>NC_044011.1:31283592-31591487 GCF_900496995.4 Aquila chrysaetos chrysaetos
CCTCAAAATTGATTTTACGCAACGCAGGTAAAACTTTTGGAAGTACTGCAGTGATGTCGAGAGGCCAGCACTCATTTTCAAAACAGATTTGGGCCAGCATCCAAGGGGATATTTAGGTGCCAAACACCCATTTGGTGGGAGCCGTAGGCAAGGATCTCAGTGCCTGAGGCTGTGAGTGCAGTGATAGCCCTGAGTGCTCACAAGGCTCCCAGAGGATCACAGACGTGGGCTAACTCCATCACTGCGATGTTCTCGGCAAGCAAGGTATTGCAGCTCAGTAGATGAACTGCTCTCATAAGAAACCCAGGGCCATTTTGCATTATTCCTCTCTGAATAAGACTTTCATCCAATCCCAAATGCTCACTCTGCTAAGATCAATCACACTCCCATTCCTTCTCTATTGTTACCAGAGCTCATTTCCTCTATTGTTCTTCTGTTAATTAGGGTAATTCATTCAGAAATGAAATTCAGCCCTATACAAAGGCCTTGGCAAACCTAAATGCTGTTGAAGAGAACATGGGGGATGCCAGCCCTCCTAAAAAGAGGGAATTGCACTGTAACTTCTTTTGGCCAAGTTTCATAATTAATTTTGAAGTGAGCTCTTTAGAAAGACAGTCTCTGTGCTTTACTCCACCTTAATTATAAAAAAAAAAAAAAAAAAAAAAGAAATGCAAAACTTATTATTTATTTCCTCCTTTTCCTTTCTTATTTTTCTCTAATTGTTAATAATTTTAATTAACACCAGAATTTCTCAACAGCACGTCATCTCCTTTTTCACTACAGGTGTTAATTGCAGACTCAAATAAAAAGGTGAAGAAGAAATTGAGGTAAACATCAAAAGAAACACAACACTGTTGGATGTACGAAAGAACAATTACTTGCACAGTTGCCTTATTAGGGTTTTGGTTGATTTATAAGAAAATTTTAAAACTATTTTTTTATATCCTCCCACCTATACATATATTTTTTAAACAATATATACGTGTCAAGCTATTTTCTTTTTTTCCAAAGAAATTCTTTTTACTCAGATGTACCTTGGTCAGAACAGCTCACAGTCAGATCTGAAACACACTCAGAACCTAAAACCTTGTCTACATTTTTACTTTCAACATTGATTTTGGAAGATTTTATCAGTACGTGGCACTATTCATACCAAATATTGAGGGCTTCGAAAATCTTGACCTAATATATATCAGTTATATCTATGCACATCCATATGTACAGTTACATATATGTCATATATGGGCACAGCAATTCTTTCCACTGATTATATCCCAGAGCCAACATACCTTATTGAAATACTTATGTATAAAAGTGAAGAATACAGAATGACAGAACTTTATCTCACAAAGTGAAATCTTTGGGAAGTTTGAGAACAATTAAGACTTTCAGCCAGGGAAACCTCAGAAACACAGGGCACCTTGGATAAGAAAAGGAGGCAGGTGGTGTCTCTATAGGCCAGCTATAGCAACCAGTCCTATTTCCCAACAGCAACAATTTCATATCAATTAGTCAGAGGTCAAAAGCAGCAGGCAAACAACTCACCGAAACAAAAATCCCCGAGGCTTCCCAGGACACAGGGAGGTCAGCAGGTAGGCGTTTCCCAACAGAAAGTAGGCGTTTCAGCACTCGGTGCAGGGGTGAGATGGTACCCAGGGCTGCCTGAGAGCATACAGGGAAAGGACAAGGGCAGCGCTAGTGATCTCCAACACGTTCTCTTCTGCCCAGGGATTAAACATAGTTGCAGTCCCTCAAAGCTTAACCAGCAAGGATGAGGCGGCTGCCAGTCCATGGCAGTAGGAGCTACAACCTCTTCGGTTGCTGCAGCTAAATCCTCAGGAGGGTTTAGTGGCACCTCTGGGCCCTCAACCCTCACCACTCACAGTCCCACGTATGGACGCAGCAGAAATCAATACAGCAGAAATCAATGCAACAGAAGAGTGGAGCAGACAGCTCGAGGTGGAAATCCCTCTAATTTTCCCAGCTTCACCTGCCAGAGCTTGTGAGTCAGAGCACCCCATCCTTGTCCTCAGCCATGCCAAAAACAGGACCACAGCATAACTTGGCTGCTGGTCTGATCTGCCTTCAAGGTGCACTATCCCCAATATCATCCTTCCCTGCTTTCCCCAAAAGCTCAAGAGCCCCTTAGCTACATCTCAGGCAACGGGAGGCACTGGTTGGCCTGGGCCAAGCACTTCTCTACCCCACCAGTGCTGCTCAAGACACACCTAACATGTCCCCCCCAAAGCCCTGCACACCCTGTCGGGTTCAGGTGGGATCTGTCCAGCCATGGAGATGCAGAAGGGCACTTTCCTCTCCTTGCCTGCCAGAGAGCACGGGAAGGATGGCCAGGGGCTGAGGACACTTGCCCACATTGACAACTATCATTAATATGGAAGGATAATTCCTATGGCAGGTAAAGATATATCTTTAGATAATAAAGAAAATAGAGACATCTGGTAGATCATAACATGTCCCTTTTTTGCCCAGCACTGACCCCTGAAGCACATGAATATTTATAAGAGCTTTGTCCATAATAATTCAGAATGATACAATCATCTCCATTTTACAGCTTCCATATGCGCTCCTACTGCCTTGCATCACACTGTCCTTACTAGTTACGACACTTAAAAGAATTAAGACGTCTTTATTCTTACCTGCAGGTTAGATTTTCTCTCAATAACATCCAGTTACGCCCTCATCTACAGCCTCAGTCCTTTTTATTCCTCTTTGAAATCCTTCCAGTTTTCATTCTGCATCAGTTTTCCTCCACATCCTGCTGCAAAACAAACATGCGTAAGTCCTGACGTGAGAAACAGTAGGTGCTTCCAGACAGCGCCGAGTGATTTCTCGGCACAGGGGCTGAAGTGCAGCGTGAGCTGTCACTCCCAAGGCCACTGTCCCTGCTTCCACATAGCTCCTAGGAAAAAGTTGTCTTCAGTGCTGAGGTTTTGTGCCTCTCAAACATTGAGCTGTCCTCTGGTATTCAGCATTTTCACTTGTGCTAGAGAAAGGTTCCTGCACTGCAAATTCAGACTAGGCTACAGGGAAATGACATGTCTCTCTAGGGCCCTCTTTCTCCATCACTGAATTTCCCCTAAAAAATTAATCGTTTCCCATTTTCCAGGTTAAGTTTCTTAATAATTTGTATATATTCTCTGTTCCTTCTAGGTTTTTTGGTACATCCTGGTTTGTGTTATTCAACACCAATATCAACTTAGGTTTTAGTAAGTTTTTGGCTTCATTAATGAAGGTTTTTATAAAAAAAAAAAAAAAAAGAATAAAAAGCAGACTAAAGGCTTCTTCTCTCCTGCCCCCACTTCCCAGTCCAGCACAACTCTCCACCCTGAAGAGAAACAGTGCAATAATTTGCTGGGCAGTCCCTCAGGAAATGTTCACTTGATTTAACTACAATACTTCACAAGCCTTTCCAATTTAAGCCCTCGAAAAGAGCCTCAGAAGGAACACTGCTGCATGCAGCCTCACTGCTTCATTTTTCTAAAGAAGTCCTTTCTGCCCATTAAATGCTCACTTCATATCAGTTTGGTCCCCAATTACCCCTTCATAGCTGTCACCCTCTCCTTTCCCTCCACATTTCATGTAAACCAGCAGATCGCTTATGCCCCTTGCTCCTTTGCCATCTCCTTCAACCAGTAAAGAGGCAGGACAAAATAAGATTTTTGGAGGCAGTTTGAACAGACGTGGAGGGTCTGTACCAATCCTGTGTTTGAGGCACAGCCTGGCAGCTCTGATGGCCACTCAGAGCACGATGATGATATTCCCCATTTTGCTTGCCCTTGTTTCACTCTGCTTTTTGACTACTCAAGCTTTCTATTTCATTGCTTCCCCTATTTCCCTGCCAACTTTCCTCAACTCCCAGCACTCGCTTTCTCTTTCGACTCTTGCGTACTCCCCTGTGAAATGTCACTCTACTCTCTTGTGGATTTTCTTCTTCTTCAGGGTTTATTTTCTTTTTCTTTTTTTTTTTTTTTCTCCATGATTTCCATTTTTCCAAAAGGAACTAAGACCTGTTCTGCTTTAATTACTGCTCCAGTTCGCATCCTCCAGCCTTCTTCTAACCCCTTTCATTTTCACTGCTTCCTCCCAGTGGACCTGGCCCACTCAATTTTATAATTCCCTAAAATTTACTTTCTTAAATGTAGTGCTATGTGCATAATTCATCCATAAATTGAATTTGTTTCCTACTGGGATAATCATACAATCCTCTGTAGCACTTTTTTAATTTTTTTTTTTTTTTTTTTACGTCTGTGTTATTCTTTCCTTCCTTGTAACTATATACATAAAGATACATATTTGGGGCAGGAAAGTAGAAGACAGCAGATCATGCTTCAAAACCCACATTTCCCCCTCCTTATGAAGATTTTGCCCTCTTCCCAGAACCAAATACTGTTCATCTAATTCAACAGGGCTGACACTTCTAAGCAAAAGAAAGTAGACATTGCTTTATGGCAAAATACAAATTAGCCAGAGCCAGATTGTAGCTGATGTAAACCAGAAAGAGATCTACTGTCTTCAGAGAAAATGCATCACTTTCTAGCAAAAAATCAAATTTTAAAAAGATCACTGGAGTTGTGCAGATACAGCACAGCTGAGAATGAGGACTACCTTTAAATCTGTTGGGGTTTTTTTTGTTTTTCTTTCTCTTAAAATTATGAGCTAACTGACTTATCACATTATTTTTTGAGCCATTAATAGTGTGGAGTCTAATTTAGAAGCAAAGCTAAAGCGCAGGAAAACCAAGCGGCACAGACGACAAAATTATCACACCTTCCTTAGTACTGGCAAGCAGAATGAAGGCTGAATGCTTGCACATGTGGCTTACTTGCATTAGTGTGAAAACCAGTGCTTTGGGAAAAAAAAAAACCCATATTTTATTATTCAAATCTGATTCCTTTTTCATGTTAATTCATGACATGAGATCCATTTTTGTGAGTCTTTCCTGTCAGGAGTGAAACATGCTCACATGTATCTTTAATATGGTTTTATTTTTCGAATTATCACAGGACAAACAGCAATGAATAACATTCATACAAACGTGTTGCCTTTATATGTGCTTACTTCACAGTAAGTGAGAAGAGAGAAAACCAACCCAGACAGACAAAATATACAGAGCGTGACTATTTGTAACATATATGCAAAGAGTTTCATACAGCAGAGACATATCCCCGGGCTCCTTGCTGCTCCTATAATACAAATAAGAAATATATAAAGTACCTCATAAACCAGCTTGTTGGATTTTATTGCAAGAAATCCATCAGCCATCATATTACCACGCAAATCCTCTTATTGCATTGTCTGACAACAGCATTTCAAATAAAAAATAAAAAAACCTAACAACGTGGAAATAAATTCTTTCTTTCATATGTGTCACCAGCTCCCATTAACAATAGTGGGAATTTCTGTGCAGGGACCTGTCAAGGTGAGAATGGACTGCCCACCCATCTCCCCTGCTCAGCAGACTAAGTTGTGAATCTCTGCATACACATTCTTTTTCCCCGGGAGAGCAAAGCAGGGAGCCAGGAATAAAAGATATTAAAAAACCCCAAGAACCCAAGAATCAGGATAGTTCCATAAAATAAAGGTGCAGAATTATGTATCTGCTTGCTCTTTGACAGTTTCCTGAATTAGTGAGACAGCCCCCACCACCACTTTTCTATGCCCCGCGGCTCTTGGAAGGTGCCTGTCAGCCCACATCTGAGCAGCAGGACAGAGTTGCAGCTTGTGACTAGAATATGCTGGAAAATATTAGAAAATTGTATTCATCGTTTTTCATAGAAAATGTAATTTCGCCAAAAATGTAATTTCCCCAAAAATGTAATTTCCTGATGAAAAATTTCAAATCCTTTCCTCCAGTACAAACTTTCATAAAACAGATTTCTTCCAAATTCTGTATGTAAATCAGAATTGGTCAGCTCCAAATAGCATCAGAGGTAAAGACTATTTGTGGTCTTTTCTCCTGCTTTCTATCCAGAAGTCTTTATAACTTCTTTCCTTTTTAAGAGCAATGTAGAGAATGCCTGTCAACATTAAACCCCACCACTTAAATATTACATAAAACATCAACCCTAGACGTCCTCTGGCTTTTCAAAAGAAGTTACTATTACTTTTTCATGTTTCAGAGTTTTCCTATCCTCTGCCACTACTTGAGAGACCCAAAAGAACGCGGACAAATTTCAGTCTAAAGAAAGCAGTTTTTAATTTGACTTAATCTCATTGTTCAAGATGACGGAAAGAGTCAATCCTATACTACTTTCCCCTTTCCATACCACAAAAGCAGCTAAAAAGTGGGGTTGGTTTTCAGGAATACAGCTTCTGGTGCTAAGTGCCAACATCAATTATAATTGGTAACGAAGATTTCGTGAACCTACAAACACCATGGGAAATATCCCGTTAGCTGCACTGACAGGCTGTTCTTAAAATGGTTCGCCCCAAGCATGTTTTGTGTAGATCTCCCTGCTACTATAGCATCTTAGACCTTGCAATATCTTCACCACAGTGCTACAGGTCAGGGAAGTAATATTCTCCCTGTTTTACAAAGACGAAAGGGAGGTGCACCAGCAATTACCTGCTTCACGCTTTTGAAAAATCCTACAAGGAATTTAGCCACCAAAAGCAGCAATTCCTCTCTTTCTCAAAACTCTGGCCTCCACCATCAGAACAGAAATCTCAGTTTGGAGACTGAGCTTATTTGGAGACCACTCTGACCCCCTCACCTCCTTCTCCTGCGACCAGCCCTGGCCACAGATCTGGGGAACAGACATGCGTCATGTTCCTTGGGCCTCAGCCATCGGCATCAGTCTTTCTAGAGAGACCTGAGCAAGACTATGAGGAGAACTGGCCCTAGCAAAAGTTCATGGCCTTCCTCTGCTCTGGCCCTCTGAGCACCCATCCCAAACGGCTCTGCCATCGGCCAAACTGTGGCGTGGCGGCCACCTCCGCTGAACACCACCGCGGCAGCTTCCCTTCCTTCGTACGATCAAAAACTGGCATCACCCCCCTGCCCTCGTCCCATTTGATATGTTGTCCGTAGAGACTTTACTAATATTTCTTCTTTGCCAATACCTGCAGATCTATATAAACAGGAAACAGCTTTTTAATCAACAGTGTTGAATAAACAGAAGCAATAGAGGAACAAATGGCTTGCTGCCCCCCTTGAGTGCCTGTGGAGCTAGAGACCGTGTAGGGAGGCTTGGCTGTCAAGTGCATCACAGGGTCAAGAGGTATTTTGAATTTATCCTTCCAGTGGTGGCGGGAAGATAAAAGACAAAGTTATAATGTAGTATAAGATATAAGAAAGTTAAATGGCGCATAAACAAATCTGATGCTATGTTTGACCTATGGGGGAGGGGAAGAGCTGGATATACTGCGGCTGTACATCTTCTAGGAGACAAATGAATTGGTGATTGGAAACTTATTCATATACTTCATAGGCTTCTGCCATTCACTAAATGGTAGGTAATAAACCTTATTGGATTTCATATTTTGTGGGAAACGACTCTTTCACAGCTTTGTCCCTTTAATGGGTACTCATTTAGGAAAGTACCATATAGGTTTTATTGCATCAAAAGGAATAAAAGATTTTAAATGAATCTTAATGCTCTCTCTCAAAGTGCTAGAGTCAGGGACTTCAAGCTAAATTCACAGCCAGAAACCAGAATCTGTCATAAGCTTTTTAACGTATGGAAGGAAAACTTTGGGGATAGAAGTATTTTATATTAACAAGCCTTAAGACTCCTTTCTTCTTTGATGTACACAGGTAAGCTCTTTCACCTATCCCCAGTTTTCCTTCTCTTCAACTTTCTCTTAAACCTTCTTACTTTCCTCCTCCTTTCCTCCCACTTCCCTTCCCTCCTGGCCAATATACCAGTTCCCGCAATGAACATACAGTTTTCTTCCCCTCTTATTTCAGAGGTGTCTCTCTAGAGCTTACCGTTTATATGTTTTCATGTATTGTTTTCCCCCACAGGCCTTTTATCAACACATCTGGGAATCATAAAATAACATGGTCTCGTTTTCTGGCATTACTGTTCCTGAATAGTGGAAATACCATGAAAGCAAGAAAAGCCTCTTGCTCCCCTGCTTTCTGAGGGTCACAACTAACTTCCCTGAAGCAAGTCAAACTTACAATCTCATGAAGAGTTCCCACAGATCTAGAGACACAATCTGCTCTAATACTGTTCCTATTGTCCAGCATTTATTGCGTATGTTACATACAATCTCATTTTACATAGGCATATTTTACACAGGCAGCTACTTTCTGCACATCTGTTCCTGCCATGCCCGGGATCCTGGGAAAGACCAGGTATCCAACATGGATGCATCTTCTCCAGATGGTGTCTACTCCTCTTTGACTATCTTATTTTCCCCTTTCAAACTTGATGCCATTTGCAATTCATTCCCCATTCCTTCTGCAAGTTTTCCTGCAGAAAATTAAATCGCCTATGATGACAACTCCAGCTTCCTCATATGCATACACCTAACCTCTGGGAGCAGATCACAGAAGATGAATCAGCCAATACTTCTGAGATGCACAATTTAGGATAATACACAGTTGAGGAAAGTAAAGTCTTTCCATTAATTTCAATTCTCAGACCTGCAATGTAATCTTAAAATATGCCAAGTACCTATGACATGAGTTAATCAGAGGTGAGCACGCCCAGCTCCTTGTAGGACTGGGACTAGCTGTAGAAAAATCTTTGAACATGCACAATGTCCCTGGGATTTAATCATACAAAATGGCATTTTTCTGTTTCAAGATACACATATACAATCAAAAGCAATTTAGTTAGCAAGGTGTAGCAAGTTATCATCTGTTAGATGAGCCATATCTGCTAAGTGATCTGCCCTTTTGAGTTCGCTCCAGTTGCAGAATAAAACGTCTTTGCTTAAACCACTGTAAAAGGCAACAAGTTCATAGCACGCACTTCTGCCTGTACATACCAACTTCACAGCTGAGCGGTTTTAAATGGCTCGCACACACAGCTAGCAGCCAGCCTCCAGCTAGGTGATAAACCCACCGATTTCTGTTCTTATTCAAATCTTTTAATTCCAATTCAGTAATGAAGTTCCCTTTCAATGACTCAAGGAATGATTTGCTTTGTCTCACATATCTCAGCATCTAAAGAAGTTTTGACAAGGAGCATACCTAGAGTTTCTGATACAAATATATAATAAATCTAATTTTGTCAAGCATGGTGGCATTTTTATTTTATTTTCAAAGAGAATTTAATCTAACTTCCCAGGGGATTCTTCTCTTGTGTCATAACAAAGTCTGGCTTGTAACGGATTTCCCATTTTTCTTTCTATCTTGAATAATGACAAAATTGCTGCATGGAGAAGTAGCGTTCTATAATATGTCACAAAATGCAAGCGGAAAGCGATGGTTGTCTTTGAAAGGCTGGGCTCAGCCCAAGCCCCGATTTCTAGAATCACAGGCACTAAATTATTTAATATCTCCCTACAATCAGTCTCCAGCCAGACTTGGAGCGCAGGGAAAGTCCATATGTAATACGAAAGAAAACAGATAATGAGGGGGAAATAATAAAAAAAAAAAATAAATCAATAAGTAGCACTTAAGGGCCAAACTTTCAACTGATGTAAAGTTTATATAAAACAGCCAAGAATCTGGTTCATAAATACCCCTCTCTACGTGTCATTCTAAATAAGGGACTTTTTATATTAAATTTATAGCAAGTAATAGGATGTAATGGAATTCATGTATCCTTTGGGGAAAAAAGCCTCTATTATATTGCATTATAAACCCTTATGTATCAAAGGGCTGAAAGCCACTTCTCTCTTCAATGCCATCATTTTCTTCAACAAATTCTAGAATCCCTTCATTGCTATTAAGGATCCTCATAAAAGACTAATATTTTTTACCATACTTTGGATGACTGGATTTATTTTGCTAGCTCACAAACTGCATTGGACCTTTCTGGCAGAAAGAAGAGCTGGTGCTCAGTGTACACAAAGTTGTATTTGCCACTTAAAAAAAAAAAAAAAAAATTGAAGACGTTTTTTCCAGTATGTTTTGCATTGCAGACCTCAGGCAAGAAGTTCAGAGCACAGTAATTAGCGGGTGAGCAACCTTGCGCTTACAGTACCTTGTGTTCTGTAACACTTATTGTAGTGAAAAGTCATCACGGGAACCTGGAGGTAATACTCCTGCTCATGTCCTGATCATATTTCACTATGCAATTACACAAATGCTAATTTGCTGTGTTGGCTATACCCTTCAACGGCACAGACATTTTATTTATGAGAGGTCATGCCCTATCAAGCCTGGTCAAGACCTGAGGTCTCTTATACATAACTCCGGGGGCTGCTGCCTTTTATCCCTGTTTAATGATGATACCTGCTGGTCTTTTCTGTAGCTGATCCCAAAGGACTTTGCAAGGAGGTTGGGATCGTGTTTTCCTTTCAAAACGTGAAGAGGCTGAGCCACAAACGGATGACTTGCCCGTGCTCTTCCACATGCTGATGGCCAAAGGAGATGCAGAACTCGCATCCCTGGGAGACTTAGACATCTGCCCCAAAGCCCACAGGGACTTTCTCCAATGGCTTCGGTGAGCATGCCTTTAATTAAACATCTTGCTTTAAAAATTTCTAGCCAGTGCATCCCATTACTTCTTCCCTAACTTGACTGTGGCTTGCATTGCACAGCTCCCCTGTCTTCCCTCTCCTTCACACGGTTTAGTCCCACTGACCTGGCGCATAAGCTTGGGGGCCCTGCAGGGTGCCCCCGCTTTGCACACTGGCAGGACAGAGGCTCTCGTCAGATGTCCACCATGAGGTGGATGGTGCCGAGGCTCATCAGCTTCGCAGCTGAGCTGCTCTTGATGCTATTGCAGAGAGCAGGAGAGGGAGTTGTGTAATTGTTCTGAAAGCCTGCCAAGCAGCTCATTTACAGAATTAAACAGTCTGTAGTATAATTAACACAGGGAAAACTGTATGGCCTCTTGTTACTCGCCCCACAAGGTAGCTCCTTTCCTCATCCTAACATGACAGGAGGAAAGGGACCATACAGACAGGGCAACCACCAAATGTGCCTGGACCTCTGCCCTGCCCCATGTCTCCTGCTATTCGGAAGCATTTGCGTTGCATGTATAGATGCACAAAGTCTGGGCAGATAACTCATGGGGCTCTAAAATGAGGAACTGGGATTGCAAAGCTGATCACTGCAAGACCCAACTTCAACATATCTCGGAGCCGTAGTCCCAGTTTAAGAGCCAGCCTTCCCTCTACCATACCTTCCACCATTCTCCCCCTCCAAGCAGCTCTGAGCCATGGATAGCAGCAGCCCTAGGCCAGATTTAGATACTCTCAGTTTTCAGCATCTCCTTCTGTGATGTTTGTGGCAGATTTTTGTTCTGTACCAAGGAGCACTGAGTCCTTTTGAAAATCCAACCATCAAACTGGTTTCTTGTTCCCAGCTGCTACAAGATCTGATATAAAAGGTAAGAGGGAACTTTCCACAGCCCTTGGCAAGTGCTGGGTCACTCTCTGAGCTCATCCACACCAGCCATTCCTCTGCAAAGAAGGGCTATCAGGAGAAGGAGGAGGGGAAGCTGGTGTTATTGAAAGGGCATCATCCCACCAATGTGTTTGCGGTCCACAACAGTGTTGTGAACAGAACAGTTTCTCTTCACATAACCTCACATTAGCCATGACACAGTAAATTCTTTCCTTTTTCCTGCTCCTACTTTTGTATGTCCCTGCTAGTTGCTCATCTCCCTTTTCCACCCTTTTGCTGGGAAGCCAGTCCCAGCCACGGTCCTGTGCTGGGCCAGCTCAGCAGCAGGGAAGAAGCTCCTCTTGCCAGGGGCTGCTGGAAGACGCTGCCATGAGTGGTTTCAAGCCCCCCTCCTCCCTCCCATCCCCACACACCACTTTCTCTTTTTATTTTTGAGAGGCTGGAATATCACAGGATAAAGAGACTGCAGCTGTGTTGGGGAAAAGAAACCAGTCACGCCTCAGCAATTTATGGACAATTTCCCATTAATAAGAGATAATGGAGTGCAGTTCAATGGATTTGCAATTGTACAGTGGCTCTTTGAGAATATGGAGGGGAATCTGACAGCAGTTTGCTCCTCTCAGAAATGGCATTACCATGATTTTGTATATCCCATTGTACACGGAGATTTGGACAGTTTGAAATGGTTTAACAGCCTATTAAGAAAAGCGCAGGTGTATCAAGTTATTGAAATGACCTCAAATACTGTTATTGCAGGGAAACATCTGATACAAATTACCCATGGGTTCACACCTCCCACCTGCCTGCACTCAGTGGGCCACTGCACTGCTCGGGACCAAAGGTCTGTTGGTTTTTGTGACTATGGGACCCGGTTCAATTCTCCTTGCACGGGAGACTAGGGAAAAACCATGACAGGGGATGTTCAAGGAGATGTTTTAAGCTGCAGAGCATGCGTTTGCATGCATGTTCCATGGCAGGTCAGCTTGTTTGACTTCCATACATCCCACACAAGCTTTAGGAGAAGGCTAGCCTGATCACAGGCTCTTGCTGCCCTATCATCGTGATGGTCTGAAGTTATACTGCCACTTTACACTGCAAACCAATGCAGGAAAAACAAGACTCAATTACCGCAGGGAGACAGAGTTCTTAGGGGTGAGAAACATGGGTATCGAGAGTCACAAAATAATCAGTTTATACAGGAGTTTTCTCCTGTACTTTGTCACTGAGAGCTTGATTCACCATACCCAGTCCTATAGAACCAGGGACTGATACCACCAGATAAATCTGCTCACCTATGTAAAAGGTTATTCCTCTTCAGTGTTTCTCTAGACTTGTGTACACAGTCCTGGAGAGTCACACTGGTTAATAGTGCAGACAGTTCCTCTCAATTTCAGTTTGTTGTCCTCCAGTATAATTGACTCCCTCTCTTAATACCTTACGAGCAAGGGCAGGCAGAAGTGCACCTTCTCCATCACTCATATTTCTACACACATCCTCTGGTACATCTCCTCCTTAAAATTGACTTTTCCATCACTAAGGCTAAAGGCAAGCAGAAAATTTCCATTTCAAATTCATATCTCTAGACCCTCTCATTCTGTAGTACTGCACTATTTTGGAGATAATATAGCTCGAGTTCCCAGTGAAGATGTATCATCAGATATTTTACAAGGGTGTAATTATACCTTATGTTTTATTCTAGTCTCTCACTGTGCTAACATTTTGTTTGCTGCAGCTACATGACTGCTAAAGCATTTCAAGCATCACTCCAAAGTGACAGCACTGAAGTGCAAGACCCTTTTTTCCTACATACTGATAAAGCACTTGCTTATGAAGACAAGAGTCCAACAGAGAGGACATTACTATCCAAAATAAATGAGTCCCTGTTTTCCCCCCACCCTCGGCTAATTGCATTGACAGATACCAGGTCACCCATTACATTTTTAATGAACTGTTAAGAAATGAGTTTCAAGCCACAAGCTTCTATAGCAAATCTAAATTTTGCCAAAGTTTGCAGGCCAAAATTTTCGTCAAATTCTTGAGAGTCTACCACTATATTCTAGCTTAAAATATTAAAAAAAAGGAAAAGAAACCGTGGGTACACCAGTACTGAGGAACCGCACCAGCTCCCTACAGGACTTCCTTGAGAAATAAACCAGAAATAACGAAGGCAGCACCTTTTCAGATCCAGGTATAAGTGGAGATGCATGAATTCAGCACACGTTCATGGAAACCTTTACTTCGAAATCTCTTCTCAAAGCTCAGGACAGATTCTCTTCACAACTTCCCAACACGATCCAAGTTCACAGCACAGCCTGAAATTAGGCACATTTGACGTGGTTTCCAGTTTTAGTGTAGGTCTCTCACAGTTACAGGCTTTTCTGAAGGACACAGATTATGGGCTGTACCACAAACACCCACGTGCATCTCCTGTGACATCTTATCCTTAAAAATTAAAACACAACACTTTCCTAGACAGAAGCATTACTTTCCAGTGGGAAAGTTAATGACCATAAATATGTCCATTTTCTCCACACCGGCAAGCTCTCCTCCTTCTTACTCCTACCTCTTGAGACCAAGGCAGACACTGTCCAGCCACTCAGTGGGAAACAGATCGAGCCTTCCTAAGTTTGCATTTTCAAAAAAGACAAAGGACAACAGTGCTATCTTTCATGGATTGTACAGAGGAGTTTGGCGATTTACCCCAGGGCTCCTCCATTACTTGGGAGGACTGACCCTTGTACCAGCCTTTCTCCCAGCCAGCCGCTCACCAGCCCAGCCCATCCTTTCCCCATGCAGAAGAGGTGTTTAAGAACAGACCAGGACACTAGGGCTCCCCAGTAATGCAGATGCAACAGTCCTGCTTCTTTCAGATCTAAAAATACCTAGCATGCACAAAAGCAGAAAATTAAGCCCAGACAGGTTGAAGTTCCCTGGGGAAAAAGATGTGGTTTGCATTCCATAACATAACTAAGTACATCTCATTTACTTTAAAAATAGCCAGAATTTCAGGAGGCACCTTTTTAGATTTTTAAATAGCTCAGCTGAAAACCAACTCACTTAATGAAAAACAATAGCAAATTACTTAGTTATTATTAATCTCATGCACAGAGGCAATTATTTCCCAACTGAGACTTTTGTTTAAAAAAATAATCATATAGATTATTTTGGAAAGATGACAAGTCTCCTTCTTGGCCTTTCTCTTGCCGTGTTTTAATTTGCATAAACATGACATTGAAAGAATCACTTTAAAAAACAATTACTCCATCAGCAAAACCTGACAGTGCAGAATTCAATGGCACCACAGAGATCATCTTGGTAAGAAAAGAAAAGATAATTTTTCCCCTTTACTGACACTAAAACACCTCTTGCTCTTAACAGGACTGCAGTTCAGATTTATGTTTTAGAACCCTTTAATAATTGAACATGTGTAAATACCATTATTTTTAGATGCACTGCGGCAGATAGGGAAGGAATAAAAATCCCACACCGAGCACCTTGACAGAGCTGTTCAACCCAAGGGGGGAAGGAAGGAAGGGTTATACAAGATCTTGCCACGCTGAGAAGAAAAAAAAGTAGACACCTTCCTATTATCATGCTGTGCTTGTCTCTGGGAGCTTTTGTTCCATTAAAACTTGTTAATTGCTGCCTAGTAACAAAGGAACAACATGCTGTGGTGGGACTATTAAGAGTCTACATGGCTTGTTCACCCTTAGGAAGGCAGAGGGATTTAATTGGTTATGTATTCTTAGAAGATGCAATAAAGCGGGATAATCAATTGGTGTCAGCATCTAATAACGGAGATTCTCTACAAAATGGAAGAGAAAACCCAAACCTTAGTTAATCAAAAGCTATAGCATCCAGGGCTGCAAAAAATGAATTGGATGTAGAATTTATGAAGAAGTTGTGCACAGCCAAAAAAAACATTAAGATTTTTAGAAAGCCATCATCACTTCATCTATCTGATGAGGCAATGCCTTCAGTTCATGAGAAAGGAGGTCTGCAGACTCACAGGCAAAACAGCAAATTATAAGTCAGTTTACTCAGAACACCCACTGCTCTATTATGTCAGCTTGCTAATAAATAATTCCCTTACTACAGCAATGCAAGGACTGAAATACTTTTTCAGTCCTCCTTAGCATAACAGAAGTTTCCTGTAGATCTCTTTTACCTAATGCAATATATTCATACTAATTCTCCAGAACTGCTACTTGTTTTTCCCTTTGATTTCCTTAAGAAGCAGCATACAGCATAATCAAAAAGCTTCTGACCTAAGTATTAGTTTTATGGCATGGTTTTATGAAAAGAAATCAAGTGGGTGCCTAATATGGCCAGTTTGCATGAGGTTCGAAGTCTCCAGAGCTTTCCCCATAACATTCGACTCGGATACCTGTGATCTACTCCGAAGGGTACATACCAAAACTGGCTTCCTGGAGCTCTATTTCAGCAGAGCTCTGTTTCTAAATGGGCAGTTAAACAAGTCTTTAGGCACATGTGTCTTCTGGGAAGCTGCCAGTCTGTTGGTGGTGCTGCCAGGCTAGGAGAATTTAGCCTTTATTCAACTGCCTATACTGGAGTAGAAAGTTCTGGGAGAAAATAGAGTAGGACCATAATGGAAGGAATAAACACTCAGGTATGTCATACACAATTCTGAAATCTACTAAGCCAGCATCGCAAAGCAACTCACCTCAAAAAAAAGAAAAAAAAAAAAAATTAAATTTGAATCACTACATGAGGTTCTGACCCACGGTTCCTTGTAGCCCGCTTCTGAACTACATTTTGGCATCCAGAGTTGGGTGTACAACATGGTTTTGTCTTGCAAACACCAAGTAGTCATCTTCTCAACTTTACTAATGTATTATCTCATGATATTTGCAAAGCAAAAGAGTCCCCAGAATTAGAGTGAGGCAATCAGAACAATTTGTTTCACTGTTTTTTTAAAAGTATTTTGGGTTTATGTTTTAAAAGTAACCAATAGCCTTTTCAACAAGAGACAGCAGACGACAGATCCCATGGCCTTTTCCCCCCACCCTCACAGTAAGCATCCTCAAACAGAGAGCTGTCAGATGGACTCAAAATTAATCCTCATCTTAAACAAATACCCTTTGTTTATTGACAAGTAGACTCTTTTGTTTGCATATAGTCACCAGCGTATGGCATGAGGCAGAGAAGCAGAAAGAAAGATGACCACAAGGACCATTCTTTTCTTTTCCCATAACGCAGACCCTTTGTGCAAAGTAAATGCCAACTGTAACAACAGTTATGATCACAGCTTGCTTGTGAACCCTCTTCTTCCCTCCCAGACCCCTTGGGGTTCAAAGGCAAGCTGCAATATAGGTAGCTTTAGCTTTGTTTATCCAAAGAGACTCCAGCAGGACCAAAGGACTCCTTTTAATAGGAAAGTACCAGATCTTTGGTTGGAAGAAAAGGGCAGTTTGGCACACTACAGATTCACCCTGTGGGCCTCAGACCTGGCACCTCCCATGCATTACTAAATGGAAAGAACTTTTTCTGTTTGTGTCCTCATATTAATTCAAATCAGTAATGAAGTTGGGAGCGTCACAAGGTTTTAGCAGTATACGGGATTAGACGAGGCTTAGATAACCAAATAAATGAACTGACTTAATTAGCTCTCCTGAAACAAATTATTATACAGTGCTCATTTCCAACTCTCATATGAACCCCAAAGAGTTCTAGAAATGCATTAATTCCTTGAATAATAAATCTTATATTTTTGCATACCTACTGCAATTATGATGGATAATGAGATTTTAATTAATCAGACCCAGATTTTTTAATGCTGTTGAAGAATGTAGAGACATTAGGGACCTTTTTATTTGGTAAATTGTGGAGGGAAAGAAAAAAAAAGAGCAGAAGGCAACAAGAATAACAACAAAAAATTTCTATGTTAAACTAACCTATGCCTAACAAGCTTCTTAATGACATCAATTCTGCAAACATCCCTATCTTGAATATGAACTCTGTAAACTGTCGAATCCTGGTCAAAGTATTAACTTCAGTACCTCTCTTAAGGCAAAATACAGTTATTAAATGTTATGCCACCTGGAATACACTCTTGGTTTTACGCAAATAAGATCTTTTCTACTGTAATTTCAACGCTCTATGTACAAAGATTTTCTTGCTCATATATTCTATGCTTCCAGGTACTTAGGAGTGAGATCCACTTGTTATTATTAACATGGCAAAGCAGCCATTAAACCCTTCTCTCATATTTTTCATTTTTTTGAAACCCTTCTAAGGAGATAGCTAAAGATCTCTTTCATGCAAAGGTAGTGGCATTGCAGTTGTCATTAATTATAAATCAGTTTCTAATATGACTGAGAGCACAAAGATTGTAGGGGGTCTCATTAACATGAGATTAAAATTTCCTTGAAGTGTAATTATTTTGCAAGAGAGTCTTGGGCTGGATTTATGACAATGTATTGCCTCTCTGCACTTATTACATTGACAAGAGAGATTTTGTTCATCATGGGGAGAGTATCAATGCACACCACTTCCCTTGGAGAAACTCTAGCACTTGGAAGGAAAAACCTGAAGGAGAGGGGACTTTAAATTCTAATTCCAGATTTCTAACAGGTCCCCTTTCTTCTTAGCTCCTTTTTAATAAAAGGAAAGTTGTCACTGGAGATGGCTGAGAAAGTCAAAAGAACAACAGTTTGGCAGTGCAAGGTCAACTCTTGTGTGTATTTGGAATGGGGGGGAAAAGAGGTAGTGCTTCCAGTTTAAACAAAATTGAATTCAAAGTCTTAATATGAAACTTTGAGGTTTCAAATTCTTTTTCCCCTTCTTCAGTGAACCTCGCTGGATTTGACATGGTAAATAGGTTTGGGTTTCCCCTCCCTTCCTCCCCCTTAAAAGAACTCTGAACCATTTCCTCTGAAAAGCCACTTTCCATGGAAAAATAAGGTCAAAAGAATTTTTTTTATTAAACCTAGCAGTTGGCAGTAGCATGTTCAGGCGTCTTTTCCCTCTGTTTGAATTGTTAACCATTGCACTAAAAAATGTAATCCTTACTGAGCCACAGAGAAGGGAAAGGGGTAGCAGACCCCTCCACAGCTATGGCACAGCTGCAGGAGTCTGATCTCGAAGTCTGAATTTACAGCAGCAGTTAGCTGCAGAAGTCCCTCTGGCTCAAGGAATTAGGAAACCAGGTACTTTCAGCCTAGAGGGGATTTTCCAATCTGTATCTTTGGGCTCTTGCATAACTTTCAAAATCTGAGGCCTGTGAGTACCTCACGGAAGACAGCCATATGTGTTCTCCTTGGCATTTCTTTGGGCAGAGCTTAGGTTAAAGAACAGATTTTCTTCTGTTCTTCATTTCCACAGAATTGCTCACAAACAAGAGCCAGCTCCTAGCTGCACTGAGCAGGTCCCTGGTTTGAAAAGCAACCACCAAGCCCTGAGCTGCTGTCAGCTTTGCCAGGCTGATCTTCTGCGTTGCTTCTGTTTGGCAGCTATTGCACCCCATGCCAGAAAACCCATTTCAACAGAGAGCCAAAACAACAGGGACTCAGAGGATGCTAAATGCCATCTGACCCCAAGAAACTGAGGGCACAGTGGTCAAATATTGCTAGGAAATTTTGTCCTGTATTTACAGAAATAGTAATCTTAAGAAAAAACGGACCTGTCTCAAGACAATGCGTGGTTTTGCTCAAGTCTCTATGGGAAGAAAATTGCCATTTATTATTAGCACCAGTGCTGCTGCAACCCACCTTGTTAATTCAAAGATTCATTTATAAGCTGCTTTGATATGTGGCACTCAGCTTTGAGCACTTTTCTGTGCAGTCCCCCCCCACCCCCCAAGTTTGGTTGCCCTCCCCACCACCAATCTAAATTTGCTTTTATGTGCTAGGAAAACAACAAAAAAAAAAAGTGTGAATTTGCCACTTCTGAACATCTTGTCCTCTTAATTTGTACAGTGCTGGTTCGTTCAGCACAGAAACAGTACTAGAAGCAGAATAAATTCTGCAAGGCAGGGTGGGGGCAGGGAGAAGGACAGCAGAGCCAGAGAGAATAAGCAGGGAGGGGCTCTGCAATGGTGCTGCTATTCTCCATTGCCCCACGAGCAGGTTTCGCCATGCCCCTGCCCTCCTCCTGCAACCTTGTCTTTGCCAACTGCAGACATTCAGGTTGGAAATGCCATATCCATGCACAGCCTCTGCATGGTTTTCTCTTCCTCCCTTCTTCCCGCTTTCCTCATAAATTTGCCTTTCTTCAAATAGCTTTGTTTTAGGGCTGGTTCCCCTCCCACCCCTTCCAGCTCGCAATGCCCTGGATGCCACATGCCCTCTCAGGGTCTCTCACCCTCCTTTGGCCCCCTGTGCCCTCCTTCCAGCCCATCCTCTCGCTTCCCCTGCCCTCCTCCTCCTCGGGTGCAGCTCCTTCGCTCACCCACTTTCTGTCGCTTTCCCTCAGACTCTTTCCATTTATCAGCTCCATCCCAGTTGCCTCCCTGGAGTCCTCCACTTCTCCCTTGCTACGTGTTGCTCATGCTCTATACGAGGAGACAGCCAAGGAGGTCGCTGAGCGTCAAGACCAGCATTATTGAGAATATATAATGAATATATATGCCAGAGCCACTCAGGAAAAAAGCTGGGGACTGAGGTGAAATGGAAAATTAACTGAAAGCAGAGAGCAAATATCTTTGTGCATCTAGGCCTAAAGACTAGAGAGGGGAGCCCTGGCAAGCTGCTCTGTGCAATGTACAGACAGCTTAGAGAAAATGAGTAGCAGCAAATCCACGAATTAACCCAAGCAACTTCTTGACCCTCTTGCCCATTCAATTTGAACCAACATTTTGGTTGGAATAAATAGCAAGTTTTCACCTTTTAAAATAAAAAGGACAACTGGAAACCAGATTTTGTTATTTCAGAATATCAAGTTTTAACATTTTATTCGGCAACATAGTGAGCTGATGGCCTTTGAAAAGGAGAGAGGGAATGGCCAGCTTCATCTTTACTGCGTTTATTTTATGTGACAACTTCCCTGGCCAAGATGAACACAGAAATGGACAGATCAGTTATTAGCCCAAGACAGCCAAGTCTCCTTACATTTATGGAACAGAAACAGGCATGTAAACCACAGTAAATGGTTATCTTCACCCAGGAATTTAATACCAGCTACAAACAGAAAGCAGGTCAGAATCTGCACTGATAAAAGGCATCTTGCACTATTTGATGATCAGCACCATAATTTCGGTTGTTTAATCTTTTTTCTTGAAGCGAGAACCTGCCTATTCTTTGGGATCTGTGGACAGGTAAGGATTGCCACACTGGTATCAGCAAATAAATATGTTAATTTAGCATCAGTGATTCCGGAGCACAGACCTGCACCCCAACAACGTGTGTGAATGTCTGCCTACCACCACCTGCTGAGGAGATCTTAAATCACCCTCCAGTGCTCTCCAGAGCCTGAGGTGCAATGCGTAATGAGCAGGTTTTGCAATCAGTCGGAGTGGCCTGAGGATTGCAACAATTCATGCCTCCACCAGGAAGCCCCCACGTGGGGTAGGTCGCACCAGAAAGCCTCAGTGCCAACCCCAGTAATGGATTGGTGTTGGAGCTGTGGTGCCAGTACAGCCTGATGGCTGGGGCTATCTCCAGGAGATTTTTCCCTAAGCTGTCCTGTAAAGCTGAGGAGTGTCAAAGGAAGACTGCATGCAAACAAAGGAAAAATTACTTTCAATAGCATGGCTGATGGCTGTCCGGAACAATCCCCAAAAGGCCTAGCCAGAAACCCTGTATTTCACTAGCACAATTATGGCCTAATGAATCACTGCAATTACCAGTCATATACCATTAAAAAACATTTCTGAATCTGTCCAAAAATATACACATTTTCTCAGTATATGTCTACGGAAGGTAAAGTGGTGAAAGCACAAATGCATTTGTGTCATCAGCCTTCTCTCATGGCAGTGGATGGTACTGGGCTTAGAACAAATGCGTGTTCCTTCTATGCTTCAATCATCTCCAGCACCTGTGAGAATAACATAGTCCCCAGCTATACTGTCACCACAAGCATTACTTGCTGCAGCCGTTTCTGCAAGAGCTGGAGGAGTCCCTCCCCAAAACAAGTCCAGCATGTGGACAATAGGGTTTTATTGCCAAGTACCACAAATGTATTCCATTCGGATACTGGCAAAATAACATCTGTCCAGAGATCTGTTACCCCTTAGAGAGAACTTGTACATAACTGTTCACACAGGGGCCACTTTGCTTGTAAAGCAACCTCTTGGTCAATCCCTCTTTCTCCTTGTAAGAGATGCAGGAGTGTCCCCTGGTCCCACCAACTGCATGCAGATGGGTAAGAAGGTTAACCTACCAGCTAAAAGCATTTGCTCATGTGTCATGCGAGACCTGCTCCAGAAATTTCTACACCCAATCACGGTCCCTGACAAGCCGTGTCCCCTCATACCCCCCCCGAGGAAGGCAACTTCTCAACCACAAGGAAACAGTTAATGATGTACTGCTGCATGGTAGAACATGACTGATACTGAATAAGCCCAGGTATAGGACTTCTGCTCTATAGCAGATTGATGTAATCATATAATTTTTGTTAATTTTATCTATATAGAGAAATAAACATATGCACAGACCATGTTTATTTCACTCTATCAAATACAATTTTAACAAACATGACACAATTTTTACTGTGTAACAGAATGTCTCTGTTAAATGTTATAAGTTTCTGTGCTTTGTAATTGTTTTTCAATAGGCACAAAAAGTATTTCACTGCACAGTGAATGCATTTCATTAAATAGTATAAATTTACACTCTGTTGTAAATGAATGTTCATTTTACATTGTAATTTTTTTTTTACTGCAGAATGTTGCCATTTTAGTATTCACTGTAATCACTCCACTGTGTTGCAAGCAAATGTCATTTATATGATATGTAAAAATTCAGAGAATTCAATTTAAGGGATCTCAGTCTGAAGTATAAATACATGCAAGCCACGTAACACAAATAAACTTACTCCAGATGGTTGCTTATAGCAGATAAAATCAAATCTCACCATCCTAAGGAATTAAATTCCCAGTACAAATATAGGCAATTCTGTACAGTTTCTGCTGACCAAAATGGCCAGAAAATTAGCACCAATCCAAACATAATAAATGTAATGAAGTTTTTGCCACTAATAAGAGACCAAACATTATGTTTTCTACATGGTTTAACAGCTTTTCCGTCTGAATGTTTTTGAGAATCCAGAGATTCCCCCAGCTATCTGCCCCAGAAAATACTTTACGTGTAAATATCTAGAAACAGAAAACTACTGATACAATAAAACAAACGATTCTAAAAGCAACAATGCTTTATTTGCTCCTCTACCATTACAGCTGCCTGGAGAACTTACAGTACAGCCCAAGAGCATTAACAAACAGCCAAGCTATTTCTTCTCTGTTGATAGCCACCTTATTGCTTTCAGCAGCTAGCAAATTAAACCTTCAAAATAATTCTCATGTGCACTGACTGTAAAGTGAATTTAAATTAAAGTAATACATTACAAGAAAAGCGAGTACCTAGCCAGAGTTCTCAGCAGCCTCCTTCTTCTTCCAAAACCATCCTCAGTGCACACAAATATAGTTACACAGTTCACACCTGCCAACATACATCTGCACATACCATATGGAACAGGACACACCTTATCCCAGCACTCGCACACATATGTATTTGCAAACACCTCCTGCCACTGGGAGACAGATGAGTCCAGCCAAGCGCTACTAAAACCAAACAAGAAATGCCTTGCTGCCCATTTCTTCTCTGTCAGCACCCACACGTCCTCCCCAAGGGCGGGTCAGAGCACAGAGCAAGCTTTAAAATGGCAGTATTCACCCCAGCCATGCTAAGCAGATGAAGGCCTGTGACTGTCCCTTTACAGATGGATATGAAGCCAAAGAAATGAAGTTACTCACTCAACGTCACAGAACAAACCTACACCAGGACAAAGACTTGAAGAGAAATCTTGCATAGCCCTGCTGGTATCCTTCTCCCTGTATTTATCTATAGATAGTTCCCAAGCTTCATGCTTGGACCTGGGAGCAGTCTGCGAGGCTGGCTCGTGCCTTTCACTTGCTGGGTGCAGTGCAGAGCTAAAAATTACACTGAGAAGATTTTAATTGCTCTGTTTTCCTGAGGTGGTGCAAAAATGGTGGAGGTGAACTGATAGATCTGAAGTGCTCTAAAACAGTCTACGGCTTCAAACAAACACAGCTGCTTTGCTCCCAGGCTGCTGGAGAGATCCAAGCCTCAGAAAGTCTGGACGTGCCAATGCAAGTGAGCTGAATTACATTTCTCAGAGGTAGTTATTCTTGGTAGTTATCCTGATGAAAGTCAGCTTAGATGAGAATTAGGGAACCCACCTATTACCAATTTATTTATTAAATAATAATTAAATAATATATTATTTGAAATCCTGTTGCTTTTGGTTCTGTGCACATACAGCTCAGTTCTGGCTGCTTCTGCACCTCTTGCTCGAAGATTTTAGGTTACACTTAAGAACAATCCTAAAGAATCTCTGCTCTTATTCTAGGTCAAACTCAACTTAAAGTTAGCTACCTGCAAGTAACCCCCTGCAAGCATCTCAACAGGATCATCACAGCAGCAATGGCTCTAAGTCAGGCACTAGGCACAGTCAGATTCGGAAATGGATATAAGCAGACTGCAACACTGTGAAACCCAACAGGCATTCAGAACAAACATACAGCATGGAGCAGGAGAGAAAACCAGCAGCAAAATGTGAGCTGCCCTTCTCATGGCAGGTATTGTTCTTCCATGGGACCACAGAAATACCAAGAGACATTTTCTCGTGGGGCTGCCCAGCCCCTTGCAGTGCAGGGCAAACACCATTAGGCTTGCTCTACAGTGGAGA
Source organism: Aquila chrysaetos chrysaetos (assembly GCF_900496995.4). Lineage (NCBI taxonomy): Eukaryota > Metazoa > Chordata > Aves > Accipitriformes > Accipitridae > Aquila > Aquila chrysaetos. Next base: position 31,307,972 of record NC_044011.1, read on the forward strand.
TGCCACAAGGCTCTCCAAAGCAGCCAGAGTGCCATTCAGCAGTTCACTGGGGATAGATATGCAACCTACATCTCCTGAGACCCTACCTGTTAGCAGGCAGCTGCCTGGTTTGTGTCTCCAGATGTTTTCCATGAAGTTTGTGCTGGCGAGGGACACTCAGCTGGGAAAAGCTCAGGGCTCTTCCACCTCAGCTGGGTCAGGATGCTATGTAGTGCGCTGGCACCAGCTCTGTCTGCAGGAAAGGCCAGCTACTATAGCACTCTATTACTGATGCTCACAGTTTTCCCACCCTGAAAAAGCACATCTCACCTACTCCTCATTTACATCCCAACAGAGCATGGCTTCAATTATCAGCTCGTTTAGTTTGAGATGTGCAGGGTAACTAACAAGCTTTCTTCTGAAACCTCAGACACTTCAGAGGATTGGAATTTAGCACTGCAAACCTTAACAAAACCAGGTCTGGCTTAATTCATTTTTAATATTCCCTCAATGTCAAATAAGGAATTCCTTCATCACAGCCAATACAAGTCCTCCAGACTCCCTTTCACACAAAGTTGTATGTCATGACTCTCCTTAACCTTATGTACCAACGCATACGAAGCATCAGCTCATTTTATTACTCTGTGCAGTGCAGCTTTGATTACCAAAATCTGTTCTATACATTCTTGAGAAATGTCTGGTAACTGCTGGCATTAGCATGTAGTTCCTCCTGGATTATTCCTCAGCATTTTAAAGCTGCTTCATGGTGTTGCTTGGTACAAGATTGGATTTACGGCATTGCGTTTCCTGATTCAGCCTTCCAGGTTGGAAGTTTCCAACCACAGTTCCTTGGAAGCCTGTCAGTTATGCATGGGTCCAGCATCAGAGCAGTTCAGGTACCATTTTATAGAAAGGGACTGATATTGCCGGACAGGAACTGTGTTATCTGCACTGCAGGTCACCGAGTACCCTGTGTTTGCTGCTAATTAAATTCACTGTTGGAAGCTCCTTACATCTCCACGTGATACGTAACTGCAGAGCTGGATGTTGCCCCTAATTGCTTTTTGTAACAAGGTTATAAAAGTCATGCTGTTATGTTCAGATATGTCAGGGCCCTGACAACAGTACATGATCATAAATGACATTAATACCACGCTGTATTGTACCAAAATTGGATATTAATGAGGAAGTTTCAGTCCTCTTTCGGTATGTTCTTGTTGTGATCATTCAAGAGCTGTATTTACGCAGGAGGGTTAAGGAACATTAAAATAAAATGCAAAGTAAAGTTTGGGGCTATCTTTAAACTTAACACATCATTTTGGTTATAAGACACAAGAAGGTCTGTATGAGCAATATTATTAATTGCCAGGTTACACGATTTCTCTAATAGCATATTACCCTTTGTTTTCTTCAATCGAACACTGAAGCAAACAAAATGAACGAGTACATAGCAACACAGCTTTGCTTGCGATGACTGATTACGTTACTTGGCAAGGAGTTAAGTGCCAAGTGATCACTGTATACAACACGACCAGTTGCCTTTCCCCTGCTAAGAAAGAACTGCTGCACAGTTCATCACTTGAGCAAAATGGATAAGAGGGACAGAGCTGAAACTACACAAATCCATCCCAGATATCATCGGTTTTAGTCTCATCCATGAATGAGCTAGGGGAAAAAAGCAAGTTAACCCAGCCTGAAACAAGCCTCTTGGCACTAGCACTGTTGCTATTTCCATCCAAAAAACACATTCCTTGAGAACCTGACTCCCATGGAAGCCTTTCCTGGGCACAATGTCCTGCGCTACTGGGCAAAAGATTAAAATTAAGTCTCAGATGATTCACCCAGGCCAAGCAGGAGAAAAGTGTTCCTAATGTTTGTATCACCAATGGGTACATTCTGCCACTACTTGTACTTTCACAATCTCACCAGAAATCAGAGGCAGAATTCATCCACGCAGGTTTTGAAATGTGAACTAGAAGCTGGGTTTGCTTTATGTAGGGAGAAGTGCTACTAGATCATGGAGTATTTTTCTACGATAATTGCCTAAAATTGGTCAGGGAAATTGTTTCTTAGAAGTGCTTATTGCCCATTTCTGAAAATAGAGCACCAGCTACCAGATCAGATGGAGGTACCTCCACTGCAGAGGGTACAAGTGCCACACTAAATGACCCCTGCAAACCAAACCCATGTGGCACAGACTTGCCCAAGATCAATAGCAATTGACTGTTAGCTAGTTAATCAGTTAATCACACTCTGATATGAATTTGGCCTAGAAAATGCTCACTAGTCCTACATATGCAACGTGTTTACATTAACATTTTGGAAGGCTTAGCAGCTTCCAAGTTCTTTTATGTTTGCATACAGCAGAGATCTTTAGGAAAATCTGATCAGGAAGCACAGCGTAACTAAATTATTATAACAGACACCTGTATGAAAACAGTCTTAAAGCTATGCAACTGCAATCACTTTACACACAACTTGCTTGGTGCTATCTCATTATATTCTTTATCTATTGCTGAGTCAAGAATAAAATCCAATTTTGCCAAACATTTTAAGCAAAAAATAAAGGGCATGGAACAGTCCTTTCCCAAACGGCTTTCTATTTAGACATGCCCTTATCCAAGAGCAGGGTAATAAAACATTTTAGCCCTTTCCAACAGCCAGTTCTCAACAGAATCAAAACCATCAGCAGCACATCTCTAACTAAAAAGCACCGCTAAACAAAGCTTGCCTTGCTCAGGAGCAGTAGCTCACACAACTTTACATCAAGTTTTTCAGCTTACAGACAGAAGAAAAGATTAGGTTATCCTGTCTCTTTGCATCTCTCACAGTCCTTTACATTTCCACCAGGAATCCAGGTAGAACTTCAATGGCTTTGGTTTGTCTGAAGCATATTTCCAAAGGTGGCATTCAGTCTCAATCTGATCATGAGTGAGGCAAAGGGGGGAACATTCACACAACTCACTGAATGTTTCTGTTTCAAATGCATGGCAGAAACTTCTTAAATGATTTCTCAGATGGCAAAAAGAAAACCCTGGGGGATCAAGGCATTATTTGTTGTTCTGTGCCTGGAACATCTGAGAATTCTCTGTAATGGAAGAGGAGACCATGGGGAGCTGCAGATGTTCCCAGCAGCATCTCTCTGCAGTAGCAAAGGCAGTCCCTTCTAGCAGCTCCCAACATGACAGCTGTGTCACAGAGGCCTCAATGACTCTAAAGCTTTAAGATCGCAGTGTTCGCCAGTAGACAAGGGAGATAATACCCAGCTGCATATTCACATTCTTACAAGATAGTTGTAAAAACACTAGGCACTTGACTACACCAGCAGCTTAGCACCATTTCTTAGACCACTACTAGTTTCTTATCATAATAAAAAAAGATAATAACTGCTTGTACTCAGGTGCAGTAGAGACTTTATGTTAGCTTTTTGTCAGTGACGTGTCACCCTGGCTCTGACATGACGGGCATTGTGCCGATAAGGAGGTAAAGCATCTCTGTTTCAAGAGCTTCTACAAGTTAAAAAGCACCATTTTACAGGGGACGAATGACATAGTTTCACACATTCTTACATTGGCTTACTGGCAGTATTAAAAAAAAAAAAGAAAACAGTGAGAAAGATTTCAGCATGTACATTATGTAAAGAATCATGAGGATGACATTAGAGGGCTGCAGAAAGCTCAACAGACCAGCATTAGAGGCTGGTGGGAACATGTTTACTGAGCTGGTCGCTGATTCTTATTAGCAATTCAAGAAGCCTGTGATTGATCAGACCATTGTTTCTTCTTTTCTGACTAAAGTCCTTTTCACCCTCAGGGAAATACCAAAGAACAATTAGTGAATAATGCACTTAAGGTATAAACCTGTGGCATTTGGTGGATATTTTAACTAATGCTGGCATTTCATTTAATGGTATCAAATAAAGAACTACACAGCCTGATTTCCCTCACGCTACTCCAATCAGCAGCAATTCCGAGTCTCAGGTTGAAGATTATATTTGCAAATTAGATTTTGGGGGGTGAGGGAAATAAACCTGTTAGTCCATGGTTTGATCAGAAGTTTGAAAGCTAGTCTTGTAATGAAAGGGGGAAATCTTGGCTGCGAAGTCAACACGAGCCTCATCCAAAATTTCTCACAGCTCTTTTAATAGCATAAATGTTTCAGGCTAGTACATCTGGGTCTCTGAAACAGTGGCAGCAGTATTTCAAATATTCTCAAAGCCAGCTACTTGGATGGGCTTGAATTGGTGACAATAATTGTGAAGATTAGCTTCTCAGGCCAAATAGAAACGAGCCAGGGCCACGCAGGCAGGCTTAGTTCTCTCACAGGAAACACGTGAGCAAAGCAGGATGCCAGGGCTCCAAAGAGGAAAAGCTGGAGGGCATATCAGCACACGTACCGAGTGGCAGAAAATTAACAATTTTGATACTGCAGCTACTCCAAAACACTTATCACTGAATACATAAAAGCAAAGAATAGAATAGTAGAAATCAGTGCAAAACTAGAAAATATCTGGCATGTTTTGGGGTACCAAATAATCAGTATTTGTTCCCCAAATTGTAACTGCTGAACCAAAACTTCATTTAGGCCACAGAAGGCACCACAAAGGATACATCAAGCAGCATTCAGCAAAGCAGCACATATCAGACCTTTCCCACCAAGAGGATTCTCCAAACAGACCATTTAAGGCAGGTCACAAAATGGCAGGATACCAGCTGTTTGCATTTACTTTATTTCTCATTACATTCCCTAAACAAACTTTTTCTTAAGACAAATCTGACTGAATTTAGACATAACACTGCCTCTTGCTCCAACCATTTTAATCAATTTGATAAGCAAGCCAGATTGTATGCCAATGCTTCCAACAATTAACTTGCAAGAAATCCTGTGATGAACCTTAGTCTCTTTTCACACTGATTTTATTATACTCGCAGATCTTTACACTTGTTCATATACAATTTGAAAATAAACACTGCCAGGCTAGAACACAAATTGGTGACCTAAACGTTTCAGAAAATGAAATGATATATGCCTTAGCCATCCTGCAAGGCTTGCAGAAACTGAAAGAAGTATCACCAAATAACTTGAATTCAATAATTCCCCAGAAGCACCAGTTCCCCTAACCCTAGGAAATTCTGATGCAGCTAATAAGGGAAAACACAACTTTCTGGAGCTAACTACAAAAGGAGAAAGTGGGATGCTCAGGAAAAAGAAAACACTGAAAAAGGTTTAATACACTGGAAGATATATATGAAAAGAAGGGGCAGAAAATTTCTTGCCTGCCAAGCAGTACCCTGGGCCAGAGGGTTACAGATCCATCCTGCACTAATGCTTCCTCTCTGTTTTGATCACAACCACCTTTATTTTTTTATTTATTTTAAATACTGGCTTTGAAGTTGTCAGTTACGGGAATGAAATAAAAGGATGCATTACAAAACATCTCTTGATTGGCCATTTGGTCTGACCAGCTGAGCTTCTTTTAAAGTTATGCAAGAGAAGCTGAGTAGGCCCACAAGCACAGGAGGCTCCTGGCCTTAACTGGAGCCTGATCAAATCGTTGTCTTCCCTATTGGAGGATGCAGTCTTGCAACCCTGCTGCTGAAACAGTCCTTTGATAATACCTTGTGGAAAACTGGCAGAAGCAACCATTTAATGTCACATTTCTTCTTTTACTGTACAGCTCTTATTACTTTATATGCATTAAAAATACATGGCTACTTATAAATCTTTGATTACACTATGCACTAGACTTGTTACATTTTTCACCTCCTTCCCAGGACAAAATCTACAGAATGCATATATGCCATACAGGACGCGGGACACTTTGCAAATTTGAACACAGGCATTCATTCAATGGAGAGCAGCAGCTGTTCCCAGGAATGGTACCAAAACCAGGAAGGCAGAATTTGTCCTTTTTAGCAAATAATTAGGTTGGGATTGTGAGAGACAGCCTCAGCGTTACAGGTTAAGGTGCCCTCCTCCTCTTTTCATTGTCCCTCGTCTCATGTTCATATTGTAAGATAAGCGTGACCAGAGACTCTTACCAGATGAGCTGGTATGATTATTTTTTACAGCTCCAGGCAAGAAAAATACCCCATGAAAGGGACATACTTGACAGGATAGCCAAGTTTCCTAAAAAAGTGAAACAGTAGCCTACAAACCTACCTAGCAGTTGGAAGGAATCGCTCATAAAAGATGCATAGCAGCTATTGAACACATTCATTGATCCAACCTCCTACCAACAGCACTCTTGACAAAGCCACCAATGTATTGCCTTATTTGCAAGCATTTTCCACCTTTCTTAGCCTTCAGCCCTACTCCTCATACCTTCTGCTGCTGCAACCCTACTTCCACGTAGCCATCTCAGTCCTGTGCTGTTCCACTGGCCACCCAGTCCTCAGCAATCAAGCACTACCATCACAATACCTCCTAGCAAGGCCAGTCAGCCTGTATTAAACTTGCTGCAGAGACAAGAGCACCCCTGGGGAACGCTCTTACTCCCTGGGAAACGCAAGGTGTGAATCATTCCAAGGCCCATGAAGCTGCAGAGGCATCCTAAAGAACACAGTTTGATAAGCCGAGAGAACTAGGCATATAGCGAGGGGAATGCTAAGAAGAGGAAAAAGCAAAAATAAATATCAACATGCAAAGCAAAGATTTTGGAGGTATACATCACACTGCCTGAAAGAAATCCCACTGTAATTCTTGCCACGCCACCCATTGCCTTGAGACTTACCACAATAAAGTAGTTGTGCTATCTTCCAGTTTAAAGCTGATTTTAGAAGAAAGAGATGTTTCTCTGCCCATACTTATTTTTTTCCAACAGAAGTAGTTTGACTGGATTTAGGAGTCTGAAATCACAAGACAAAAAAACCCACTGTGACTTAAAGGAAGGAGTAGGGAAGACTTCTTCAATCACTCAGGTGGTGGTGAAGTGAGATTTGCACCTGGACCAGTTACTCGTTAGCCTACAGTAGTAGGTCCTGGTAGAAATGCCTCCCTCTACTCTTAACCCTTGCAGTACCGGCACTCTCCCAGGCCCGCTGGGTGCCACCTATAGTCTCCTTGCTGACTGCTTCACCACCCTAGCATGCACACACTGCTGTATTTCATGCTTTGAAACAATCTCCTAGTGCTTAGGTATTTGTGCAGATTACAGCTAGCAGGCTCTACTGTTTTTCAGCCTCCTTTTGTTTTCAAGCCAGTTATCAGGACAGCCGCTCTTTGGAACTGCCTGTTCCATGTATCGGGAGATTATGAAGAAAATGTGTTATTTCCATGAGGGCTGACACAGCCATTCTCCATTTATACTTGCTGATTTTTTTTTCCCCTGATGTAGTGCATTATATGAGCTCCTCTCTCAGTTTCATTTTTTTACCACCATGTTTTAATATCCTTTAGAAAATGCATGCATTATTTAGCATACTGCGGAGTGAGGATAGGCCAGGTGTGAATCATCTTACATTGCAGGAAAACAAGTTCTCTTTTCTGTATAATTATCAAATCTGCTTCTACAGAGAGCATTTCTCTACAGGTAGGCTACAACACTCAGTTACCTTATGCCACTTGATAAATATTCAAAGGTCCCTACCCCAGGATTTCCTCTGAAAGGCAGAGTACTTAGAAACAGGGGACTAGTCAAGGTTAGGGGAAACAGTATTATGTGAAGCTTGGCTTCTTCAACAGAGATCAGAATTTCTCAATAGTTAGAGCTGAATATTGAGAAAAGGAAAAGCTTTGCTTCCAGTTCTAACATTATCTGAGGAATATCAGTTATCAAAGGGGGAGAAATACACAATTTTACCGGGAGTGATAATGTGTTTTAAAGTGACAAATACTTCTTTTTTTTGGACTTGGTGAAACATAGCAGATACAGAAACCACTTGAAAAGTAGGTGACGCTATGCAATGTTACCATGCAGGCACAGTATCACCCCACCTGTGTCAAATTCACCTTAGATGACATTTCTTTTTCACCAGGGCATTGAAGCTTTCCCTTAAATATCCCCTTTTTCATGTTTTCCTTTCATTTTCTCCCCAATTAGCTTTTTCAGTAGAGTTAAACTGGAGGCTAATCCCTTTGATTTGAGGGTTGTCTACATGAGGGTACTTGAGAGAAATCAATTCAAGCTAATTAAGGGTTTAAATTCAAGGCAGAGGAGTCAACCTGCATGAGTCCACCTTATGGATACCTGTTCACAGCAGCCTGATCACAATTAAACAGCGTTTGTTTCCACAGTGGACAGTGTAGGCTATGTGTGTAGGACCCATCCAATTTGCCTGGGTGCATTAGCTGTCAAATTTGCACAAAACCTGCAATAGCACGTTTGCTCAGGACAACCTCCCCATGATAGCACAAAAAACCTCCCAAGCACTGGTTTGTGGACTCAATGCAGGTACGCACTTCAAATACTTCTATACCTAAATCAACCTGCAGTGCCTTTAGTTCCCAGTGAACATCTACATAGAGCATTAACATGGCTTACTGCAGTATAAGATTTAGTTCAGACAAAGCATCCCTGAGCAGCCAGGCTATGATCTCAGGTGTCACTACTTAATGTGATCAGGAGCAGCTGCGTTGCAAACTGCTGCATTTCATTCTCCTGAGCAGGGACTCAGGCTGTGAGTGCAAACTGATCTGAAAGTCCACTGTCCTCTTGCATTGATAGGGCCAACAAGGGAAACGAGGGGTGGGGTGGGTGTTTGTGTTTTGAAGGACAGATTTAAGCTGCTGGTCTGTTTTCCTTGCCCCCCAGAAAAACCTCACGGCCATGTCCAAACTGTTTCAAAATGCCACTCCATTATCTGCACACAGGAACATGCGCTATCTAAAGCTCTTCTGCATGCTTCTGCTTCTGAGACGTTCCAGAGCCAGAGATGACCATATAAAATGTCTTCCAACCGTCTCTTTTTCCCTTTTCTGGGGAGGCCTCACCCCTGCCCACTGGAGCTGCTCTTTGCAGACCACCCTGTTACAAACAGCCCAACGAGTGTGTCTATACCTGGGGAACCTGGCTTTCAACCTCTGCTCACAGTACTGCTTCCCTTCTAGTGCTGAGCAATATAGAAAAAATGAGCAGACTGCTTATAGATCCTGTCCTTCCCAAGTGAGTGTCTTCGCTGCCAGGTAACAAAATCACACACCAGCTTGTGCCCTATTTTTGGCCCAGCGTATCTATCTGGCTTTTCTGTAGAGTAGTTGGGCTTGCACAAGAGGAAGACAGAGCCAGAGCTTGCACACAGCCTGGGCACCTGATGCAGACATAAGGCAAGGGACTGAATTGCCTCTAGACAAGAGGGGAGCTGAACTCAAGTCCTCTGCCTCCTTGGAAAGAACACTGACCAGTAGGATGTTTTTAACTGGGAGGTACTACCTTCTCCATCTCCTTCAGCAAATAATAATAGTTACATATAATAATTTAGGAAATATTAAAAATGCCAAGAACTGTTCATGTAAGACCTCCTAAAAAAAACTTTTGTGCTTTTAAAAATCAGCAGTCCAAAAATTAAACGGGAGGTTAATGTGATACCCTTTGTGCAGCTGAGTCTGTTACACATGCAAGCATTTTGTGTCAGTTTTTTGTACCAGCATAAGCATATGGGATCGGACACAGATGAGGAGTTCTGAACTTTTCTGCAGACAGATGAATGAATTCAAGCTGAAGCAGGAGCATAGATCTTGCACTAGCCAGTCCAAAAATAGTAAAGAAATCCCTTTTCTGTATTTAGCACTGTGTGGAAGGGTTTATGTGTTCATTGATGAGCTCCTAGGCTAGCTAAAGTTTTACAAGAGCTGTATCTCTTTATTTCTACAGTCAAAAGGGTGTAGGAGTTTTGAATATTAGCACAATATTATCTCCCTTTTGCTTTCATTGCATTCAGCAAGGCTGACTCTACTAAATAGCACATAAATCTTAACTGTCTGTAATCTATAATAGAAAGATGTTTTTGAAAAAGGGTTTCTTGGCAGACTATTATCATTTTTGTACCAGTTTTTCTTGCCTTGTTCTCTTTTTTTCTTCTATGAGAAGGAAACAGATTTTTCCTCTCTTTTTTTCCTTTTCTTTTTTTTTTTTTTCCCCCTGATCTTATTCTTGTGGCTGATATATAAGAGCACAGATACAATGCAGTTTTTCATTTTGGCAGCTTTTTTAAAATGGATTCCATAGCAAGATCTGACCAGTGACAAATGACCCAGCACTTCCACTTGGAATACTAACGCTGAATTATCTGGCTTCCTGGGGTCTGATGGAGATGCAGTGAGAATTAAAAAAAATTACTGCACAAGAGCAGTAGTGACTAATGTAGGGTCTGCATGCAGAGCTTTTGACCTCAACCGTTTCTACAGTAACTGCGCGATGTATTGTGCTTTCTATTCTCAGACTCACATTGGAAGCCAATTAAATTAAAAGGCTATTCATTTCATTATATTTGTCTCCAGGATGCTCAAATAGAAATGCAAACGATTCCTGTTCAGAGTTCCCTGCATCAGAGAAACTGATATTGTACTGCTAATTTGTGATAACAATATAAACCAATATGCAATCTGCACTGATTTAAAAGATGTGCATAGGATGTACACTGAACTTACAAAACACTGATTAGGGAGATCATAAAATTAAATCTTCTAAAGGGCACTTGTTTCAAACCCTCAAGGCAGCTCTTCTTCTTGGTTTAATCAGATAGCTAATCATTGTAACTCACACTTTCCAAGAGCCAGATTCATCAATACCAGGAAACATGGATTTGTAATACTGAACAGTTACAATCTCAGGAAAGCTTGGTGAAGATAAAAGCTGTAAAAAGGTGGTCGGTAAGCACTTTGCTGATATAAAAGAGGCAATGGAGGAAATGAGAGAATATTTCCTGCTAAAAATAAAGCACGAATCATTTGAGGACTGATCCACGAATTTGAACAATAAAGAAACATATTCCCAAACACGCTGTTCTCTTAAGAACTGGTTTTATCTCCAACTCAGTGAGAAATTAATATTTTTGTCAAATCACAGAAAAGAAATTGACATGAAACATTATTCTACTGTCTGTATTTTTATTCTAAATTAAGCTTCTGGTATAGTTCCCCACGTCACTTAGAGCGATAGTAATTTCTGATCTGGAGGAATGACCTTCCCATTGAAGGGACGAGAGAGGACTTGAACACCATCCTGCAGGATACAAAATAACAGCCTGCAACATGCCATTTGTAGATCATTTTTGCAGGCTAGCACCCACAAATTGAGACTTGCTATCATCAATGGCAGATCAAATTTTAGGGATTTTATAATGGTCATGGTACTGAAGTCTTGTTGATAGAGTAGATGTGGGCTTATAATGGAGGCAGCAGCACTCATTGCAGTTTATCTAGACACGGCTGGCAGGATATAATAAGCTAAACGAGGTTGAAATGACAAAAATGTCTCCAGGCTTATGAAAACCTGGAACACTATTTCTAGGAAAACCTGGCAGTTTAGACAAAATTGACAAACACTTAACTCCCTTTTCAGATAGATGAAATCATTCTGGGCTAGAATCATTCACCTGCAGTGCTGAAACTCATGGACCTTCCACCAGGGGTGAGCTTGAAGACAGTTCTCTGGGTTGAGAAAATGGACTTGCTTCCCCTCAATATGATTAAATTAGTTTTGTTTTCTTCCCTCCCTGCCTCTCAATAAAATTTCAATCAGTTGTTGAAGTACTCAAGACAGAAGAATTTAAAGCGAAAAAATTAAATTAAAAAAAGGTTTCTTAAAATGCCATGCAAATAGAAGAAAATATGAAAATTTCATGAAGATCACATAAGCATGTCTGGTCATCCTCTACTACAATAACTAAAAGGCACCCAATAAAATGAAAGGCAACTGATTTAGAGATGACTGAAGGAGACGCTCTTTTCAAGTGTATTATTAGCCTGAAGATTTATGCCACAAAGTAGCAAACAAGTCAGCAGTTTAGCTGGCTTCCAAAAAGCTTGGAAACCCCTACTGTATTGCAAACCAAAACACCTAGAGTGGGTTTTGTATGTGTGCACGCATGTGTATGTATTTAATATAACAGGTGGAACAGCAGAAAGCGGGCACGTTTTTCTATAAATTGCCTTGCTGTTAAGTTTCTTGAACCATCTTCTGACATGGCTGGAATGGGCCCTGCTAGAAGAGAAGATAGTGAATTAGAAAATCTATACGTCTATGATATGGAGCTTCCAGTCTTTCTGTATCCTTTGTTGCCTAATTTCCTTGCTCCGAGATAGTTTTCCTTGTTATTGTAATTCCTTTGCAGAATATTAACCTTGATATTGATGCAACATTGGTGGGGCAAAACTTTTTCTTCCTACCCCAGTTTTGCAACTTAGATGATGAGGTCTCCAAGAAGGAGGCTGTCTCTTTGATAATTTATTTTTGTTTGGTTCTCTAAGTATAAAAACCAGTTTCTAATAAAAATTCCAATAGTTTTTCAAAGCTTTTATCTTTCTGTATGACATCTTCCAAACTAAGCCTTTTCCCAAATGTGAGTTTATTTGAAAAGATAGGACAGGAAGAGTCCATCCTGGATTTTTCAGTTCATTTTTCTTAAACAGAAAAACTGTTTTAAAAGACTAATTTTTCTTTTTCTACAAAGAAGGTATTTTCGGTGATTAGAAAAACCTGGAGGGAGGAACACTAAGTGGAACTCATTGCTGCAATGTAATTATGGCCAAAGACTCAGCGAGATTTGAAGGAGGACTTGATTTTATAGAAGCAACAATATTCAGTTACAACAGCTAATGATAAAAGGAAATATAATGGAAGGGAAAGAAAACTTGTTTCATATAAGCACTTAACATAACATTGTGTTCAGGACAAGACCTGATAGGACAGATTACCTCCATTTTCTTTTATGAAGTGTTCTGCACAATCACTTCAGGCATGTTGTACTGTCCAGTGATATGAGAAGACCCAAGATCTGGAAGTTTATTCCTGTGAAAGTAACAGAGAAAGTATACTTTAAATGTGGAAAAGTATCTGACCATCCTGATGACTCTGGATATTGACAGTATTAGCAGATACTGTACCATGCACACATTCTGTTATTCTGCTTTTGGATTTTTGTTAGAACAGAAAATTAAGTACTTTTTGCATGAGTGCTGAAAAAAAAGGAGAAAATTAAAAATAAATTCTATTTTCTTTGCAAACTTGAACACTTTTTAAATGTAGCTCTTTCAAAAAATAAAAAGCATTATAAAGAAAATTTTTTATGAAGAATAAATCAATGGGAATTTTTCCTGACACACTCCAGTAGAGTGGCTAATGTGCCCCAACTGTGAATAGACATTCAATACAAGACACCAGCCACTCTACAGTAACCCACTTAAAATCCCAACATCACGGACATGGGGTTCCCAGCACTAGCAGTCTCAGTCCACCCAACTACTTCTGCTGTGTCTCACGACTTGCTAACATGGGCACAGCCAAAGGTGAGTAAGGAGTTTCCATAATAAGGGCAGACAGGAGAGAAAGCTGAAGACAGGACATCCCAGCCCAGGCCCACAGAATTTAATACAATCAGAAAAATCCACAAGGCAAATCTGTGCTTATTCTTTAGGTGTGGGTTTGTTGTTTTATTTTCTCCTGCTCCTTTCTTTCATAACTGCTGAATAGCTTGAAACTCACAGTATTATAGGGTTTGTATCATTGTTATCCAGGTAATATTAGGATATTTGAGCAATACCTTGACTCAAAATTAAGTTGGGTCAAATCTCTAGGTGTGCTCTTCTGCCCTCACCCTGATTTCCACTGCAGCAAAACCAAACCCAGATGAAGAGGAGACCAACAGTGAGATGCACTCTTTCTCCATGGTTTATTACTTCCACCAAGACTGAGGTGGAGACGAGTCCTCCCCACATGCCCAAAATATGCTCCACTACCTTTGTATATTTGGCATAAAAGCACGTGTGAACACCAGGACCTGAACTGTGGGACGAGGGTAGTAATCAGGGGGATGCAATGTACTCAGGGAGGGGAGGATATAAGATCCTTAAAAAGCATCAGGAGAGAAGCACAAACAAATTACAACACAGTAAACACGTTCTGAAGGGCAACTATTCCTATGGATACTTCCCCCTACCAAAAAAACCCTGACACCCCTACCTTTTATTAGTTGAAACATGGTACTTCCTTATAGGCACTGTTGATTCACATACAACATACATAAGATGGTGCTGATAGAGAAAACCTATTTCTCACTAAGGGTAAATTCAGCAGGCTATGCTGTCCAAAGCACCAGTCTTCGGTGATACGTAAGTAGGACATCTCTAAAAATAAGTCTTCGTGTAAGGAAGATTAAAAAAAAAAAAAAAAAAAAAAGTCAGAGTCACATCTTCAATAAAAGCTTCCTAAAGAAAAAAAAAAATCCCTGGAGACTTAAAACAGAAGCTTATAACGAGGCCCTTCTTAGTTAAAGTTATGGTGCTTTACAAGGAAAGCTATGGAGATAAAAGGAGTTTCACTGTAGAAGAGATAATTTTGTTAGTTCATTTGTATAATTAGAAGCTTAAGCCACGAGGACCAGCCATGTTCTGGCTTGAAATGTCAAACGTGAAGCTCTTGAGTACTCAGGTTTTAGGAATTAGGCCAAAAAAAGTTTCAAAATTAGAGGGTACTTTGACCGAACCTTTAGTTTAAAGTCTCTCTCAAGTAAACCTAAGTGAATTAAATATAATTTTTCATGACTGATTAGAGTGTACATTTGACCATCAGTTGCATCTCACATTCTGCTACCTACCAGCTGGAACACTGATGAGACTTTTTATAACTTCATTACAGCTACCTTGTGGAAAAATTTAATCATATATAATCTTGTAATACAGATGCACAAGTAAAACAATACCAGCTGCTGGCTTCTGGTCTTGTCAGGCTGCTTTACGCCTTTTCTTCTCCCCGTGCCATACAGCACACCCCCACTGCACAGGGATCACCTTTGAAGGATGTTGTCTGCAGAAACAAGCTGATTTTTTTTTCTGCCTAACATCCAAGATGCATAGTCCCTGAAGGAGCAGTAGAGACACAGGGCTTCATAGGCCCAGGTCTTACCGAGGGAGCCTCCTGAGCAAAGAGATTATCTGATAACGTAGAGAATTGGGTTTGGTTTTTTTTTTTTGTGAACAGGTAAGTTAATACAGAGAGGACAATACCCACCTATCTAACTGCTTGAAATTATTCTCTTCCTCAAAGAAGAATTCTGCAAGGCTCTGGCACAGGGCTGCCCTCTCTAGCCAAACAGCAGAACAAGCCTTGCCTAAATAAAGCATTTGGATTTTCAGGATAAAATGGCTTAATGTCATCTTTGTTGTTGTCTCTACAGCAAAGCAATGGAAGATGAAGAAGCATTGCAAACAAGTAAGGTGACACAGCTCATCAACATGCAGCGCTTCTTTACTATGCAGCACACTTGCAAAGTTATCACATTTGACTGGTACCATTTATCTCTATAACCTTTTCTTGCTAGACTGTATTCCATTTCTTTCTTTGTCTGACCTCCAACTCCTCTGCCAGAGGTGGTACAGAAAATATGCAGCAGCAATGGGAAGGAGAGCAGAGACAGAGAGAAGTATCAATTTATACCACAGGCTTTGTGACTAATCGCTGAGTAGCATCTCTTCAGAATTAACATAATCTCTGAAAGGTTCCCATATGTTTGAGGCTGACTGTGTGCATGTATGCTAATCAGCTGCAAATTATAATCAGGATATTAGAACACAACTTTGCTAAGCAAACGGCTGAGAAGATCAGCAAATAGTCGGCAGTGAGAAGAAAACAGAGCTTTGGAGGGGAGAATCTGATTCCCGTCAGCTTCTGGCTGATCAGCGCACAGCCTGGGGAGGGAAGGAGCCCTTGCAGAGGGACCACTGAGGGCACGAGGCTGATGGGACCTCTCCCTCACGTCCGAGGGGTGTAGCAGCCAGGCTGCGTCTCTCCCATTTCCCTCCAGCAACAGCAACTGCAACAAAATTACCTGCGATGCAGAATGGATGTTGTCTAGACAAAGTCCCCTTGCCACAACTGGCGAGAGGAATTTTTTTTCCTGGAAGCCCCCAGTATGACCCATAAAAGGAGCCTCACAGAGCAGCAAGGTGCTGAGTGATTCAGCTTTTCTGCACAGCAACAGCAGGTCAATGTGCTTCAGTCCAAACAGACTGGCATCAATCTGTCTTCTCCTCCTCTATGCCCGAGGGCTTCTTTTTCACAGGACTCTTCCAGCAACCCCAGTAGCGCAGCCCATTGTGCCACGGGCGTGCAACCACACAGATGGAGTGCACACATTCTGCACGCTGTCTGGGCTCTGTCTGCAGCAGCAGCTACGTGCAGCCTCTCCCATGCACGTACCTTACATGACACAGAGTTGATGATGATAATTTAAACCTCATGTTTCTTCTTGCTCTCCAGTTGGTCCCTTTCTTTGGTATATCCTGGAGGCCTCTGTGTAGGAAAGAGCAGGCGTGGACGTAGCTAACAAGATATTCATTAAGACCAGATTTTGATAGAGATGACAAGACAAATCACCCCCAAACTTCTGTTTCTCAGCATCCAGCTTTGAGGATCGCTTTATTTACAGCTAGAAAAATTACCTGCAGCGGTATTGCTGGGGAACTAAAGCCTACAGTAACATTTAGCTTCCATTTCAGCTACTCTGCACTGAATATTCCCCTTTGAAATTCAGAGAGCAGCTACATTGCCTGTTACATGTGTTACATAAAGACAATCAGAATGAGGTATTTGGGCACTGACCTGCTTGATTTTATTTTTCGTCATTCTCTCCCTCCCAGCCCCATCATACATTTGTGAAGCATGAAATACATTCACCCTTCCTGACTCAGTTCTAGTCTTTTTCAATCCTGACAGAACACTCGAGGTTGGTAAGTGAACTGTGCTAGGCTGGGTCATGTTTTCAAATGAAGAAAAAACCACAACCCTGCAGTAGATTGATATAATTTTGGTTTCATAGCTGACAATCATTTTTCATCATTGTTTCAAGCATGAAAGATTTAGCAACGGCTGCATAAAACTTCTGTGGCACAAACCTTTGATGTTCTGTCAAGTAGCTTTGCTTTTCTCCCTGTCATACACACTGCAGCCACAAATTACTCCCTGGCAATCCTAGGTGAGGATTATGAAGATTATTAGAAAAAGCTGAGGTTTAAAAAGTTATTAAAAGTACCTTTGCATTTCAGCAACATGCAAACAGGCAATTGTGTTCTTCACAAAAAGCCTGATTTTCTCATTTTAATGTGCTGCTGATTTTTCTCTCTTTCAACTGATCTCTTTGGCTGGGCATTTCCACCTCAAATTCCAAGTAATAAAACTGCCATGAGGATCGCCTACTAAGAGAAAGCACTGAAACAAACAAAAAAAGAACATTAGCAATCTGCTTGTGAGCTGCAAACACATGCACAGAAGCTGAGCAGAGCACATGTTTTTCTGAAAGGCCGGTTGTGCTACTTGGAGTGTGAACTCCGCAGGAGAAAGCTACATGGCAATAGAGAATTAGAATATAGAATTGTATTTTATTTTAAACTTCCACCTTCATGAATGGATGTAACATCTATCTCACTATTAATAAAAAAAAGCAAAGCTAAGTACTCTGAATTCAGGACAGTTTTTTTGCCCTGGCTTGAGCTCCGTGGGACTGTCCAGAGGTTTCTTGTGGATGCCAATTTAAATTAAAGAAGTAAAATGCAACTGACCTGTCACCACAAAAGTTGGTGCTTAAAAGTCCACATCTTGTCCAGTAAAGTCTTTCACCTAAACAATGTGTACTCTTACTTTTTTTTTTTTTTTTCTGACTTGCAGTTTTACTTCATCAACAGCATCTGCAGATCACTGTTCTGTATTTTGCTATGCCACTGGATCTGTGGATGGTGGTACTGTAGACCCTTGGAGCATGCATTCCCCTAACTACTACTGCAGGTTTTGGGATGCAGGTCTCTGAGATTTTTGCTTCATGACTACAAGTGATTTTTATCATCCAAACAGGCTTTAGCTGTAAGATGGGGATAGCAAAACTTCTCTAAGCAATTGATCTGCCCAAGGTTATGCAAGGAGGAGGTTAAAGAATATCAGCATCTTCCTCAGAGCCTTGGAAATTAATACTAAAGATCATTATTAAGATCTTTAAATTTGAGAATGATGCTTAGGCTCTATTGCAAATATTTTACAGGAAACTGCCCTTTTTGAATAAGCTCTAATGCAATCTAGGAGGAGCACAGCAATTTAATGAAGGGATGAGAGGGAAGTAAGAGTAACAGTAGTAATAAGTCAAAAAAATAGGCTTAGTTGTCTGTACAAGATTTGCAGATGAGTGTTTCATACACATAATCATGTGCAGGCAGGTAGGTATTCATATCCCCAAAAGCTGGGTTTATCCAGTGATGATAGGACTGGGTAATTCACTCCAAATGGCTCCAAATTCACTCCAAATTTCAGTGCTCTCAAGATTTAAAGTGACCTCTTAAGAGACTAGACAGTGATGAAAGATCAAATCAAACAAACTTTCCCTGTCTTACACCTTAAGAAGTCAATGAGACTACACATGCACCATTTATGTGATTACTTTTTGGTGTGCTAGTACTCTCACTTCTTTCTCAGTATTTAATTATCAAATACCCAAATGAACTCCCCAGGATAAAGCTACAACTCAAAAATTATTCACTGAAAAGAGCTGTTGAATAACATTTGACATACACACAAATCCATTTGTAGATAATCCCCAATCAGCAAATTTCATTGACTAAATTATTTGCGGTTAATTATTCACCCATCTCTCACCGCACAACTTTCCCCCTCTCCCCTTTGACAAATTCCTAAAATTATCAAAATGCTGATCGCAACCCAACAGTTTATACAGCCTCTCGCCTTTGTGTCTCCCTTCCAGTTGCTTCCCTCTGGTCCTTCAGTAAGCAAATCCTTCTGGTTCAGTAATTTGGCGAACCAGTGAAATTTTTACTTGGAATTATATAACTGCTGCAAGGCACTCCAGTCAGCAGGAATGCCATCCAGGAGATTCACAGCCGTAAAAATGCATAAACAGACGTCGTTCCCTACCATAGGACTTTATTGGGTATGCAGTCCATAGTTCTGGACACTTTGATTTATTGGAGTGAGAAGCAATGTGAAAACACTGTCAGGCTTCTGAAGCCACTGAGATATTAGACTGCTCCATTCACGTACATCATGCTTATGAAAAGCACAGGAATCTGGTAGGCTATAAATTAGAAGATCCTGGAGGTGTGGGGTGGGAGGAAGAATCATGAGGGTGAACTTAGCTTGTGATTAGCTTTAAATCCTCAGAAACACTAAACAAATTCTGGCTGTTTCATGACTTACTCCTTCCCTTTCCCACTGTTCCTTTATTTATAATTTTCCAGCAGTAGTGCAGACCCACACTCCCCCTGCTCCTGGCTTGCAGCCACTTGGGCCAGCAGGATCTGCCTGTTCTGTTGAGCTCTTTTTGCCACACGTCTTCTTTGGAAACCACTTATTAAGGTCTTAGACCTGATGTATTTTTAATTCTGCTGTGAAGGCCTGCCCTACAGAAGATGTTGCTTTGGCTAACAAGGCCTTCCACCCAGCTGTGGCCGTGTACCACTCCCTTTTCTTCCCTTCACAGCTACAGTAATCTCACTTTTGGAGGGATATCTTTTAGATAAGAGGAATGAGCTCTCTTTTCCCACCTGGTCTGCAGTGGCTGGTTTACACTATCAATATAACAGCTCTCTAACTATTAAAGGATAAACTGCAGCTACAAAATTCATGATGCACAAATTTCTAAGCCTGAATTAGCTTTCAGTCAGTAGTGACAATTTGTATTACATCCCATGGTCCAAGGCTTTGTAGACCGTTTTCAGTCCTGAACCAGCCCCATAACTTACTTCACATCCGATACCCTTTTTCTGAAGTACAAGATTCTTACGATATTATGTATCCTCCTCAACTCTAATCCTGTTTGCACGTGATCTTCCTCCGCATTGATTCATTGCGATTAGCCTGAGAAGAGCCAGCTTTTGCTCACATCCTGCACACAAGCATGGAACCAATGAAATTCCCTGCTTTCCAGTCCCCATCCTTGCAGGCTTCACAGCCAGGTGTGAGATTTCATTTTAGCTTACCAGAATTCAATGGTGAACCCGGCTGGTCCTCTTGCCATAGCACTGAAAGCTAGTGGTACCAGAGAAGCCAAACCAAAGTCAGAGTTTAGAGCCAGGATGCTCTACTACACTAACTGCTTACATAAGCTTATACAGCAAGGCAGGCTTTAAGGAAAAAGGAAAAAAAAAAAAAAATTAAAAGAAAATCCATAACAGTAAAACAACTTTCTACCTTATTTCCTTCTGACTTAATTTAGAAGTTTCTCCAGCAAACTTTATGCACTATTTAATCCTGGTTCTTTTTAGCTACAGAATATTCTTACAGCATTTTTTTCCTACTGTAATTTTTCACATGAATATCACCATTCATACCTTCAGCTCCTCAGACAAAAGGGACCTCTTCAACAGCGTGTATTGGACTAGACCTCTTTACTGCAGAGTTGTCCTTTTAAGGTATTTCCCAGGGCTCACTTCTGGGCTGCTGAGGGAAGAGAAGGCAGGTGAGCCTGCAATTTTGGGAGAGGCAATTGACTGCAGCCCTTAACTAGTCATTTTGCAGCTAACCCTCTGTAAGGCAGCTCTCTTCCACATGGTAAATAGGCTTATTTATTCTTCTCCCACCTCATTCCTAATGCTTTCAGTGTATCCTAAGTAGACAAGCAACCAGCTTCTGTCCTTGGATACCAGCCCAGTTCTCCTCGACTTCACCAGCATGCATGGACTATGTGAGGAAAGAATTCAGCTTGGTAGAGTATTTACACTACGTGCTAGTCATTAAAACAGCCACCAGCTCCTGTTTCATGAGCAAAGATATAAATTCCAGGTCATTACATAAACTGACTTTATAGTGCATTTGCAGAGGCCATTAACTCTGCTACAGCCCTCTGCTCACCCTTCAGAGGAGGAACAGGGATGACATCTTTTGAAACAGCAACACCCTACTCTCCTCTCCTGCAGAGGTGCTGGTACAAACCAGGAGAAACACTGCACATCTCTCTCTCTGCCTGGTCCCCAGTGAGAACTTGACCTAAATTCTGCGGCACACCAGGAAAACCAATTTGAGATCTTGCAGCTGATTCAACTAACATGAAAAAGTGAGAGAGTGCCTTCTTGTGAGTAGGATTGTGCTACGTAGCAGAGTCATTTCCAGGACTGTCTCAGATGTCCTGTGCCTCATTTCTCCATCTCTAAAATAGGGCTAATACTTCACCCTCACACACAGGTGATAATGAGATGAAAGATGCTCAAAGATTAAGTATACTCCATAAAAACATGACAAGTTTAATTCCGTACAAACTGGCAGCAACTTTAAAGTTTCAAAGTCAATTCAATTCACGTTTTTTAGTGCTGTTTCAAAACATTAATGTCTACTCTGCTACTGCAGTTTGCTTTTCAAATCCACAGCTGTTGAATAGCAGTCATTAGGGGAAGGGGGAGAAGCTGGAGTTTTTGTAAGACATGATCAGGAGCAAATTAATTCATGTTGGCTATGAATTTTGCATCAGTAGATTTCAGTGCAAATCCAATTGTAGTAACCAGTTTATATTCCCCCTCTAGCTATTGTTCTGAGCTATCTTCAGATGCATACTGACCTCCCTGAATTGCTTTATAGGCCATTCACATTGCAGAGATTTTCTTTGCAGCTGATACCCCAAGGGTGGTATCTTCAGGCTAAAAGCTGACACTGTGTAAAGTTCATGTGTACCAGCTCAGTGGAGCTGTACTGATTGATAGTTAAGGGTCTGATTTGTAATTAAAGAGTAGAAAAACTGGCTTCTGAAAAACAGTTCTGGGATGAAGGTGGAGTCTGCTATGAACTCGATGGCTCTGGTGTTTCAGACAACAGCTTTTAAAATTTTCTGTGCAGGGAAACAGCCTGTAAGAGGTACCTGCTTCCATCACCTAACCAGTCACAACTCATTCCCTACACAGTTGTGCCAACAAACTGATCACAGGGTGATCCTATACATGAAATCAGTAAAATATTCCAAGCTGAAATTAAAAGAAATTAATTCTAGGTCATTTACCCTAATCCAGTTACAGCACAGCTCCAGAAACAATTTCATGAGCACTGTCAAGGGAGCAGGATTGTGCGAACACTCCCTGTCTTTGGGGAAAAAAGCCACTTTTGGTGGTTTTCCCAGCAACCAGTCCTCACTGAAATCATCCTCACCTGTTACCACAAAAAGAAATTGACGAGAGCCCTTAGCCTACTAGAAATCAATTTAAAAGAAAAAAAAAAAAACCAAACCAACAGCATAATAGAGGCCCTCCTCATGACACTCACTCTTCAGGGCTGCATGTCCATTGTTAATAGCCAATAAAAAAATTTCTTCCAGAAATTCTTTGTGCCATTTCCACTGTCCCTTGTCCCTTGTCCAGCTGGTTGGTGGCATGCTAAAGACCTCTTCTTGCCAGAGCTTTAAATAATGCAGACACACAATTGACTCCAACCTACATTTGACACTTTCTTCATGATTAAATGGGCTACTCGCAGAGACAGACAACTCACTAACTTCAAAGCTTCCTGTCTTAGCTAACAAGAAACAAATTGCTTCCCCAGTGACTCCTCTCAAGGGAGTAACTCAGGATAAACCTGTGATATTTGCATTAATTCATCTTTAAACATAAAGCAGAATAGATTCCATTTCTTTAATATATTTTCACATTATTTAAATGGACTTGTTTTAAAAGCCAGTAACATGTTTGCTTTGGGGATATTTTGCATTTATATTTACCTTTTGGCTGGCAGTTCATTTTACAGGAAGATCTGTTGGAACTAAAGCAGTTGAGGATTACAAAGATTTTAGAAAGGATTTACATGGGAGGCCACTTTCATCCTGATTTTCGGTAATGCTACTTTTCTCAGTTTAGTGACATTTAAGGATATTGGAAATCTTCCAGTGACAGAGCGCACCAGCAATCTCGGCTGCCTGAGGAAAGCGGGGCTTTACTGCTCTTGTCCTGATACCTGATGCCTATAGAGCAGTTTTGATCAGCAGATATCAAAGCACTTTGCAGAGGCGCTCGATTTCATCCTCCCATTTTTGCAGCAGGGGAAACAGATATGGAGAAGTGAAAGGAACAGTATTGTTTGAAGGCCAGCAAAAGAAGAGTTAATTTTTTTTCTTGTTTGCTCACAACAGACACCATAGATTACAAGGTGCTCACTCACTCTGTCCTCTCCAGTTATGTCAAAGCATAGAGACCATTATTTCGGTATTCTTGCACTACCTAGTCTTGTTTTAGGATTCACTGTCCAGTTACCTATACTACCCTCTGCTGCTGGGGAAACCCTGCAGCACAGCAGGTATAAAAGGGGACCACGTATCACGCCAATGCACAGTCAGCATCTTCTAGTTTAATCTGACAGTAAAAGTGGATGTTAGTAAGATGCTGTCAATGGAAGGACCTGAGGCATGATTCAATTCGGGACAGAAGAGTGTATGTATGCGCAAATCTGTGAGATTGTGTAAGTTCAGACATCCATCAAAGTGAAGAAAAACCTTTCTGGGGCTGAGCCGCCAGCTCCTCTTCAGCCCAAAGAGCTTCCAGGCTCCAGGCACTCTCTCATAGGATTGCTGTGCTGAGAAGACAGCTGTTGTGCTGTTTTCATTGCTGACCTAACCCACAGCAGCAACACTCGGTGTCAGCGATGACACCCCATCGCCTGAACAGCTGCATCACTCCTAGCTTTTGCTTTATCTTCTGATTAGCTGCAAGAAATTAGCTATCACACAGAAATCAGACTGACTCACATTACATTGTTTGGGAACAGTATTCGTGCAAAGATTCTCTTAAGGCAGACAGGAGGTTCTGTATTTTTTAATAAAGTTCACAACTAAATATTATGAAGTGCTGGGGGGGGAATCAACACCTCGATCACTAGGTAAATGCTTTTGAGTTCTTTAATGGCTTTAAGATTTACTGTTTAGCCACTCCAATTCTTATCATGCGCAAATGTTTCCTATATTAACAGGAGAAGAGTGCTTTGTGGGCAGTGAATGGGAAACAGGACATCAATTTAACGGGGCCATTTGGGGTTAGCACAAAATGACAGAACAGCAGGAAGCAGTTAAAAGCTTCCCCCTCAGCAATCAAAGCCCTGCAATTTTGAATCTTTTCCTCCAATCAAGTAGTGTATTGATGAGAAACCAGTTCTGATAATGACCTTTCAAAGACTTCATTCTGGCCTTCTGGGGTAATTCATTTCTCTAACTATGGCGTCCTAACAGGAGTTCAGCAAAAGCCCGTTATCTACACAATCACTTGAGCAGCATGACAAATGGCAGAAACCAAGGGTAGGAGATTTCTTTTCCCTTAACTTGGCTGACTTTTTTTTCCTTTCAAGGGTCCTGATCTCAGCCTGACTATGCAAGTATTGCTTTTTCTATGCGCATCTTCCTCTCTCCTACCTGTCTGTCCCAGCTCATTGAAATTATGGATAGACTACCCTTACAATTCATCAGTCCTACTGTAACCTAATGGGATAGTTCCTTCCTGTGTTGCATTATTTTTAAATTTCATTCTGTAAGCCTGCCTCCCAGATCAAGTCACACTCACATTTCATTCCAAGCTTTAGTTCAATTAATTTCACTTTTTTGGCAGTGCTGAAAAGAAACTCTCCTTCTTACAAAGGCAGACACGGAATGCTGAATGCCAGCTTTCCTAGGTGGGAAACAGTAGGTGTTTGCTCTCAGCCCTGCTAATGTTGGGAGTCATATTTCATTACACGAAAATACACCTTCAACCAGTGACAACAAGCCTGCCAGTGCAGACTGCGTTACCGGAAAATGCTAGGAAGGAATCAGAACAACACAGTATCTTTTAGCTGATTTTACTGACCATTGCACAACTCACCTTTAGAGCTCCAGTTTCCAGTTTTAAGCCTCTCCCTTTTCCCAGTACCCCAGAGCTAATGATAGCCATGCTCACTGTGACTGCTCTGTTGGGGAGTTTTGCTTATAAAATGGGAACAAAAATGACTGCCGTGAGCTGGTAGGAGCCCCAACTTTTAAATATCTCATGTTGCACTTCAATGATTTTTAAAGCTCCTAATACCAGCTCAGAAATGCCGTGAAATGGTGACCCAGTATGAACTCACTCTGTCAGTTCACATTTGTTCAAAACATCAGCAGGCTTTATGCCAGATCTGGGATCATCCCCCCCCCCCCCCCCTCAGTTGGCAGAAAGGTGACACAGAAATCACAGAACCTGCAGAGGCTGTCCTGTGTGCCCCAGCTACTTCACCAGAAAGGCATCATGTGGAGCCCATGCCTGATTCACATCAAATCGGTACGAGTATTTTATAAGTGAACACAGCACCCTGCTACTGCCGTCCTTGGAAACACAGTGAGAGTGCAGGGAAAGCTTCCTCTCCCAGCTGCGTCTTGGGACTCCTGCTCTTTGCCATCCTAGAAGGAGCCAACGAAGACTGTGCGTAGAGGGGTGAAGGAGAGTGCTTGATACGACAGTTACAGGTTATATTTGAAAATGGTTTTCCTAAGCAGGGTCTGCCAGCCTGCTCATGCCCTGGCACTGAGGAGGAAAAACATCTTATGTAGCACATATTGTAAAGAAACTACTGTATGAAGCATGGAGGACAAAGGCAAAAACATGTATGGGCTTTATTCTAAGGCAGCGAAACAACTTCTCCCTTTGTAGAGTGTAGGAAAGTCTCAAGCATAAGCAACTTTCAAAAATCATTTAAATAGTTGTCATGACTATATTCTTACCTTATGTCTGTTGATTTGGCTCCCATAATGCCCGAATAGTTCTCCTGAAGCCAGTTTACTGTCTATTGTCTGCATCTGATGAGAGCTGTTATTTCTGATTAGATACTTTTTCTCTGTACTCCAGACCCCTGACCTTCATTTCTCTACCTCAGCATCACTTCTCCCTAAGCACTAACGGTGTCTGATGCAAGTACCACTATTAGCGTGCCCTGGTGGGTAAGAAGAAAAGCAAGAACATGTCACACCTTAGCTTAAGACAGCAACAAAAGGGCAATATCCTCAGATCTGGAAGCGCCTTTATATTGTGCTACCCCCGTGCTTTGGAAATTCTGCAGGATTTAATATTTCTAAGCTAAACAGAGTTCCTTGGTTCTTTTATTCATAAAAAGTCCCACTACAGAAGCAAGCCAGACATACCAAGCTCCAGCTCTCCGTGAATTTAATTTATTGCATCACAACTTCCTAAGAACAAGGCATTAGAGAAGAAAGCAGATGATTCCATGGATGCTTTTAAGGTAGACATGAGTCCTGCCCTCCACCACCTCCCCTGAGCCCACTGGGACTGTTGACTTTGTAAAGACAGAAGCATGAATTAGCCTTTGCAGAATCACAATTCTTATACCCTACCAAAAACGTGAATTAATGCTCTTTTTTCCTTTTAAGCACGACCAGGAATTGGCTGGAGAAAGTGAGGCTAGGGAACAGCTCCGCCCCCCCCCCATGCTGGGTCAGCACATCCAGGAGAGCTTGCAAGCAGCTCACCAAAGCGCTGGGATGCCCCATCCTCACTCAGCCAGTCTTTTCCACCAGGTGCTTCCACTCCCCTCAGTCTCAGAACACACGGAATGGGTGGGCTTCAATCACATGGAAGGCAGCTCAAGGTAGAGGAGAGCTGGAGACTCTCCCAGAGTAACAGTAAAACGTAAAATAGGGTTGACAGTTGTAAAAAATCACAATCACATGCCATTCAGCAGCCCGGCAATAACATTCCGTCACTGAGAGCATTATGATACAGGATCCCAGTTCTTTGGTTCATGAAATCAGCTTACGAAAGCCCTGCATTCTGGAGCTTCCACTGCTGTCTTCACGCAGTGGTCCCCCATTGCATTTTATGCCTTCCAATTCTGCATGGCTGCTGAATTGCTAGACACGACGTTCAGCACGTGGTTGCTGTCAGCACAAGGTAACACAAGGTGTTTCACCCTCAGGGAAATGGAAACCCTTCCTTTGTACTTAACCACAGCATCACCACTGAAGATATCTCCCCATGCAAACCCTTGTTTGTTGTTAGGCTAAAACCAGCCGTGGCTATTTTTGAAATGCTGATGCTCCCCAATCAGCACTTAACGTGACTGTGAAGCTTTAAAATGAGATCTAGAAAATTGCATTCTGCTGGTATGTGTTCAAATGTAAACCCCATTGGACCAGGATGGAGGATCCCTGAAGGCCAACTATGTTATCTTTGTCTATAGAAAACAATTAGAAAGCTAATTTAAAAATGCTACAATTAAAGGCTTAATATAAATACATTTCTGATGCTATCAACAAGCTCGGCAGACTTCAAGAAGCTCTTTCAAAATACCAGTGCCTTCAAGCAAAATAGCTGGTTTTGGTTTTCCTTCATGCTGAACAGACTATGGGCAATTTACACACACTTTCTAATCTTAATAATACTTTATCCATACTATGCATTTTATGGGCTATGAATTCCATACACAGATTGTAAAAATCTACATAAAGCCTCATACAGATTTACTGTTCTGCCTATAGATTCATGGCTGAAGAAAAAACTACTAGTAGAAAAGCTTGGGGGCAGGCATATAAAATCTGATGAGCAGGAGTTTTGTAAGATTTAATAGAAAGGTTTCTACCTGTATTTTAGATAATCAGATTACGGTGGGATTTCAAAATTAATTTCCCTTTCTTGGGCAGTTTTATGTTGTGTTTTGGGAATAATCACACAAATTGAACACTGCAAATGAAAATCCTGGTTTTATTGAGGTCACTAGGGCAACTCCTACTGATTTCAATTGGGCCAGGGCCTTGGTTTATGGGCAAGTCTTGGGGAGAAAATAAATTCAGACTTCTGGAAATGGAGAAGCATGCCAAAAAGCCTTTTTTTAATTTTATTTTGAACACGGTCACACTGCCGTGTGAGAAAGCAGCTCCTTTCATTGCCTTCAGGAAATCAGCAGGGGTTCCTGCTCACACTGATTGCTTGCAAGCATGGTAGAATAGGCTGGCTTAAAAGCCGCTGCTTTTCACAGTGGCCAAACACTGCTGATGGGCTGAAGTCCCCATCTCATGTCAGTGCCAGGATCCCAGCTTCCACCGAGTGCTGAGCTTGGGAGGTCCAAAAAGACCCTCCTGTTTACAGCAGTCCCAGTTAGCTTCTTTAAGTACAGGCTTGTCCTGGGCTGTAGGATAAGTAGTCTTGCCTATCAGAGGCCGAGAAATCTTAAATTCCTATTCCTGAGAGCTGAGCACTTGGCAAGGAGCCTGTTTTAAATGGGACCTTGCCTTCATGAGAGGCAGTGGCTGTCAGCTCCTGAGGATCTTCCAGCTAGGTGGGAACAGCGAGTCCTCCACCAAGCATGATTTTACCTGTGAGACAAACAACCGAATTCCGCTCTTGGAGTCGTCTTCCTCTCAAATCCAGAAACATCCTATCACTTTTTTCCTTCCACTTCAAACTCCTTTTTTTCTGGTGTGAATACACACATGCTTCTCTGCATTGCTGAACACAGTGCAAGAGACTGACACAGCTCTACCTCACATCAATTTCCAAAGCAAGTGCCCTAGCACTTCTGTCAGATTTCAGCTGCAAATAGAGGAGAATGTCCCTTTAGATGAGATAGGCCATCCTTCTTACCTGGTTTATCAGAGAAACTGAGGCTGCTAGCAGCACTGATCTCCTCTAACATGTCTAGTAGACTGCTGCTGCCGATGCGGTCCTTCCTGCACCACATCACACTGATATCTACCACACATTTAAGAGCTGGTATCATTAGTACGGAAGGCATAGGACAGTTCTTGTTTGAAGCCAGCTCCAAACTAATGAGCAGCACTGGACACATTAAAGGATTTGGATCAAGAATGTAGCAGTATGGTACCAAGTATCGCAGTAAGAATTCTAGAAAAACAGCTTACCAAAAGTGACAAGTTTGATGCCTGTAAACATGCTTTAATCAGAATTTCAGATGAAGTCTGAAGGTACTGTTTTTACTGGGGAAGACTTCCTCAGTTAAGTTTCCCTGTCTCTGTATCACACTGTGGAGTATTTCTTATCATTACTAGTAATATCTGAAACGTCTTAGAGATGGACATCACGGAAGTGGGGCTTCAGCTGACCATAAAAGTATTTAAAATGAGGTTTCAAATCTGGAAGAAAATTGTTAAGGAAGAAAATAGTCAGAATTCTGAATAATATTACATAATTAACTTTTCAGCAGAGAACAGCCTCTTGGCGCTAACCATGTTCTTTATTCTGATATATCAGAAACTGAAAACCATGGCCCTTCCCGTGTCAACTGTCTTTTAGAATAAACACGAGACCCTCCCCCTTCATCTCCACATACTTAATAATATTAATAGAACATTAAAATATTAATGCTAGTAGACAAGGTCTTTCATAAAGCACATAAATTAATTCATTCACTCTAGCTCCTTAGCTTAATTGTCAACCTTTCTACAACGTAACTGATTAACATTTTCATTGTTCTTGTTTTTTTCCTTAGACAACTTCTTTGGGGATCAAAAGATCTCTGAATACAAACGCTCAACAAATATCTGTGCACAAGTGTACAACAATAGAAATCACTAAGAGAGATAACTAAGTAATGGCTTTCACAGCTCATGCTTCAAAGATACTACAGGAAACAACCATTTAAGAACCATTTTTATTTTTGTTTAACGTGAATATACACATTCATGAGTCCAACAAGATCTGCACTGTGACATTAAAGATACAGTACAATAACATTCAACATGAGGTACTTCATATTTATATATATCTGTCCTTTATAAATAATGCTGTAAGCCTGCTAAGTTCAAACACTGCTCCACCACAAATGGGTGCTGGGACCTGAAGTTAGCTGAGTTTATCACAACAAATAAAAAAAAAAAAAATCCCAAAACAGTTCAGTGCAATAACTATGTAGAAATTAAAATGTTTACTTAAATACTATTTCAGATATGCAGAAAGTATATTACATCATACTCTCTTATCACAGATTCCCCTCACCAGGAAAATCAAACATACAAGTAGCAAAGATGGCCAGGTACAGTTTAAGACAGAATCTACAAAAGGATCTCTATCGACATTATGCTTACATTCCAGGTTGATACGGCTGATGCTTGCAAAATGTCAATCAATGTATTCAAGCTTGGATGCTACTGCTAAACCAACCAAATCCACATTTAGACACGTATTTAAGTGCCCTGATGTCCTAAGGTGACTGATACTAGAGACCTTCTTATATACCAGTACTTGATTCTGAGCACTGCTTGATGCTAACAAGTTGTGCTGTAAGCATCAAAAGGTATTTTGGGGTGCTTATGTTTATTCATCCATACTGAAAAACTTTACATGCACCAGCTCCTAAAACTCGGAATGGACTCAGAGGAATTAAGCTAGAGGTTGCTTTCATCCTACTTCATCAAAAAGATTTCATAAAAGTAGCAAATAAAATAATAATTAAATAACAGCTCATTTTCTACATATTACAGTTACACAGTATTCTGATCTCTTAACTTCTGTTCCAGCCAGTGAACGTAGTAGATACTTCACCTTTATTTGCAGATAAGTAAAAACCAAAAAATAAATTAGAAGTGAGAACCCAAGTCTAGTTATACCAATGCAGTACTCTGATTTGTCCCATCAGCTGAGGCACCTGTTTTTTTTCCAAACTCAGAATGTAGCTTGCTACTGCAAGCAACTTGTCAATCTGATCATCACTCAGAGTAATTACATGTACATCAACCGCTTGCTGTAAGAAAACTTAATCAGCTGATTAGCATCTTTCTCTGCTTTCAAATGTATTTAAATAAATGGAACTGCTGCTCAGATGTTGTCTAAAAGTAGATGACCATTACCTCATCACAATCTTAAGATTCCTTTTTGCAGTCTCTTCAGCAACTCTTCCTCCAGTCCATACAATTCATACTCCTGTCTATTTTAGGCTGCAGATCTAAATGTAATTAACTGGAGGTTTTTAAAATCTCTCTCTGGGAGTTTTCCATGGAGCATTCTGTTTAGATTTCACTAACAGTCTGGATTATGTACAGCTGTTACAAAAAACCAAAACATTTTTCTCTATATTTTGAGGGTATTTATAAGCAACATTCTTTCTGAAATGTAAACACACACGTATATATGTATGTATGTATAAAAAACATTAAACACTAAGATGGGTGAAAAGCATAGATGTTGCAGGGCAGTTTTTTACCTGGCTCTCCTTTTATTACCTAGAGAGTACATCTGGGCTTTGGCCATAAAGTGTTTGACATCTACACTCCAGTCATCCTTACTTCAGATGGTATTTTGGACACTGCAAAGATGTACTGGCACTTTACGATGGCCAGGGGCCAGGATTCCAACCGTCAAAAAACACTTAGAGTAACAGTATTAAACCGGTAAGAAATCATACAAGAAAAACATTTTTATTACAAAACTGACAAGTGAATTTAGGATTACGCTACATTAACGTGTTGATATACTGTAACATTAATCTTCACTCTGTCTAAAGAATCATTTGGTCCTCTCATTTTGTTAGAACATACGCAACAAACAGAACCCACTTCAAAGGTGAAATGAGATGCTTTACAATAGGTAGTGTGCCTCTGAGAAGCAACTGTCCCAATGCAATGGTGAAGGATTTTCTTGTGTTTAAACAGTACCTGTATTTCTTATTTATACTCATTTCCTTCCCTGATAAATGGAGTCATGATCCCTAATACTTTTCCAAAAAACAATACAGACATATAACAGGAAGTTTGGGAAAAAAAAAAAAATTCAGACAAGGAAAAGGTTCTGTACCACATAATCCTCTGATTGATGTGTAACCATAAGCAGTTGCCAGAGATCCAACATTAACACATTAGAGATTTCCTCCTCCTCACTGTTATCTGATAATATACACTAAGTGTAATATGACCACAGCTGGGAATCTTCTGTCTTTGTCTAAATTTTCACTGATAATGTATGGTAATAAAAATAAGAAATCTCATATTACAGGAAAAAGTCCAAGTCAGGATTGGTACGTTCTTTTGTTCCTCTATAATCTGCCTCTACCATG
The DNA here is from genome assembly GCF_900496995.4 of Aquila chrysaetos chrysaetos. Taxonomy (NCBI): domain Eukaryota; kingdom Metazoa; phylum Chordata; class Aves; order Accipitriformes; family Accipitridae; genus Aquila; species Aquila chrysaetos. Next base: position 31,340,094 of record NC_044011.1, read on the forward strand.
TTTAGGAGGAAGAAAAAAACCCCACCCAAACCAAACAAAAAATTATCCTGCATCGGATGATAGATATTAATTCCCATTTATTTAGCAAGGGTTCAAAGAAAAACCATTTAAATAGCAAATCAACTTCAATGTAGCAAAAACTAGGTCACGGGAGTAGAGTTTCAAGAGCTGCATGTACAATCTGAACATGTGCAAGTACTTCCTTGCCTTCAAGGTGGGATTCCTAGAAAATGTACTCTGAGGGTAACTTGCCAAGCCTGCATCCCCCCCTCACTGTAAACATGTCCATGTACCGTGGACATGGTCAGCATGCTGTGTAGCTTTCTGAAAGCTGCTTGCTTCTCTCCATCTTCCTGTAGCCATCCTGAACAGTTGGCTGCAGGAGAGTGTCACAGGATGAAGGTTTAAACCTCTGCTTTTTCTCCTTACAACTGAAGCACTTCTTTTGGCTCCCATGATCAAAAGCAGCTCAGTTTATTGGAAGCTCTTAAGTCTGAAGAGCAGATAGAAGAGAGCGCTATAAAACAAGGCTCTTCATTTTCTACCCCCACCTCCCCCAGAAATTACAAGCAGAAAGCAGGAAATGGAGAAAGAGAAAATGGATCAATGAAGACAGTGTTTAGTGAGATACAAGAGGGGGACATCCTCTGGTGATTCACAGGTGCATCAAAGAAAGGGTTAGCATCACCAGCAAACAGGCAACCCTCTTATAAAGCCTTTAAAACTTGCTTGTTCCTAAGAGCTTCCAGTTTAAATATTACACTTAAACTTTATCACCAACGATGCTACAAGTATAGCAAGCCAGTAACTTGCCCACAGCGTTTAGTTACATATTACCTGTACTGATCATATATTTGCAGATAAAAAGCTAAGTGTCAGTAGGCCTGAACCAGACAGGTTCTTCATAGTAAAATGCTTCGTCTCCACACACTTTCATTCAAGCATAAAATATGAGTTCGGGAATTTGCCCTCCCTGTACCCCAGTGCCATTTGTACTGTCCGAAGAGCACTGAAACTGAACAGTCACCTTCCCACACTGAACTTCTGTCATTCCTTCTTGTCCGAAATAGCTGAGTTCATTACCATCCAGAATCACGCTAGCTGTGTAAAAGGTGTCAGGCTCAATCTGCACTGGATATTCAAACCACACAGGAAAAGTGTTACTAGAACCATCTGAAAAGTATTTACTCAAGTTCTGACCTAGGATAACTCCTTGTCGTTTGAGTTCAATCTTGGCACTGTACTCTGCTGATCCACAGCTGGAGCCGTAGAGCCCAAAGCCAGCAATAAACACTCTCTTATCAACAGCAAACTGGATGCTGTCACAGCGGCCCCTGTAGCGCCACTGGTTGCTGCGGTAAGCGCAGGACTGGAAACGGTGGCATCGCTGAGGAACAAGGCCTTTACGGGGCTTGCTTACAAACTGTAACTCTGGCTTTTTGGCAGCCGTATACCAGAGGAAGATATCATTGGTTTCGTTGAGAGTCAGAATCCCAGACTGAGCAGCGCCATTTGCGAAGTCATCGAGGGCCATGGTAGGGATGCGTATCAAGTATAGAGCCTTCCCGAGGACTTTGCGCTTGTTCTCTATGGTAGCCGTTAGCTCTTGTCGCTGACACTCCACTTCAGCCCAGTTCAGAGCTGCTTCGAAAACAACAATTTCTTTGGCATTCAGAGTCTCCCTTCGGAGAATGCTTTCAAGTGTCTGAAAATCAATGTCACAGAACCCCTCAGACTTCAAAGCTAGCTCAGCTTGGGCATCAATCACTTCCCAACAGCGCTGGGTCAAGTCAGGTTCCTCGAATAAGCAGCTCTGGGAAAGCAGCACACAGGCATTCTTTGCACTTAGACTTGTCTCTAGAAAGTTGACGCAGGCGCGGGCAAGATGAGGGACGATATACTTCTTGGCAGCATAAAGAGTGGCCAGCACGGTATCTGCAGCCAAATCAATTTCATCACAATATATGTATCTGAAATAAAACACATGCATGTAACACTGCAGCTTAATGCAAAAACATAATTTGTCAACAACATCTGAAAATTAAAAACAAAGAATATTTAAATTGCTCCACAGTAAAGCTAAGCAGTGCTTTTGGGGAACACTGATTAAATCCAGAAAGAAAGTACAAACCAAATCCATCACTCATGTAAGACCATGGAAAAGAACAGGCTCAAATCTAAGGTGAATAAAACTTCACATTGGGGGACATGCTATGTAGACAATGGTTATGTTTACAAACTATGGCCCCTCCAGCTCTGTGTTCCTTCCATACATGCTTTGGCTAATGAAAGGCTATCTGCCTCAGGTAGTAGCTCCTCAAGGGCTACCTTACTTGGCTAACACAACAGTCTGGAACACGTGTTACAAAGAGTACTTGGACTGGATGTCCCGTGATGGTGAATGGTGATTTACTGAGGTGTATCTATAAATACAGGAATGAAAACAAGTTTATTGGGAATAACTAGGTAGTCTAAGAATAGAAATGCTATCAAAGTATATCAGGTGCCATCCATGTTCATAACTACTGGGTTGCGTTTTTTTAGGGGGGTGGCTTTTTTTGTGTGTGTGGTTTTTTGTTTGGGGTTTTTTTTAACAGGGTGATGAAGCATATAGGAAAAGGCACAGAATTCTAATTTTCAGGTTTCTTAATGCTTACAACATCCTAGCTCCACTAGCACAGTGTTTTCTCTCAGTTTCATTGCATAAGGAGGAAAAAAAACTTTACTGCTACGCTAGCGTGGTAGAAGAGATGAAGGTGAAATTCTATTTATGTGACTAAACTGCTGGGATTCATTGCTCAGAGAAATGAAGCATTGTACAGTTTGTTCGTTTTAATATCTCATGCTTCAGGGCCCCATTTGCAGCTGGTGAGTGCAATGTGCTAAAACCATGCCAAATGCAATTTTACTCTTCACAGGGATAAGCAAGTCTTGATGGTTATGGTTGATAAAAGTGTCTTCCTCCAGTAAAGCTGAAGTAGTATGCGACCCTGTACTAATTAAAATTTTCTAGTTAGCAGGTTTCCCAACACAATGTATTTTTTGCAGAACAGATGTGCTTATAAAGTGGAATTTGTACCTACATTTATCTGGTTATAGTTGTAAATATCTTTATTTGTATTTTTGCAGGTATAAGGTACTATCCTCCAAGCCACACTTAGAAAACATGCAGAGCAGGTACTGCTCAAGCAATATAATAAAATCTAAGAGGTTACAGAGAAAAAGAATACTTACACAGACCCAAACTTTTTTTTTTTTTTTTTTAACCTTTATTACTTGGTTTCAGCTGGGCTATTTGTAACAACAAAGAGCACATCTATATATCACTGGTTACAGGCTTAGCTCCTTTACTGTCCAAAAAATTTTCAATGTATCAATTCATTAATTTTTATGGTTCTCCTCATTGCTCTCCAACTCTTTTCTCCCTTCTATTACTTCTCTTTGCCTGCTAGTACAGCAGAGAATGATGACATCTGTTTTAAATTGAAATAGTACAAAAGTTGCTGGTTTCATATTCATGAAAGTGAAGAACTAATATCACTGATTTACAACAGACACAGCACAGATCGGCTGTCAGCAATATTCCACACTTCTAACTCTGCCAATGCACCTCGACTCTGGTCTGCAATTACTGATATTCCAGTTTCACCCTGTTCTTAAACAGAGGATTCTGCTAGACCACAGGGTTTGACAGTTTAGTAACACATTCATCCTGGGATAAGATGAGACCATGGTTCTAACTTGAACAGTCAAGATTAAGGTAAAATATAATACATTAAAGACACCAATTCAGTGTGTCAGCTAGACTATGAACTTAACCCTATTTTTAAAACTGTAGAGAACAGCCAAAGCAATTCTACTGGGAGAATAATTAGTATCTACCAGTCGAGGTATTATTTCACATGTACATCTGGCAATACCTTGTTTGATGATTGTTGTCAGAATGCCTACTATACAGTAAAAGACAAAAAAATATTTATGCTATGAGAATTCACTGTCCAGGGGAGACAAAAATGAAAAAAAAAACCAAAACCAAAACAAAAACCACCCAACCCCAAAACCCACAAAAATAAACTCAATGTATTTTCTGGTGGACATTATGATGCACCCCTCCTGCCTGCGGAAAGGAGCATATGAAGGAGAGGGCTGCTTTGGGATAGGTAAAAAGTCTTTTCCTTCTGTAGCAACAGTATCACAAGCCTTCTGCCATCCACTGCTCACAGCAGTTGCAAGCAACACTCATGGAGATGATTTCCCAGGAGGACAGAAGTGAGGGGGACCATGGCTCCCCCCAAGCTCCACCCAGTGCAGCACACGCACTGGATCCTGCGATGAGGGGAATGCTGCACTGCTGAGCAAGATCCCTTTCCCTTCCCTGCACTGTCACGGCTGCAGACACCCCTGGCGTTCACAGACACAGGAGCACTCTGCAGGTTCAAGCACACTGCATCAGTGGAAGTTAGCAATGGCAAGGTTAGCTCAACACTCACACAGACCACAAACTTTTTGTGGTCTTTTGGTTTTTTAAATAAAAGCTGAGAAGGTGAAGAATTCCATGGTTCTGGCCATGCTCTCAAAGATAGTTTTCTAAATTGCCATGGGCTAAATAATATGCCAAGACCTAGATGTCGGTATTGATACTCTCTTTTCCAGGTTTGCTTTCTGAACACATTTCTTAATGATAAATTCAGAAAGCATTCAGTTTTTATATGGCAAATCATGTTTAGCCAGAGTGAAATAGATTAGCTGTTCAAAAAGGAAGGGGGGCTAGGGAATCCAAGTATCTTGTATTTGTGCCTTGTAAAATTCTGCATGAAAGTAAAGCACAAGTCTGAGCTCTGCAGAAAACACCCGCAAAACCAGAAAGGCCCAAAGCAAGGATCCATAATGCACCTACCTACATAATGTCATATCTTAACTTTATATTCCAGGTCTACAGAACATCTGTGTAACTTCAGCTTTTCCTGGCAGTTATTGATATTTGTGCAGAACATTGCTGATGTTCATGATAACCTATAAAAACTCTATGCAACAAACTCTATATGCAACTTTGAATGTTCATGTACAGTGCCACTGAAATGTAAAAGAAAAAAAGAAACCATTCTGTAACCACGAGCTAGTCAAAACAATCTATGAAATACAATAAATTGCTAGGTAGTGATTACACCATTACATGCAAGAAAATCTGCAGCACATTAAAAGGATCACTATCAGATACTAATGTATATTCTTTATCAGAAAGCAATGGCAGTTACTAAAGCTGAAGGGAAAAAATCTTCAAAGCCATAGCATTTCTGTGATGGGGCATTTCTCTTTAATAATCAGAGTTTATAGATACATTCAAGGACAATTCAGCAGGGAAGCTGCTTCATTATGCTCATTTAGGAAAAGACAGCATTTCTTACGCAGTTTGCAAGAAGAAAAATAATGATCATGCAAACTGACTGTTTTTCCCCCATTAGAATAAAAAACCCTATTCAGGTAAACAGCCTTTTTATCACTTTCCAAATGCATCAATATGATAGATGAGGAGAAACTTACTTTTCAGAGGCTATATTCAGTAGCTTAGGGTCATTTTTTTAAGAGAAGACCTGCATACAGCAAGTTTATAAAAGAGCTGGAACGATGTCAATATGTAAACCCAGCAATTCTGGGTTTTGGGGTTTTTTTTGTGTGTGTGTTTTTAACTTTTCACTATGCTTGCAAAGTAGAACGGGGGGGGGGGGGTTGTTACAGCTGACAATTCTTTTTAGTAACTCCATTCCTTTGTGTAACATGTGTAGTGACAAATCAGATCAATAGGCATTACAGTATACAATGTGCCCAAAGATCCCCTGTCAAAGTCATTATTTGTAACTGCCTACATCATTAGTCTAATATATGCGTGCCTGGAAGTAAAGGGGGAGAGCAAAATGAGGTAAAAGTTTAAAATACTTGAAGCACAGACAGAAGAATATTTAAGCAACTGCTTTCTTTCTGTTTATACGGAAGTCTACTACTTTAACTATGACATTACCAGTGTATGTATACATCACAAAGGAAAACATATCCAGCAGATGAATGATGCTTACTTCAGCATTGCGAGAAAAGCAGCAGGCTCAACATCTGGTATACGGATTTCATCTTTGTCCTCAGCAAGCTCTCCGTAAAACATCGCATGGAATACAGAGCTCCCAACAGCCAGGACATACTGTTGAGAAAGGGAAATCTTATTTCATGCTTTAAACTGAAAGCACTGCCAACAAAAACAATGTGGGAGAGCCACTCTCAGCATACTGGGCTTCACTGACAGACTCTACAGACACACTTCAGTAAGAAATGAAGTCAAAGTTAAGAACAGAATCACACATTTTCCCTGTATTTTACTCTCATGGGCATATATGCATTAGCTACTGGAAAATGCTCATATCCACTACAGAAGTTAACCACTTCTAGAAAATCTCAAGAGTAATATTAATCAGCAGCACAAAGCAGTATTCCTAACTTTACAATGACTGCCTTAGCACAAGTGTTCTCTTTAACTGGAAACACAAAGAAAAGCAAGGGACAGACTATTCCACTGCATGTAGCCTTTTAAAATACAGAATTACGCCTGTCCCAGAAGAGCCGAGCCTCCCACGCTACGTAACCGTGGGAGCTCTCTCCGGCTAACCCCGCCTGAGCTGATAATGCAGCTGTTGCTTACTTTGTGTCCTGGCAGCCGCTGGGTCCCACCTGGTGGCCCGACCACAAAATGAACATCTGCCATCAAGTCATTGTTGAACATCACTGCATTTCTACAAACAGAGGTAGTTGTGTTAATTTATGGTGCCCAGTAATTCTGTGCTTGGCCCAGACCCAAGAAACGTAATTTCTTAACAATTTAAAGTTGCATGTTAGTAAAGAGAAGCAGGTCACACTTTGTTTTAAGCTACTTTATACATCATCACACAAATATACCAGATAAAAAACTAAGGGGGCAAACATGTGTCTGTGTGCAATAAAAAAAAAAACAAAAAACCAAACCAAAAACTTATGATAACTTTTCAAAAAGTGGAAATCAAAAAGTCAAGAGCATGTATCACTGAAAATCTCCACCAAGGTCTAAAGCAAATCATTACGGGTATGCTGCTGCTTCCAGCAACATTTTTATTTACTCAAAACAAACAGCTGCACTGTCTGGAAAAGAGATATTAAAATATTTTCCACTAGCAAAATACTTGTTTCACACATACAGAGAAAAAAGAAAAAAAAAAAAACAAACAACTGTGTTTTCTTCACCAAATAAACTAATAAACAAACATATACATTACAAACATTTCGCTACTTTTCACCCCTCCATTCAAACAGCAAAAATAAACCGCCCTGAACTTACCTCTCTCTGATGGTTGGATAAAGTCCTTGCCAATTAGGTGCAGGAATAGTGTTGTTGTTATTGAGATTTTGCTGGTGGTACTGCTGGACAGCAGTTGTATTAGTGTTGGCTGGTTTCTTTCGGGGAAAAATATCAGCAGCCATCTTCTTCTTCTTTTTGGTCTTCAAGGTAATGATTTCATAGCAAACTGGAGGCAATTTGCTGCTGCTACTGCTGCTGCTATTTCCCTTCTTAGAGCTCTTCTTGGACCTGTTCTTAACCGTCTCTGGAAGCATCAAGAAGAAGGTGAGACATTTCATGTTCTTTCCTTTCTCATCTACCATGAGTATACTTGTCTGTAAAGCTAGATAGCCTAACTAGCTAGAAACATTAAGAAATGCACGTGGAAGCTGTTAAGCAGAGAGCAGCAGAGCTGAGAGTTTGCTTCTTTTCCAGCAAGACAAGGTGACCTTTCCAGTGCACCGAGTAAGAAACTGGCTTTAAGTTTGATCCAGTACTTGAATCGTTAAATACACCCCCATCATTCCTGCCAGTTTTACTTCTTTCCAGATTTCCTGATCAGGAATCGCCTGCAAGCGCTACACCCTGCGAAGAGGGTATGCGCGTGGCTGTAGCACCGGCTTTCTGAAGGGAGCTGGCAAGATGCACACCGTAGCACTGCTAGGCTGCTCGGCACGCTGAACTTGTGCGTTGAACGGATCGGAACAGAGTAGGTATTGCAGCCCTGCAGATGGAGTCAGCCAGCATTCGGAGCCAATAGCTGAAGTCACCGATAACGATTGGACCCAGCCGCACAGTGACACCTATTGTAACGTATGCCGCTCTGACATTAAAGCGACAGCAGTTGCGCTCTTCATTTCATACGTAGCGCTAAGTAATAAAGTAATAAATAGCATGCACAGTTGCGTAAGTGCATGACTGGCCAGAAGAAGCCTGTGTGTTTTAGCTCTCCTTGATGCTGCTTGAATTTTCACAGGGGAAGCAATAAAAAGTTGAAATCAGGTAGAAAGACGTACTTGAGTCTAAGTATTCCTGTGGGAGCTATTTCCACATGCAGTCGATATTAGCATGACTTCGTATGTCTCCAGTATTCCCACAAATCCCTACCATAACAGTTGTTCAGCAAAAGCACACTACAGATATCAGAACCAAATTAAAGCAATCAACTAGCCGCAGCAAAGACAGCGATGCAGTTAAACAATCCCTTTCAGCGCAGCTTCTACTCCAGTGTAACGTGAATAGAGATGAGGTCACAGCTTTAGCTTTAACTCCTTATGTTTCTAGATAACATAATAGCCTTTAACAGGGGTCCCAAATCACTAAGCACTGCTAATTAAGCTAGCTTACACCAGACATGGCTGCACCACATCAGAAGAAAACTTCTAGATATGCAATTAGATTAAAGCAAACCAGAGTGAATATATTTAATCAATATTTTAAAGCACTAAATGAAAAAATCTGCATGATTTAGAGAGTCTCAGGCAGAAGTCACTCCTCGAGATGAAAACACACTCCGATTTTATACACAAATACTTTCTGAAATAAACAGGATATAAGCTATCCCTACCAAACCATTTAAATAGCAAAGAATACTAATTTTCAGTCATTAGTTTACTTAGAACTTAAATTTAGATCAGATTTCCTTAACAGTAGGTCAAGTGTATAAAAAAACCAAAACCAAACACGTAAACGTAGCCACTTAAAAACAAAAGCAGGGAAATAAAAAATACTAGGTATTAGGTGTCAATATTCACACCTTAAGATATTGGGGGGGGGATAATTAAAATAAGATTTAATAATTATTCTCAAGTTTTAAAGAAAAAAATCCCTTTTGCTTTCAAAGCAAATTTAGCCACTTTTAGCCTTAATTAGTTTTGCTGGACAAGAGTACAACAGCAAAATTAAAGTGATCAAAGGTTGCTGGAGAAATGGCTGACTTGCTGAAATCCCTGACAGAAATCTGCCACTGACTTAAACTGAAGCACAGAAATGTTACTCAGGCTATTTATTGAAACACCATCACAACTGCTTGAATCACAGCTATAGCTTTGTAACACACAATCTCTGGGTGTCTTTAAACCTGAAACTGTAAAACCTAAGTACAGGTATTTCAAAGATTATCAGGTCTTCTTGGGAGACATTCCATATTAAACACTAACTAGACACCCTGGCAGTTGGCCACTTAGAGACTTCACTGCAGTGGTTTGAGATGATACCGTTTCCAGACACACATCTATCCTCTCTGTTTGAAGTCACTGCTTATGGAAGGGGGAAACAGAAGGATACATGCCCATGCCTCGGCTACTACATTTCACAACCCAATGTCTTAGAGCAAAATCTCCTTCACCGGTAATTTTAAAGAAGATGGTGCCTTATGCCTGGTGTGGCTGAAAGGCAGAGATACATTCCTAAATACATTGAGAGGCAGGCTATGTAATTTCCAAAGAAATAACTTTTCTAGCAAGCTTTTCTTTCTCTCCCCCCCGCCTTTTGTTTTTACTTTTTTTATCTGCAACAGATTGATTTGGAAGGGAAACTAACCACCTAAGCCATATTGAACTGTAGAGAGGTAAAAAAAGGGGTAAAGGAGAAGAAACTGATCCCACCGATGCGATGGTTATAACTGCTTACAGCTGAGAGTTTGTAACAGGGACACAGCAAGTACTCTCAGCACAAAATCTGAGTTTGTTGAGTTTACCTAAGTTTTTTTCCCCTCCTTATGTAAATTTCCAGCCCTTCTAGTTACAAAAATAACCCTTTTGCCACTGCACAGGACAGACATTTCAAAAGAAAGCAGTTCTAAAAAATCCTTAAAGATAAGAAAAACCATGCATTCTGCAGAAAATCTGGTTCTCAGCATTGCAGTTGGCAGAAGGCAAAAGATAGCAATCAAAGATGAGAGATTTGATTTTCATTCCATAAATCCATTTTATAGACTACTAAAGTATACAAAAGTCAAGGTCCTTGCACATTTTTTCAAACCATTTGACCAGTACAAATCCAAAGGTTATACACACACCTGATAAGGTCACTGGGAGGCTACAGAAGAGAAAGAAAATGGCAGACGGACTGGCTGGTCAACTCATTCTGGGAAAGATCATAAACGTGAAGCCATAGGAGTCCACGATACCTTTGACTTCTGTAAAACACAACGCATGTATAGCATGTTGTGCTTTCTTGGGAAAGGAAGGGAGGGAGAAGCTGCAGCTGAAACATGTTCCACCTGAATCCAGAAGTCAGACAGACTCCCCAGGAGACAAGTATTTTCATGACAGGATAAAAATCCGCTCCAGTAAATAGAAAGCCTAACCGCCATCTTAGCCTGTTCTTAAGCCACCCACCAAAATCTGGTCTGCTATAACTGGAAAATAGTGTCAATTCCACAACAGACTGCAAAAGTTCCTATGAAAATCTACAAACCTGTTACAGACTTTATACCACCTTCCACTGCACTTTATCAGCTTAGAAACTAACTCTTCTAAACCAATCATTAGATGCATGTGAAATGGGAAAAAAACACCAAAGAATTAGTTCTAGTTTTACCCACTATTCTTTCCATTTTGGCAGCAACTTCCATTTATTTTCCTACAACATAGTTTTCTTCTTTTACTATACATATACTGTTAATGAATTTACAAATCAATATATTAGCAGTCAGTAAAAGCAACCTATGAACTACTTACTCCCTGTTGAAAGACTAGTCAAAACCCCAAGTCCAAATCAGTCTGTCTCTGGCAAGAGGATCAAGGAAATTGACCTCCTCTCACCCAAAGATCTATCAGTTTTTGAAAGCTTATTACAATGTGTTCCTAATCTTCTTCAGCAATTCTAATTTTTCTTCATTTACTATATATTAACAGAACCAAACTTGATATATACAACTTAGAAAAAGGGAAATACAGTTCTTCAAAGGCACATTAATCTTTATTTTATAAGCAAAGAGGTCAAACCACAAATACTTTAACTTAAAGGGTGTAGGAAATTCCACGCTTAAATCTTAACACTGGCCTAATGAAAATCCAAAATGCTAGAGGTGAAGAATTAAGCAAAGGACTATATTCTGAGGCTGAGATACCACGCATCAAGTTACATGCCCCTTTCAAATTATTAGAAGCAAGTTACAAGCCCATGGAAATCAGTTCCTGATTAAATATTGCGAACAACAGAAGCGTCAATTTTGCTCTTCAAATCCAAATGTGTGCAATATACCTGCAATTGCAGTTTCATTTATTCCTTAAGACCATAATATACCTTCACACCATTGTGAGGGTTGGCACAGGAGTCATATTATAGCCCAGCTCTTGGTACAACTTTTAATAGTATGGTACTACTGTAATTATGCCTTTCTAAAGGTAACTTCCAATTGAGAAATCATTGAATTTCCAGGGTTGATGGGAGTACTCTTCCTCATATTACATCAGTCTCTCCTGCTGCAATAGCAAGTATACCCAAGTTTTTATATATTTTGTTGCTTCTTCTTCTAAGTTTTGTTTTTCTATATCTCTCATTTACAGGTCCATTCTTCATGTAGTACCACAAACTGGACAATTCTATAAAAAACACACTTTCATCAAAATTCCCAATTGTCTGTTACAACCAGATCATGAATAAAGGAATGAATTCCAAGTAGGCAATGAGAAAATGCATATATTTCTTTTTTGTAAAGTTGCCAAGTCTGTCCCTTGGCAGTTATTATCCCTATGCATTATTAACATTCTTTGTTTAAATTCTGTATTTCCCCTTACAAGGAAACAAATTTCAGACGATACAGCTTGATTAACCAAAATAAACACACACCGTTACTGTTTAACAAATCTACCTGTCCACTGCTAACTTTCATTGAATTTAAGTTGACTTTAAGCACTCATTTAAAAATGGAATGTACAAATTCAAAAAACAAATAAACAAAAAAACCCCCCTCAACAAACCCAACCCACACAGCTGAGGAGCCTAGTTCTGTTTACCTATCTATGAATTACGTAGTCACTTCGAAGAATCCTTCCTGATCACCACGCCAACCCTTTTGTTTGTAAAAACGCTCATTTGGAAAGCGGACTAATAGCTCTTCTCTTGATTTCCTCAAGTAAAAAAATGTAATTAGAGTTGACAAAATCTTCCAACCTCCCCTCTCCTAAGTTTCTGACTGGCAGCACTGAAAGTAACCAGGATTGCATCCACTTCATTCTGTTGCATAGAAAAGCTGGCCCTGAACTCCTACTCAGTAAGGCCTTCTATGGAGAGGTTAGGGGAAAAAAAAAAAAAAAAAAAAAAGACAACTAAAAGCAGGGAGAAAGATGGGCAAAATTGTAAAGACTCTCAGAGAAGCCAGAATATAGGGTAAAAAAAATAGAGAGCATTTCTTTCCCAGAATAGCCAAGAGCTGGGAAAGAGTAGAATAGTATCAGCGTAGAACCGCATCTTGAACCAACACTAGAAACTTTAAACCAAAGTCCAAAATAGCTAAATTGTATTTTGCTATAGGTCCTATACTACACTAGCAACATATACACTGGCAAATATTCTTCTTAACTGCTTAGAGTTTAAAGCATGAGGATTTAAACACTTTGTGTAATATTATCCACTAAGATAGTTTTTACATTTTTTTTCCTAAATGCCCTTAATGCTTTAAAGAAAACAAAAGCAGAAAGCCCTGAGCACCCCAGTCAACAGGTAAATACAAACTTACATAAAATAGAAGCTTAAAGAATCAGTATTCAGATGTCTTTTACTCTTTCATTCTTGTATTATTTGCTACCATATAGGCTATGTTGCTGCATGGCACTTCTTTTTGGTCTTCCTACCAAAGCAGCCTTAATCTTTTTAATATGTCCTTTTTGTATCTGCAATCATTTTCATTTTTTTTTTTTACAGCAATTCCCTTTTTGAGACAAAGCAATCAAAACAAAACATTATATTCAAGAGTAACATTTAGCCCTATGTTTACTTGCGAATAAACAACCACTTTCCTTCTGTGTGGATTTCAATTGGCTCTCCATGAACCTGTTCCTACACAAAGTGCAACACCTCCTGCTGTCATTTTTTCCCCCTTACTTTCTTGCTTAGCTGCTTAAAGTTTGCAATTTAACCCCAGTTTGGGGCAATTTAGGCCCCAAACACAATGTAACACAAAAAACTTCTCTACATTGTTGGGTTTTGTTTTTAAAGTTAAAGGTTTTGTTCCCAGCTGGGTCAAAATAAATATACCTAGTGTATTAAAGTGAGCAAGAAAAAAAAATGTTTAAAATTCTCCTCTTTTTTTCATTATGATTTCAATGCCATGCTTGCTGCATGAATGACAGTCCATATAAACCATAACCACATAAAGAAAGGCTTATGTTTAAACAACCTACAGTGAACAACACATTGATCCCATTACAGTGAATTATCACACAAATGTTCTCTTCCATGCATATGGAAAGAAGTAATGTGAAATGCTTCATTACAACACAAAATATATGATTTTACCAGGCTGCTGAGATATATTCCCCAATACCATAGTTTGGGAACTGCAGGTAGAAAATAACCCAGAGCAGAATTTGCAATTTATTCTATATACATTAATTTGCTTCTTGATAGTTCAAAGTGAAAACAAGAATTATAAATGAACTTTGAGGTGAGAAAACCTGCAACTACAAAATGAGAATTCAATTCAATGTTACAGGAGATAAACTGTTTTTCTACTAATTTAAAAGTGTCAAATTATGCATTTCTTCCCCATCACTACTACGCTAGCTTGTCCATTTCATTTCATGTTGAGTTTTGCTCTTGACAATCTGTGGGGTCAAAAAATAAGTTCCTTCTTAGTGGCTACCATTTTTTTAAATTTATTTCTAAACATGATATTGCAAACCTGAAAGCATTCAACCTTTTTTAAGAGAGGTCAACTTTAATTCTACTCTGCCTCTTACCAAAACTGACTTACAAAGGAAAGATCAGATATCTCAGGAAATTGGTAATGAGATACAGTGGTTTTCGTCTCTAGGTCACTAATTCTAAATTGACCGAGGTCAACGGTAATCAAAAGTCATTAGCATTTAATGATTGTTCAGTGCCCTGTGAGAAAGAAGCTAGTGATCTTTGTGCACTTCAGAAAAACCACCACTACAATTAGTACTCACATGCTGTCTATTTCAAGGGAGAGATTGGGATCGGATGACTACAGACAGAGCTTCCTATCTCACAGACAGATCTTGCCTATGTAGACAAACCTTTATACTAATTTTAACTTGGCTCAGAAACTATTCTTTTTAAACTGAACAGTTAAATCAATATAGGCTCTGTAAAGGGCAGGTTGTAAGGCAACCAGTCCTGCTCCTTTACATCAGCAGTTCCCAAATATCTTTGTCCTCCTACATAGAGTAAATCTGCAAAATGCAAATGCTAACACAGATAAAGAGAAGACACTTTCTCAGCGAGTCCTTGCTTGTAAGAACCGATGGTACTAGAAGAGTAAGTACCCCGTGAGCATCCACAGGGAGACTGGATTACAGTTGCTTATGTTGGCATATAATTCAATGACTACGTTTTTCACATGCAGATAACCTACTTTCACCACGTCAAACCATAGCATTGAAGTACTCCATGGGACAAAAGAGAGGGAGAGGCTATTGCTACCACCCACGCCATACCTGTTCCGTGGCCTGCAAATTTCAGTCTCCTAGAACTGCCGTGCTACAGGCACCTTCCAACAAGGTTAAGAAAAACAGAGGGGACTTTTGGAAAGCTTGGTTAGGTGGTGTAATGTAAATGTCATTAACGTCTGTCATGGGAAAACTACATCATGCTAATCCATAGTTTTACATCTAGTGAAGTTTAGGGAACATGTAGCTTAAAAACCCAAAGCAGATCAGCAACTCAGCACACCTGTGTTTACAGCAGAACAACATATCTGGACCCATTCAGTATTTTAAATGGGGGAAAAACTGGTACAGCTTCTTGTTCCCACTGCATTTTAAATGACAAAAGAGGAAGATTACCCCAGTTAGTGAAAGAGGAACAGGTCAGTCCCTTGGCAAACCAAGCATTTGATAAGAAATGCGTTCTGAAACGCGGTTGCTCTCGCTTCTCAAAATTGAGAATCAAAACCCGTGAGTAACAACTCTTGCAATGCTTTTACAATTGTTTAATAACCCCAATTTTTAGATATGAGAGACTGATTGCTGCTAACCTGAGCTGCATCCAAATAATTCAAGGAATGGAACCAAATGTTACACCCATTAAACTGCACTGTACTGAATTAATCTTCCTTTGCCACACATTAGAAGCTGTGGATCCTGTTACTTGCTCTAACTTTGTTTCCAGACTCACAGCACACGCAGCCTCTGAATGGCCATTCCACAGGGGGATGAAGATATTGCCAAATTTTTATCTTATCAACTGTTTTAGAAAATCAGATTTACCTTCCTTTGCTGCAAACATTTCAGTCACACTTGCCTGTTAGATCAGTTATGCTTTAGTATTTTGATCAGTTTCTCCTCCTCTTTACAAGTGAATTGCAGCTACTTTGCAGTAATGAATTTTCAAGACGAACATACATACTCCTCAAATTCTGGTTTCAGAATGTATTTTTAAGCATTAAGACGTATTTGTCTAGCAATGTTAAGATATCCTAAATGTCTGTTCTCCTTCACAATAACTGTTTCAGAGACCCAAGGACACATCAGAACTTGAGAAGAAGAAAAAAACAAAAAAAATTAAGGAAGGTGCAAGTAATCAAACATGAGAGCATAATTAAGGGACTGTGCAAGGTAAACATACATACACATTAGTTTTATGTATTATAAAGTTTCATAGTATGAAAACCTTTACTTTTTCTTGGTATACATTGAGTAGTATCACCTTGGTCTGATAGGAGAGTATTACTGAAGACAAAAAAATCAAATAGTGCTAATAAGTCAAATGCACCTAGGTGCGCTTTGTTTAAGTGCATTATATTACCCTAATATCACACAGCATTCTTTTGAGCTATGTTTCTCGATAGAAATTAAGCAAGCTGCCTAATAGGGCAGAGGTTTCTTTCATCTCCAAGTTGAACTGTATGCTGAGGACTCCAAAGGAAGGCAAAATAACTGCAACAAAGGGACAGTGTAAGCCACTGCGTACATTTCTGTTGTAAATAATACACAGCTAGCTTTAGCTCCTCCCCAGTGTTAAGAGTATGGCTTGCACTTTGCTCCCCTGCTAAGTGGGCAAGGTGACATGCCGTTAAGTAGCATGTGGCATATTATGGATTAGATTTTAAAGGGGTTTTCTTCCATCAACTATTGCAAGCCTACATATAAAATCTCACACCTATCAGGCACAAGCAAACATGCTACCTAACTGAAGAGTTGCTTTCTTTTCATACTTGCAGAAAACCCTTGCAACCAAGCATGCTTTGAGCAAACAGGGAGGCAGCAAAGATGTAATTCCAGAGAATGTAGGTTTTTTTAAGAAAATGGCTCCTTTAAATTGCTTTGGATGTGAAGAGGAGAAACTGCAGCTAGAGTGAATACAGAGTGTAACCTGGTACATGCATAACCTGTCACAGGAGGATGTTATCAACAAGTCCTTCAGTCCTGTACTGAAATGGTATATGATCCCCTGGTGAAATATTTATTCAGGATATCAGGTAATCTCATGATACAGGTAACGGGGCTGGACAAGGTGATGTCTCAAGGTGCCTTCCAAATTTGTTTTCTGCGATTCTACACCCTACTTACCCAGGACAGCCAGCAGACATTCACAGATCACCAACCAGTTCACCAGTGTTTTAAAATGCAAACACTTTCCAGACATTGGACTCCCTTGGTTTTATTTTACTCTGACTCGCTGAGTTATCAAACTCAGATACGGCAGCAGGATCAGAAAACAGACAAGTCAAGCCCGGAAAATGGGAAGTTTGCAAATTCAAATGAAGTGACCTTTTACTTAAGTGTCATGTCGTGTTCCCCCTCCCCCCCCGCCAGTTTTCTGACATACATACATATAATGTGGTTTTGTAATTAAGGCATGGGATTGGAATTCAATTTCATGGCAGAAAACAGAACTGAAGACAACTTCCACTACAGAAAGCTTTTAATCTTTTCCTTCCAAGATTCCCATCTCTTATTTCCTTGTTTTGCCTTACCTATCAGCTCTTTGAGATAGAAAGTGTTGCTTATCACTTATTTGTATAGTGCCTCACAAAACAGGGCTTCCATGTCAGCTCAGGTATCTGAACATTTGCTCGTGTAAAACAAAACAATAGCCAGCAAGGTTTGAGGAGTTAGTAGAGAGAGTGTCACAGGAGAACTATCTTGAATTATCAGAGAAAGCTAATGCTGGGCATGGACAATATTCTGTTGCAAAACTAGTGTCATTTGCGCAAGTTCACACAACAGGTGAAGGCCTAAATTTCTTCTGACAACACAATGCACAGCTTATCAATCATCAGACCTCTGTTTTAATTGAGCCTACCCTAACACTGATGCTTTCATCATAGACATAACAACTGTTTGGTAACTTTAGAGATAAATATTTGCTCACAGGCTTTAACAAGCACGTGTCCAAATAATAAAAATTACTGTTGCAACTTACATCTTTTTTTTCAACCTTAAAGGACAAGCTAAAGGAATTCCACATTGCTTTTGAAAGGTGTTTCCTCCAGGGCAGAGCTGAGGATCACTGGAGGGGAAACAAGGAAAGTTATTGTGCAGTTAGCTGCAGCGTACTTACATGGGGGATTAAAAAAAAGCATTGCACTCTAAATTCAACTGCGGCAATCCTGCGGAACTTATTTCAAATGAGTAAGGACCTAAGAGATTTGATCTGCAAAGTTAAATTACCCAGAAAACCCAAGATACTGTGCATTGTGACATACTGCACATACTTTCTGTAGGAAATGGTGAGATGACTTCTTTCCCACTAAAATAAAAGCTATTTTGAGCCTGACTCTAGCATAAAAGTTAAAGTAGCATCAAATATGGTATTGTATGCCTATAACCCAACATCACACCTCTCTACAAAAAACAATCAAAAAGCCCAGGACACATATTGAAGTTTGACATTCAGATCACATGCTGAAAACAAAGTATGGTGACAACTAACAACGGTGCAGAAAACCTGCACCAGCACTCTCCAGATGAGACATAGTCTGTTGTTTTAATTAGGTATGTTAGTAATCATCATTTTAGAAACACTTAAATATCATAACTTCAGTTCAAACTTTTTGTCACTTTCAAGCAAGAACAACTCACTACTCCCTCCTATTTTAAAATGCATCACCAGTCAGGAAACAGTATAAGCAAATTAATTTATAAACCTGAAGGTTACCACAGGTGGACTTTCACAAAACAAACAGGAAAATAGTAAATTGTAAAGGTGCGGACCCTTAACTGAAACTAGTCAGTCTTCAGACATAGGTACATAAGGAAATTCAGCCAACAACGTGGGGAAGAGGAGGTGGTACTTATGTCAAACCAAGTGCAAATTATTAATTGTTCCTCTAAGAAGTTTATTGAATTGATACTTAAAATACTTCTTCTTTAAAAGAAGCATTACTTTAAGCAGAAAAAAAAATACCCCAAACCCCAACTTTTAGGTTTACATAACTCTGAATTTTTTCCAGGTGGAAGTGCTAGCCTACACACACCCACCCGCGGAAGAGCCCACTGCCCAGGCGGTCAGGCATGTTGGCACTGCCGGGTCCCAAGTTCGGTGCTCCTGGCACTTCATCTTTGATCCCAAACCACCCGACCCTTACAGCGGTTTATCACCACCGGTTCACTCCCAGTACCGCGACGAAGCCAACCCGCTTCTGTACAAAAGGCAGCTGCATACTCGGGGCGGGGGGAGGAAAAGTAAGAATGAAACCTCTCGAAGCGGCTTAAGACACAAATAACGACTTTGATCAAGCAAACACCGTTTTCCAAGGGGCTCTTTGTGCCGGGCGAGCCGACCGCTTCAGCGCCGGGCCGGGCGCTCGGGGAACCGCTCCCCACCGAACTCCCCGCCTCTCACTTCCCAAGTTTCGCGGCGGGCGCGGGCAGCTCCCGCCGGTGCCGGCGCTCAGGTGCGGCCGCTCCGCCCTGTCCCTCACGGAAGCGTCCCCGCAGGGCGGCTGGGGACCAACGGCCGCCTGCCTGCCCGCCCCGGACCCGGATCCCCCGCCGCCACCACAGCCCGGCCGGCCCGCCCGCCCGCCCGCCACCGGGAACGGGCGCCACCGCCCCGACGCGCCCCTTACACCCGGCGCCGCGGCAGGCGGCAGCTCCCTCGCCCACCCCAGGACGCCCCCGGCCCCGCAAGGCGCGGGGCCCAGCGGGGCCGCACCGCTCCCCTCACCGCCGCCGCCCCTCCCCGCCCGGTAACGGCCGTAACGGCCGCCTCGCGCACCGCCCGTCCTCCCCCCGCCCCCCGCACTGACCTGAGGGCGCCCCCGCTCCCGGGGCGGCGGGGCCCCTCGCAACGGCACGCGCAGCCCCGCCTCGAGGACGCGCCCGCTCGCCCCGCGCGCACGCGCACGCCGCGCACGGCACCCCGCCCGCCCTCTCTCCCCGCGGGCGCGAGCGCGCAGCCCGCGCGGGCGGGGCGTGGCGTGGCGCCGGGGACGCGCGTGGGCTCAGCCCCCAGCGCCGCGGCCTCCGCGCGGGGCCGGCAGCGGGGGGGGGGGGGGGGCTCCGGCGAGGCCGCCCCTGCGGCGGCGGGCGGGTAGTCCTACCCAGCGCTGGATTCACGCCTCCCGTGGGGCCATCGCGCGTGGGGGCGCTGGCAGCCGACCCCGCCAGCCGCGTTTCTCCAGTCCGGCGGCGTTTGTTTGTTTGTTTTTTCCCCTCAAAAACAAGGCCCAGCCCTATGAGAGGGCACCACCGGCCCTCGCCCCACGAGAGGCCAGTCAGAGCCTGGCCCCGCCGCCTGCCGAGGTGCTGGGGCTACAGGGGCCGCCCAGGGCCTGCAGGGTGCCAGCAGCAGCAAAGACCTCAGGTTTCGCCGCCAAAAATGGGGCTTTGGCACCAAAAAAATAGTTTAGAAAAGGTGGGAGTCAAACTAACCACCTCTTTTTAAAATTAAAAATCCCACTAGTGCCTGAAATAGAAACGCATTCTTGGCTTATCACATCCAACCTGTTTGAGGATTCACCCTCTAAAAAAGTGATTATTTTTTGTGTGCACCAGTATCTGTGAGGAGAAGAGTTCACCGTTCCCTTTAGGGAACAGCTTTTTTTGATTTGCAAAGTTATAAGGACCAAATATTTTTTTCCATATAAAACATTGCATTTGTCTATCCACTCTTACTGCCCCCACCTCTAAGCAAGAAAGAAAATAAAAACAAACCCTACAGCAGAAACTCCTCTGACCGCAGCATCCACGTTTCATCCCAGTCCCAGCAACAGGCAGCCTGAGAATGAACCACCCTTCCCCCTCACATTTTTTTAGTTTTTTTCCAAATAAACCCAATCACACAATAAGAGATTAATGCCGTACATCCTTCCTTGCATGAGCTGTTCCCATCCTGCTGCTCATAGGATTGCAGGCTTAAAAAAAACAAAACAAAACAAAAAAGGCAAAAAGCAGCAAAATGTTTTTTATTTTTGAGCTGCTGAAGAAATAATCAACAGGGATAGAGGCATTTCCAGGATCAGTGCCTGGGTTTATCCATGAGCTTCATAAATAAGGGATTTCTCATAACGCTGGTGTATCTAACCACGTGGGAAATTAAAATGTGTTGCTAGCATTTATTTTTAAAAGCGTAGCAAAAGGCTTTATTTGAAGCTTTAGGGTCGGTTGTGGGTTCCCCCCCCCCCCCCCAAAGAAACAATTATTTCTGGAATCACTGCTGTGTCCAGCTTCAGTCTCCCATGAACGTTCATTTTTTTTTATATATATATATATTCTATACATGTTATTTGAGCAGATACCTTCACAATGTGAAATTAGGCATATCTGTGGATAATCAGTACTTTGCTTTTCCCATTTTAATATTTTAGCTATTAAAATAGATAAGAAACTAAATAGCAACAATAATGCTGTATACATACACATACACTTTATAGCTCTTATGGATTTTACTGGCAGAGTACATGCTTTAAATTGTAGCATGTAAATGATGATTTAACTGGGACTTGGGAAACCAAAAAAATATTCATTGTCTGAAGTGAACCTAAACATGCTGTAGATAACCACTGTAACTTTCCATCCTATTTTCAGACTGAAGTTAAAAGGCCCTTTTGCAACTGGGGTAATCTAGATGGGCAAGTGGTGGGGAGAAGCCCTTTCCTTCCAGTTTAGAGAAGGTTATTTTGCAACCTGAATTTGAAATCCCATAGTGGGAAAATATTTTCTGGCCATAACCCCAGCACATCCAGGACTTAGAAGGTCAAGTCCTGTGATATTTTCCACACATGCGCTTCTGATTGAGAGGCAGCAGGGGCTGCCCAAATTAGGGGCTCCACTCAATAACATTTCTTTTGCTTTTTTGGGCTCCTTAGAGCTCTCCTGCATTTTCAGCCCAGCTTGTTCAGCTGTGCACAGAGGCTTGGACCATGACTACCCAGCATCCCTCAAAGAGCTCCAGGCTCTGGCATAATACCGATATCAACACTGAATTAAACTGAAGCAGTCGTCACCACCACCCTGCAGCAGACTTTGCACACCCAGCTGAAGTTGCTCCACTACAGCCAGTGGTGCAGGAGGCCATACACAGCACCGGAGCACCAGTCCCACCCCATCCCCAGCCCTCTTCACTCATGGAGACTTACAGACATGGGATGAGAGGTTACACCTCGTCTGCATGGATGGTCCAGCTCAAACACAAGCTCACAGCACCGCTGCTTGGCACCAAAGTGCTGACGTTCAGAGCTGCAGTCTCTCCTCTTCCTCCTGCAATTAAACACCCAGTATTAGTTACCCGCTTTGAAGAACGCAGACGTGTGGTTACCTGTCTGAGCTAAGCAGACCTCTGTGCAGCTCGCTGCATTTCTCAGGGATGCGTTTAGTTACCTAGCACTGCAGTCTGCTGACAAGTTTCGGCTCAACTCCAGAGCAAACAAGCTGCTAGAGCTGCAGTACTGGGCCACCAAAACCATCTTGCAACAGGGAACAAAAAGTGCAAAGCTCCTGGTGCTGCTGGGTGTTGATGTCTTCTCTCCTTGTGCTGTCACCCTCCAGGGTGACTATATATATAAAACATGTATAAAAAAAGCTCATGAGGAAGAGGAGCCATAGCCCAAGAGCAGCTGCAGAGAAGGTCTTTGGGGTGCTCCTTCACGGCTTTGGGGTCTTGCCTGCTCCCAGCCCAAAGGCTGCACTACTGGGGAAGGTAAAGGTGAACCGGCTTTGTGTTGGGGAGAGCTGATCAAAGTATTTTAGTTGGTGTCTGCAAAGCCATTTAACTGGGATAGGTTCTGCTCTGTGGTGGTAAAATGAAGCCCAATATTTGTGTTGAGTCACATTCAGACTCATCTGTTCTCATGTCACAGGCATATTTTCCAGGTATTGAGCAGTGCTTTCCAAAGACTTACTGACTTGAAGAGCCATTTAAATACTCATTTTCCAGTTCAACTTGCATGCTGGGTAGATTCTTCCAAGTGCTCCAGGGTATAATTAGTTTCTCCAAAAGCATCTTCCTACCAGGCACTTTGCTAGTGCTGACCACATTTCTCCTCCACATCTCCCCTCCTCCACAACCTCTTAAAGCTTCACTGAATTTCTGCGCACAGCCTCCCGCAAAGGTTATCATCTTATGTTTAATAGGGGGGAAAAAGACGGCACAAGAGATTTACTGCAAATGGAAGCCATTACTGGAGCAGTTATCAAATGAAAGAACAATATAATAATGTCTAGTCATAAAGATATGAAGAGTTGCCTGTCAGAGGCAAACACCTGACTTGTAAAATTAGCTGGGGCAGGTGCTGCGAGCTTTTGGCAGGCAGGACAAGATCCTTGCAACACGTGGTTAAACACCCAGGTGTTTTGCAGCTATACAGACTGGAAACTGGGCACCCAAACTGGGACCAGCCAGAGGAAGATGCACTGGCATCCCAAGGGAATGGGAGGTTTGTGTGAAGCAGAGCCATGGGGGTCAGCTCAGCACAATCCCAAATGTCCTCAGGGGGTTACCACATGCCCTGGGTTTATTCCGGCATCGGATGCATCCCAAAGCTAAGCCCATTATCTCCAGCACAGCTGTAGCTCACTGAGGCTGCCAACTCCAACTTTTGGGTTAAGTATTAACTAACTAATAGCAGATGGCGTTGAATTTTGTCTGCCCCTTCACCCATAAGGTCAGGTCACACAGGCTATGAAACTGCAGCTAGAAGACTGATTTCCAGTCTAATGTATTAGCACAGACATTTTTCCTCATCTCTCCCAGTTCTGCCCTCCTGCCAAGAGTTGGGGCAGAAACCCCTTCAGGCTTAACAAAACGGCTTTCCAAAATAAATACACATGGACAAGTGGATACCAGTATCCATCACAGTGGAGGAAAATGTTATATTAGCAGAAGAATCTTTGACAGCTGTCTGAGAGCCAACATCTCCCATCAAGGACTGTCCAGCCTCTCTCACCACAGGCACTACATGCCAGCACCATCACCTCAGCTCCACCCCCCCGCTCCCAATCACTTACTTTCAGCAGCACAGTCAGTTCTTACACCCCTTTTCCCAGCAGACACATGCATTTTGTGTATCAAGGCTACACCAGAACCCATCTCCTACTCTCCATTTCTAGAGCTTGTGTTCCTCCTGCAGCCTTTTATAGCTGGAGCTCATCATCGTTAGGCCCCAGGTGCCTTTGAACCCTTCCTCGCCTGTCTCAGGAGGGCCAGTGACATCAGTGGGGGCCACAGGTGCTGCCTTTCTATTTTGTGAGCGCAGTGCTACTTGTTTTGATGTCTGCATGTGAAAGTGTTGGCCACTGTGATTTGTAAAACAGTTTAAGACATGGAAAAAAGCATGACAGGAACCTTCCCAATGCTGGCCGCTAACTGAGGCAGTCAGCCTAGGCTGAACGCAGAGAAAATCCCATCACAACCTTGCTAGCAATACCTGCTTTTAAACAGCCTGAAGACTGATTCCTGCTGTCTTTAGCCATAGCTTGAGAGCTTGAGAAAGAGCTAAAGTCCCTGTGGTATCTGCGGGAGCATCTGCTCTTCTGAAACACGCCAGAATAAGGCATTTGATGCAAGCCAAGGGATCCAAAACCCCCAAAAGCTGCTCTTCAGCATTGTCTTTTGGAGACAGAGCTCAAGGGTTATCTCAGAGGGAGCCTTGACATCCCCAGAGACTGAAAGGTATGGAGGAAAATTTCCCTTAACTTGAAACTTTGGCTCAACCGTTCAAATTACAGAGAGACAGCATTGCCTGAATGCCAGGTGAACAACCTTCTGCTTGCATTGTTAAAAAATATAAATTAAAAAATGAGCCATATTTTTTTTTGTAGCCAAGATCAAGGAACCACAGTCCATAGTCATGGTTTTTTCTTCTTCAGAAAAAGAGAAGATGGAAAGCTTAGGTTTTCCTGATAAAGGTGGGCTGCAGCTGGTGGTGGCTATCGCTGTGGCAGACCGGTGGTTTTCCTCCTGACCTTGGGAACACAGAGTATTAAGAAACCTCCTCCATCGGGGAGGTGTTACCCAGATTTTTGGCTCTGCACACCCGTGTGCTGGCACTGGGCTAGACACAGGTGCAACGCAGCTGTGGGCAGAGCCCTGCCCAGTATGTGGGTGCCCACATCCCAGTAAGCTGTGCTGGTGGCGTGCTGAGAGGCTGCATGCTTCTGCCCTGTGTGCTGGGGAAGCAAGCCCTCCTCAGCCAGGACTCTTGGCTTTGTATAGGGGCAATGTATAGGACAGGCAGTATATCTGCTGGATGCACATGCCTGCTGCATCTACCAGTGTGAAGTTAGGAAAAAATTATCCAGCAAAACTAATAGGCCAACAGATGACTCTGGAAAGCCTGCTCCAGTGCTCAACTAATCAAGCCTCCCAAAATCTGTGGGTGTTAAAGCCTGCCTCAAAGTCCTCAGAGAGACTCTTATTAACTGGGAGGGTCTCTGAAAGCAGCTGCTTGCGGGACATGATGAAAGAACTGCACAATCTCCCCTGGTTTCTGGCTGGGCTGTCAGCCCCAAGCAGGGGCAAGCGCTAACAGCAGATGAATTTGCATGGCGGCTTAACTCGCTTCTGAGCTCTGATGGCGAAATAAGATGGTGCTTTAATAGAAAAATTAGAAAGGAAAATGGTTATTGAATTTTACTACAAAACCCCAAGGCAGGATGAGGAGTAGGATGTAAAAATGTTCGAGGAAATTAAACTGGTAATAGGGAAGGTCAGAGTGTTAATAACAGCAGCCTTAATTATCCTAACTTACAATGGGTGCACCCTGTAATAATTTTCAAGTATCATTCAAGTGATCACAACAGGTTTGACCCACCGCTTCTTAAATAAACTGCTGTAATTATTAATATGTATGTGTTATCAGGAGTTGCTGGGAACAACATCTCGAGTCTGTTACTGTGGAGCAAAAGATGTGGGTACAAATCTCACCCTTGATAATTTTGTGTGTGTGGGTTATGGACCAAGCAGGAGGTAGAGGGTGTGCAAGAGGATGCACACAGCATGTACACAGCATGCCGGGAACATGCAGGCAGGGGCCATGTATGAATCTTTACATCGTTCAGAGTGACTGAAGAGATCAAACACACCTTGTTTCTGCTCCAGAGACATTAGCTTATTCCTCCCCATCCATCCTTTTGCATGGTTTTTGACGACAGTGTATGAAGCGGGTGGATAAGCTAACCTCAGCTCCGTGGGGAGAGCTGGTTATAGCGATATTCACCAGCTTTGCCTCCTGCTGACTAAGTATGTATTTTTTTAATCCTGTCCTTTCGGTGCCCAGAGGAAGAGGACAGGCTCACTCTGCTCCTTGCTTCTGCACAGCAGAGGGCATGGATTAGTCCTGAGTGAGGCATCCTGAGAGCTGCGACCATCTGGCTGTCATTAGTTTGATTTGTTTTGATGGAAATGGACAAAGGTAACAATTAGTATAGCAAAAAATCCTACTTAAAAAAAAAAAAGATGATGGTGATTGAGGATGGATGGGGTTTTAATTTTGTATGTGAATAAAAGAACATGTTAATTAAAATCCAGGGTTTATTTACTTGTTAGTCTCGTTTTGTAGCAAGCTGCTCCAAGGTCCCTGAACCTGGCTGACAGCTCACATCTTTGTACTGAGGCCCCTGAAATCCTCCACACTGGATTTCCCCCCCTGCTCCTCTCCTCCGTCCTTCCACTCATCTCCGCTCCCGCATCTCCTCCCTGACAGCCCACAGCCCCTCGCCGGAGTGCAGGTGGTTGCTGGCAGTGGGAACAGTGTGGGGCCACTAAGGTACAGGGAAGACCCTGGCACCATGGGGTATTTCAGGACTGTTATATTGAAGTGCCAACATTTGAACTACAAGTGTTGTGGAAGGAGGAGGCATTCAGCCCTTGACATTAACTGGCATTAGAGATGTCTGTGTTAGTGACTTAACTTTCAAACTCAATGGGTAGTCTAGAAGAAGCTTCAAATGGGAACTAAATATACTGCAGGATAATGACTACAACTCCCCAAATGCAGAAATAATGCCAGCAACAAATCCATCGGTGATTTATTCCCTGATGGCAGAGGATGCTTTGACCTGATTCAGGAAGCCACTGGATGGCAAATGCTTTGGATGTGATGGTCCTGTCATAGCACCATTGGTGCATGGCAGATGATGGTGCCACCAGCCTGCTGGGTCTTGGGGGGAAGAGGGGTGACCGCCTCTGGAGCGAGGTAGGCATAGCATCACTGCTTTAATAGTTTTTCCTCTGAAATGCTTTTGTTCTGAATAAATACTTTGCTTTAGGAAAGCTGGTTGGCCAGCAGGTAGCCTGGTAAGCACATCAGTCCCAGCCAAACCCTGCATGTTTCTAGGAGTCACGACTGGGAAGAATAGTCTCGTTTTATGAGTAATCACTCATAGGAAAGTTTTCCCAACATGGTCACATTAGTACCCTGAGAATCCACGGAGTCCGAAAATTCAGCATTTGTAAGAATAACAGTGTGAGAAGCGCAGTGTGATTACAGGGAAAAAAAAGGTCGTTTTGGTGTGTGTTGGCCTTGCATTTGTGCCTGCCCCAGTTCTGTCTGGCAAAACGCACAGTCACAGCAGAAACAGTGCAGGTTTGGGCAGAAGTTACCCAAAAGCCTCACTGGAGGTATGCCCAAATGCTGTGTTTTAACCTTTCCCTCTCCACCTCCAAATTATCTATAGGAAATATCTGCATGAAACGTTTCAGGTTTTCATTTTGAAACTACATTTTTTTGCCCATTTCATAATAAAAACTACAAAAAGAGTTTTAGAACACCACGTAGCAAAGGGGATTAAAGAACCTGAAAATGAAACCAAACAGTTTACATGGTTTTTTTTCCTTTAGTCTCCTCTGGTTCATTCAGTGAACCAAAAAAACCCCCATTATTCATACAGCTGAAACGAGTTGTATCAGCATTCAAGAATTAAATGCAATTAAATATGTGTATGCAGTCTAACAGCAAGGTGATTTCTCTGCAAATTGTCTAGCTGTGTATTAAGAGTTGCTGTTGGTGGGCTTGTCGCTGAGTTACATTATTTCCCCTGAGATCAAAACAAATCAACATTTCATCGCTCGGTGTTTCTGAAGATGACGTTTCAGTAACAGCTGAACAGCAGGGTCTGGAAGTGAACTGGATTATAGACAGAAAGAATATTAAAGTGGAGGAAAAATTCAAAGACTATATGAACTCAAGGAGAGAAGATGGAAGAAATTTTTTTTTTTTTTAAATTATTTGGGTTTTAATGATACAGTATGTGATTTCTCAAGCAGGCCACAAATTTAACACAACTGCGCTGGTGCCCTTGCAAATTACCAATCCCGAAGTAATTTGATAAAGCCAGACCATAATATGATCAAGAAAGGAGATGGGGAAACAAAAAAGTGCAAGGGTTTCAGAAATGAGGGAACCAACCTCTAAACATGCCAGACTTCCTGTTCTGGAGGAAAAAAATCACAAGAAAAATACAACTGCAGGCTCTCGGAGTGGGATACCTTGCAGTGTATACAGTACTCCCGTTTAGGAAATAACCAGGACATTACATTGCTGGTTTTTCTTTGATTATACACACTTCCGTGCAAGGTCAACATCTTAAGATTATTTCTTTTGTACAATGTTCTGGGAGCTCTTTTGCTGTTTCTTTCCTCTGTCAATCTGCAGCTTTCCTCTCCTGACAGCTGCCGGCTTCGGTAAATGAAGGACAGGTTTTTCTGCAGTGAAAGATACTTTTTTTCTTTGGGGGAGAAAAGGGGGTGAGGGGGATATAATTGTACTCATCACCTGCAGGCAGATATATTGCAATTTTTATTTGTTTTTTGAAGGATATGATGAAAAGCCTAGTTTGCTCATCTGGGTTTGGTGGAAGAAATTGAGCTGGTTTTCTGCAGAGGCATGAGAAACTGTATGAATAAAGATCCCCACAGTCTTTGACTGGACCAATACTCACAGGGGACATCCCTTCTCGGTCAGGACAGTCTCCCATCACTTACACTACGTGGTCCTCATAAGAGGTGTGCTCACAGGATTTTACAGGACTGATAACTGCCGGAGGTGATGGAGCAGACTCTTTGCTGGTGCGAACAGTGGGGTCCCGCTCAGTTTTTGGGGTGAACACTGCTCACACCACGCGAATGACAGCCCTATTTGACCTCACTGGGAGCAGGACAGGTCATAGGGTCAGTAACAGCCTGGGGATGCTGTGCTGACAATGCAAGCCTGATTTATTTTTTAATAATAAGTGGTTGTATGCATGACTTTTTGCCATCCTTAATGCTTCTGCTTGCAAATCTCTTTGTCAGAATTGATGTGAGACACAAATATCCTTTAATTTGATCAAATAAGCAATAAAACCCAGCTGGCTCAGCTGGCACGAGAGCCCTCCAGCCAGAGCAGCTGTACCACTTTACACCTGCGGAGATTTTGGCCCAAATTTTGCTATAGCTGAGCTCCAGCCGGTAAAACTAACATTGATTTTCAATTTTCCAAGTAAAACAAAAGGACTCTTTTTTTTTTTCCTGCAGACAGGCAGAAGAACGTTACCACCAGCACAGCTTTTCTTAGCATGAAACTGGGCTAAGCAACCTGCGGCAGCCTGCATGGTAAAAAACGTGCTTCCACAGAAGTATTTGTCTTGCTTTATTTTTAATAAAATAAAAGAAATAATAAATTATATAGTTCTTTAATAAATTATTATTTGTAATTGGAACTTTACAGTAGGAGAGAGACAAACCAGAAAAACACCCAATAAAGGCCAACAAATGTCTTAAGTAAGTATAAAAACACCCATGGCAGTTTGGGAGTTCTCCTCCTAAATCAGAGGCCTCTTTTTTTTGTCCCCCCAGCATCACATATGCATCTCTGCATCCTTTGCATCTGCTTGCTGCCAGGTCACCTCCTCGTGAGCACATCACAGATTTTGAGACAATGTTTCTTAGTCTACAGAGAGACATAAATTGGAAAAACTGATGTGGAGGAAAAAAAACCCGCATGGATTTGAAAGAGTATATAAAAAATTGCTACAGAGATGGGGTGCTAGTCAATGCGCTTTCAGGTGTAACTTACTCGTAGCTGTAGTTGAGTTTAAAAACAGTGGGTCGCTACCAGCCTGCACGAAGCAGCAGATGGCTGTGCTGTAGGAACCATCCATTCCTCTTGAAAACAATGGTGACTATTTATAAGAATAAAATTAAGCATTTGCTATAGGTAAGTGTGCTAACAAAAGGAGTGAAACTATAAGAGGAAAAAAACCCACATTCAATGGAAATGTTTCCTCATAAGTAGAAATGCTGTTGATTTTTAACTTGGACTTGGCATGGCACTGGTGGGAAATGGTTCATTACAGGTGTTTTGCTTGCATGAAAGAGGCTGCATTTCAAGCTAGTTTCCACTATATAAGCATGATATAGGTGCACCTCCCCCCCACCCCCAGAACACATGGAAGACGAGAGTTACCTGCCATTTCTTGTTTCTGTCAGAAGTACCTTAAATATTTTAAGGCTTACAGATGACCGAGTTCCAGAACAATGGCAGGAACTACGAAATGAGGGCATTGGCATCTCCAGACTTACGTTTTTGATGATGTTATAAACAATTCTGTTTAATTAAAGACCTCTCCTCATACTCACAGCATGAGGCTATTTATAGGTGAGGGAAGGAGAAGCTCCTCTAGCAATCTTGTGCATCTCTCTTGCTTTCTTCAGGATTTCCCCACAAGTATTCATCCTACCACATGCTGAAGTGGCCTATTTTTTATCTCTTCTGTTCTTATTAATTTATTTCAAAGAGTGTAATAAATAATAGTAATGAATGCCATCAGCTAGCATCTGCTGTACAGGAACCATGCCTGCAGTCACCAGATCCAGATTGAAACATCTCAGCTTTTCATCAGCTTCTGCAATTCTGCAATATGAGCAGAAAAATCTTGTCCCGTTGCAAGCAGGACTGGAGGGAGGCAGCACATACACGTCTAAAGTAACCCATAAAACGGGGCATCAGTGCTGGGAAGCCTCATCACGCAGAAAACCCACCCAGATCTCCAGTGGCCGAGTCAGGAGGCAGCATGGTGCATCTTGGGGTGGCCCCAGGGCTCCCCGTCCCCAGCTCCTCGCCATGGGTTTTCCTTCCCAGGCTGGGCTGCAGCCACTCAGCTGGTGTTTTGCAAGTGGGAAACTGAGGTGGAAGATGATAAAAGGCAGTAGGAACAGGGCAGAAAGCAGAGCCGAAGGAAGCATTAAAACCTTGCCAACATAAGCCACTTCTGCCCGTGGGTGACAGTTCCAGCTGGCCAAGGTGTGCCTTCCTTCCTGGACAGTGTGGTATGATATGAATTCAGAATAGAATTGCAGGTTTGGTACGAATTCAGATAGAAAAAAATCTGTGATGTAATGAGTAAAAGTGACTACTGTCTCCCTCATGCCAATTTGGCTTAGAGGTCTCCCGCCAGCTTACTGATCAGGTCCTTCTCTTTAATTAGCCAGACCTGAAAGGGGCAGAAAGCCATGTACAGCTGCCAGCACAGCAGAAGACTATGCATGCATCTCCAGGGAAGAATATTTGCATCATTAGGATAAACTTGAAATTGAATCTTATTCATGTAATCAAAACATCTTTGATGATTCACTTCCCATCATAGCTGTACAGTATTCAGGATATAAATAGCTGTGTTTTAGATTTATAAAAGACTTGCAAACCATCCTCCCTGTAGTCTTCAGTGTGACAGAACAACTCCAGCAGGGTTAATGGCTGCTGTTACAGGGTATGAAGGGAATATCAATCATCATTTGTTTGTCATCAGGTGTCTGGGGTGGACACATGCTCTGCAGAGCAGGATTGACGGACTTGTCAGGATGCGTGGGGATCAGTTACCAGGAGGGACCCTTTCATCCATAAGTGAGACATTTAGGGTGAACTGAGAATAACCACGTAATGACATGTAAAGCATTTCTTAGCTGGTCACCCAGGGACAAGTAGCATTAGAAGTGGAGCTGGAGCTTTCCTTGGCCAAATACTAATTAGAAGGAATGAAGAAAAATAGATGTGCAGTGAAAGCCTTTCTAAAATGGGGATGTAGCCTGCATAATCTTTATAAATGCACTGGCTAAAACCCCCTGATTTTCTCTACGTGTGTGATAATGGAAAAGTACCAGAGATTTCAAATGGAGGTCAGGTGAGTTCTGGTTCATGCAAAGATTAACTCCGTTCCAGCTGGGAGTCTTTCATGAAACATCTCCCATGAAAGATGGCAAATGCAGGGCTCAGCAGAAGCTTCACCATCCCAGCTGCTTCAGACATGAGCCCAAGCATGCAACACAAAGCCTGGTTTCCCTTAGACAGCTCTTAATACATCTGCATCAATTGCATGGTCCTGTTGGCCAAGTCCTTTGTTAAAGAACTCGCTGCTGCAGAAGTTCTAGGGTAAGAGATGGCACCAAGATCCTGCTGCTTCCCAGGCAATAGCTGCATGTCTGGGACCACTAGAAAAAAACAAAGCTTCATGGAGGGTTGTTGTGGTTTAACCCCAGCCAGCAACTAAGCATCACGCAGCTGCTCACTCCCTTCCCCCACCCAGTGGGATGGGGGAGAGAATCGAGAAAAAAAAGGTAAAACTTGTGGGTTGAGATAAGAACAGTTCAATAGATAAAGCAAAAGCCCCATGCACAAGCAAAGCAAAACAAGGAATTAATTCACCACTTCCCATCGGCAGGCAGGTGTTCAGCCATCTCCAGGAAAGCAGGGCTCCATCACATGTGATGGTTACTTGGGAAGACAAACGCTGTAACTCTGAACGTCTCCCCCTTCCTCCTTCTTCCCCAAGGTTCATATTGCTGACCATGACATCATATGGTCTGGAACATCCTTTGGTCCAGTGGGGTCAGCTGTCCCGGCTGTGTCCCCTCCCAACTTCTTGTGTCCCCCCCAGCCTCCTCACTGCTGGGGTGGGGTGAGTAGCAGAAAAGGCCTTGACTCTGTGTAAGCACTGCTCAGCAATAATGAAAACATCTCAGCATTATCAACACTGTTTCCAGCACAAATCCAAAACACGGCCCCATACTAGCTGCTAGGAAGAAAATTAACTCTATCTCAGCCAAACCCAGCAAGGGTCAAGGCATATGCCAACAACTGCTGACTGAAAATAGTTATGAGCGCCAGACATCCATTGTATCGCCTAGCCCCAAGTATGCAAAACACAACTACAACACTAATTAAGTCACGCTTTTAAGTAGAGGACGTGATACTGCAAAACATTGTAGTGCCAGTATTAGATGTCTCATCATTATTTTCATGTATTGCTCACCCTCCATGAGTTTTGGCAGCTTGAGCCTTCAGAAGAAAAAAAAATCTGGGAGTTGAGTCCTAGGTGTAAGGTGAATGCTCTGCAGGGCTTAAGCAGAACCCAGCTGCAGCAAGCCAGTTTAGCCCAGTCCCCAGGAACTGGGTTGACTAGAAACACGGGGGTCATACAGAGCATGCATGGCATCCACAGGAGAGTGCACTGCTGGCCAGATTCTTAAATGCTTGCATTCTACTTTCGGCTCTTAATTACTGGTGTTTTGAAGAAAACTGATGGATAAGGTAGCTGAAAGATTCATGTCTTCGGGGTGTGTGTGGGGGGAATCAAAATCGCAATACAATTCAGATAATAGCAGCATTCAGGAAGACTTCAAAGATGTGGTCTCATGATGTCCGAGATGGAGCACATCATATGGAGAGAAGGTATGGAGCAACGTGGGCTGCACTGATGGTGTGGGCTATGCGTGGTTTATCATAGCCTTTAACGTGGATGTCCCATTGTCCCCTACCATCCTGGTCTCTTCTCACGCTGCTGACTCTTTCCCAAGATGCTGGGAACGGCCATGGGCACCAAGCGAGTGCTTCCAAAGTGCCTAATGAATGTTCATCAGCAGAAGATTAATGCGAAGGAGAAATCTGCAGAGAGATTAGTGAACTGATTTGGACACCAGACAAGGCAACTTCAGTCGCTCTTTAAGGAATACATTTGTACGTAAGCTAACAACTCTGCTACAGTTTCATACGTCATTAGGCTAATGTTCTGTTTAAATAGAGTTATCAATCATTTTGTGTTTAAACCCCTTTGTGCCTGGCAACAAATTGGTGGGAAACAAAAGCATTAGTAGGTTATTTGAGGATTATATAACGGTACTTGTAAAGCTCCCATTGCTTTTGCATAAGGTGAAAAAGCGTAGAGGAGCTAATTGATTGTGCCAAAACAAGCCTCCAAAAGCCCTGGGCCTTAAATAGAAATAACCAATTGAGTTGCCTTTTTTTTGTTCTGACATGCTTCAGCCTTCTAAGCATACATTTGGGTCACATTTTCAGCTTTTTTCCACAAGTCCTGAAACTTGTGTTTCTTTAAAAAAAAAAAAACTAAAAAGAAAAAGAAAAGGAATGCTGAGAGTCTTGTGAAACCTGTAGTTCCAGCAGCTCGTACCTTAAGGAAGACGTGAACTGACACTAGACTGCTTATTTTGGAGTTAAAATGCTATACTCTTGCTCAGAAGTTACTAAATATCTAAAAAAATCAATTTCAGAATTTGCTTTTGGATGTCTTTATTTTAGTAACCAGTTGCAGGGAGATACTGTAATAGTTCCCTGCTTAATTCTGTATTGAAGTTTTGCGCTTAAACCATGAGTAAAACTCTTCCATTTCACAATCACATTGCTAAGTTTAACTTCCATATTATGGTCATGGGTTTTTCAGGGAAACCACATTTTGTGCATCACATCCTGTATGAAACACATTTTTACTTTTCCCAGGAAGCAGTTAAAAATTATGTTTATTAGCCCTGTCAACAGCAGCTGTTGAAATGCTATAGCTGTACTTGTTCTTCATTTCCACAGCTGTAGCTCCTCAAGGAGAACAATGAAGGGTCAAAGGCGATGGCAGCCCATTTTCCTGCACCAAGGTCTAGGTCTTTCTCCAACCCTCATCAACTACAATACGAGAGCACAACCCTAAGTGTCACAGAGCAGGTGAAGAGACATCGGTTGTTTTCTCTGTCTTCCAACACAAGGAGGAGGTGCCTTTGAATGACACTAGTAAGAGCCACATTCAAAAAGAGGAAAGAAGAGATGGTTCTTCGCATGACGGGGAGAAGATCTGGGGCCTCCCTGCCCAAGGATGCTGTGATGCAGGTGTTCGCTTAAATTCAGGAGCAGCATTTGGGCTGCACAAGCACTTGGAAATCCCGTGAGGGTAAATGGACAGGCAAAACACTTCAGACTATAAACCTCTTAGGGGTGGGGGGAAGAGAGCTCCGTTCCTGCCCACAGGCTGCAGTGCAGGGATGAACTGCAAAGTGGGAGGAGACTCCTACCTTTTTGCCAAGCAAATTTTAAATACCCACCACCTTGTGTTACTGACACGGGCCGGTCCAAAAGCTGGTCGCATCTGCTTGCTGCCTATCAAGGGGCTTTTCTACTTACACAACAGCTTGAATTATAAGTATGAATATGGGAAGAAAAAGACTCTTGAATCTTGATTGCCTTGCTCCAGGATCACACCAGTGAGCGAGGAGCAACAGCAGACTCTTGTCTTCTTCCTAAGCCTGACCGAATTAATATCTTTTGCCCTCAGCTCCGATTCCTCTGCAGAGACCGTGGCAGCAGCCACCTGGCAGAGTGCCTGGGGAGGGTTGCAGCTGGTCACCTTGCCATGACATGGTTCAGACAGTGGCCTTGCAGAGCAGACAGACCTCCATTTCACACTGAGAGGACAAAAGAGCAAATTGAAAGGCTCTGCAAAGCAACGCAGGCAACATAACTCTTCTGACCATCTACTGTATGCTCTGAAGACAAAACAGCTCCCTAAACCTTTAAATGTTATAAAAATGCCAAAAGCAGAAAAAAGAAGAGACAACTATTGCACCATTATCCATAACATTTTTATGTCTCAGAATCCTCTGTGTATGAATTTTTCATTTTTTCTTTAATAAGTACTGGCATACCAGCGAGTATCATAAAAGAGAAAGAGAGCGTAAGGGGTAATATAGTGTCGGGGAGAGGAATAAGCAATAGCAAGCAAGCCCCACAAAGTGGAAAGTGAGCTTGTTTTCAGATACTTAAGGCTGGAAACAACTTTTGTTTTAATTTTGTGATTGAAGCCAACAGCCTTAATTCTTCCTTCATCACAAATTAGACAAGTAACCATGACTAAGTCAATTTAGTTGGAGACTAAATAATGAAAGATAATAATCCCACATTAACGTTTCCACTCGTAACATTATTTCAGGGTAGAGTTAAGGTGGCTTGGGTACTTATTTTTGCATTTCTATGTCTTAACATCTTTGTGCTTCTCTTTAAAATGTTAGTAACTTAAATTTAGGTTTGAATTTAAATTCCTGAGTGTGCGTTTTCTTGGGGCTGGAGCATCCCCGTGGTGTGCTTTACCCGTAAGCTCAACCCTAACTCCCTCTTCATGTTGTTTTCTAGAGCTGTGGCCAAATAGATGGCATTAATAATACATGTTCAGGCTGCACGCTGCGCACCACTGTTGCATCCTAACAGAAAAATCCTTTACTTTTAATGCAAATAAGTACCATATCAAATTGAAACATTTGCCCATTTGTTTCGGTTTTGAGACAAATACGGATTAGAGCTGCCTTTTCGGCACATGAAGGAAGCAGATGCAGGAGCATTTACGGGAGCACACGGGACATTGGCTGGTTTAATCTGCCACAAAGTCACCGCTCGCTCACGTCCTCTGAAATATTGATTGGCTGCTGTGCTGGCAGTGCCATTGTTGCTTCCACGCCGAGCTCAGTCCTGCCCCAACCTCCTGTCCTGGTTTTAGCTGGGATAGAGTTCATTTTCTTTCTAGGAGCTTGTACAGTGCTGTGTTTTGGGTTTAGTATGAGAAGAATGTTGATAACACACTGATGTTTTCAGTTGTTGCTAAGTAATGTTTACGCTAAGTCAAGGATTTTTCAGCTTCTCATGCCCAGCCAGCACGAAGGCTGGAGGGGCACAAGAAGTTGGGAGGGGACACAGCCAGGGCAGCTGACCCAAAGTGGCCAACGGGGTATTCCATGCCAGGTGACATCATGCCCAGTATATAAACTGGGGGGAGTGGGGCTGGGGGGGATCGCCGCTCGGGAATTAAGTCGGCATCAGTCAGCGAGTGGTGAGCAATTGCATTGTGCATCACTTGTTTTGTAAATTCCAATCCTTTTATTATTATTGACATTTTATTATTGTTGTTATTATCATCATTAGTTTCTTCCTTTCTGTTCTATTAAACTGTTCTTATCTCAACCCACGAGTTGTACTTTTTTTTTTTACCCCAATTCTCTCCCTTATCCCACCAGTTGGGAAGAAGTGAGTGAGCAGCTGCGTGGTGCGTAGTTGCTGGCTGGGGTTAAACCACGACACACCTCCTCGAGGAGGTGGCAGTGCCCTGCAAGCACCAACAGAGCAATTTCATAAAGGGATGAACTGTGCCTGATGCCGAAGCAGATGGGAATTTATGGCCTTTTTTTTTTTTTTTTTGTGGAATCTTAAAGTTCGAATATAATTAGTTAAAAGCCTTTCTAATAACATCATCCTCCCGAAAGGGTGCCTTTCCTGGAAGTTCAAGGTAAAGCCTTGGCTGATAAGGAACAGATGCTACAGGCTAGAGCAAAGCATAGAGTGGGCAGATGCTACAGCAAACAACTACACCCTTCTCCCCTTCCCAGCTGCGCCCAAGCACCACAGCCTGTGCCACTCCTGCACTCCCACGCTTGGGCTTCTTCCACGCTTTCCCAGACGTGGAACAACTCTGCAGTGGGGATACATAGTTACGGGCCTGATTTTGAACCCACTCTATGTGTGACATGGACAGGCATTAAATCCATGATTCTGGAAAAAAGGGCAGGGCTTTCAGCTCCGTGACAGCCTTGCATTGTCGCCTCTGCCAGCAGTACTTTCATAATTCAATGCTGCTAAAAGTCTTAGATTAGAGTAAAAAGGCAGGCATATACCATGGCTCTGTGGGCTGCTTTTAGCCAGACAGTTGAACTCCTGACATGCTGGCACTATTATTTTTGTTAACAATATGAAAAATGATAATGTTAGATCAGGGCCTCGGGCTAGTCTGCAAAAAGCACTACAGTCACTTGCAGGTGACTTATCTCCGTAATGCAGCAAGTCAAACTTCTGGTGTATGTGCTTTCTATTAAAGATAGATGAGGAAAAGTCTCCTCAGAGTAGGACTGCCAGCAACTAGCTCTCTGAATGGGCAGTCATCTAGTTAGCCAAGGTCCTCTGCATGGAAAAGCCTTTTTTCTCTCTACAGACCTCCTCTGCGCTTGTTCCCCGGTCCCACACCTGCATCTCAACAGCATGGAGATCTCTAGGCAAAGGGACCAAGTGGTTCCCTCAATAAGCAGGACACCTTTAGAAGCCTGTTGAGAGGACAGAAAGCTCCAGCAACCCAGGCCAGCCGTCAGGTCATTGACTAGAGCAGGAGAGACCCCAGCAGAAACCCCCAGGGCACTGGCATCCACCACCCCAAGCTGCAGAACATTTGGGGTAGGAAAAGACTCTCCTGTTACAGCTTTGGCACTCTTTATAGCATAATTAAGGGCCTGTTAGACCAGAAAGAGAGGGCAAATATGCACAAGATACTGCAGCTTTGGGGCACCAGAGAGCGCTCTAAAATATAATGATACAATATGAAAGGAAGCTGCTTTCATGAAGCAAGCCTGACACCCTGGGCTTCTGAGTTTCTGGGGAGCGCTCAAACCATGGGAGATCTCAGGTGAAAAAAGGATGTAGCAGCAGCAGCACCCCTGGACAGAAATGTGGAGGTATTGATAGGGTTCAGACACAAGATGGATCCTTTTTAGTGCCTCGAGGGCAGCAGCCCTTCGGGGCATTTGCACAGAGTTTTCTCATCCTCTGAAATTACTCCACTGCTTGCAAGCTTAATAGAACAGAATTAAGACAAATACCTGAACATTACAAAGATGCTGTAGCAGCTCCAAACACAACTAGAGAAATCTGGTACAATAGGAACCCTCCACCACCACTGTTTCATGCACTAAAACCTCAGAATCAGCACAACTGCTTTAGCAGTGCCAAGGATAAATTGAAGAGGAAAAAGCAAAATAAAATAATCTCTTCTAGTTTGTACCATAAAAAGCCTCTGAAACAATAAGTCATGCTACCAAAACGCATATTAAAATATTTTACAAAATACTGTGCCCTCAAAAGAATTATAGAAAATAAAGGACAATGGAATTCACTGCCTAATGAAGTCATTGCTGGAGATATCTTACAGCACACAAACCCAATTGCCTCATGTTCATTTTGCCAAATTTGGAAGGGAAAGTCTGCTGTTTTCAGCTATGACTAGTCTAAAATTAGCTCCATCCTTAGCCTTTGACACTGCTCACATTAGACTTTTCTCAACAGCAAGGTTAAACATGGAGAGACACCCCAAAGCGTCACATTTAAAAAGCCTGCAAATCAGTCATATTCAAACATAACTTTATAAAAATGCATGGGACCAGTTCAGCAATTGGATAAATGAAAAGAGGCAGAATAAACAGCATGAGGGACATCTGTGGTGTTATAGGAAGAACTGACCTCTTTGAGGACTCAGGGCTTATATCTAATTGCAAATACCATTTTGCCTGCTGAAGCCCAGGGCCTTTAGAGCTGGAGGTAATGCTTGCCAATGTCATTAGGGCTACAGCATTTCATATGGCAGACAACGGGGTTGAAGCATCTATGTGCTCTGCAAAATACAGCTGCATATAATTCAATGAAATTACACCTTGCATCCACCCAGCACTATTAGGAGCTTTTGCGCAAAAGCTGCTTGTCCAAAGAAGCTGGGATTGGCCTAACTTATCCAGTATCTATCAAAGCAGAAATTCTGGCAAACCCCATGTAAATAAGGCATCATTCCTAGCTGATAATCCAAAAAAAGTTAAACGTGCCACATACCAGAGAGCACCAGGCTTGTTGCTGTGAGCCATCCTCACTATGGACCAGGTCCAGGAGCAATATATGAGAGTTCCCAGACTGTCTTCAGGGGGGGTCTGAGCAACTCATCGCTGAGGAAGGTTGTGCTTGACAGCAGAGAAGC
Organism: Aquila chrysaetos chrysaetos; assembly: GCF_900496995.4. Taxonomy (NCBI): domain Eukaryota; kingdom Metazoa; phylum Chordata; class Aves; order Accipitriformes; family Accipitridae; genus Aquila; species Aquila chrysaetos. Next base: position 31,380,108 of record NC_044011.1, read on the forward strand.
AAACCAAGCCCCCATTGCCTTGCTCTGCAGTGGAAACCTGCTGCAGTCTGCAAACTCTACAGAAAGTATTATTAAAATTAATTTAAAGTAGAAAAGTATTGAAAACACTTCTAGGCAACTTGTGGAGACCTCCCAAACACCACTAAAGTGAGTGGGAAAATTGAGATCCATATTTTTATGACACTTGAGACAGAAAAGAAATTGGGGACCATCCCTCTGCTTGTCCTGCCATGATCAGGGTTTTCCATACATCCAACACTGCCCTGGGAGCCCCCAGCAGCTCCAGCTGGTGATGGAAAATGCCAGGAGGAGTTAAGAAATTACTCATCCAGCTGAATGTTTTAACAAGGGAGAGGGTGGTTTAGTTATGAAAAATATTTCTACCCATAGCCCTGGGCTGGGAAGAGTTAAACACCCCAAGTCTGCACAACAGCACAGGATTTTCCAATTCTTTGCTTTTTTTTTTTTTTCCCCCCCTTTGAATGGTTTGTTTGTTTCCCTTGGAGGCTAGCAGTCACACACAATAGGCAGATTTTTCAATTAAGCCATTTTTTCCACTTTTAGTCTTCAATGGAGCCCAGGTGCCAATTGTTTGCTGCTTGGTTTCTGCCTTCCCCTTCCTGCCTACAGTTTAACCCCTTTCTCTCATTCCTGCTTTTGGGGGTGTCATTTGATCAAATACACTCCTAATGCAGATGGCTGTTAAAGGATTACCAAGTGTCTCGTTAATGGTCTGTATCAGGTATGAGTGACACTAAACAAGGCAGTATATGGACCTTCCATCTACGAATGTAGCAACAGAAAGTCATATATTTACTAGTCATTTATCTTTCCTTTGAAGCCCTCTTCATAGCATATTTATTTATAAAGTGAAAACATTTTGCTTTTATTAAAAAAACCAAATCACCAACAGCCACCTTAGGCGAGCCTCTCTTCCGATTTATTTAAGTAAGGCTAACAAAGACATTGTAATAGTTTTTCTTTTAAATCCACCATTGACCCGTCACTTACTGGGGAGGCAGCTCAGTAAGTTTTAGCACACAGCTGCCATCCCACACTCGTCGAGAGCAACCTCTCCGACTGCCCCAGCCTCCGGAAAGCATACATAAATGTTTTGCACAGATCAAGGATTAAGTTAGGCCCGGGCTAGGGCTCAGCTCAGTTGCAGTGTCACTGCTAGACGTATTAAACCCTTCCATATATCAGATTGATTCTGGTTGTCATGTAGCCACTGTGTTGCTGTCAACATGCTCCGTTGCGGCTTACCCTGACATCGTGATCAAGTGCTTGGGGTTCTGCCTCATGTATTAAACATCAAACTAGGCGAGCAGATAAAATCCTCTCCCCGCCATGCGTTTCACCCACATGTTGCTCTGTATCATCGTTATCAGAGAAGGGAAAAAGACACGGCCAGTTTTAACGCTGTAATGTCAGTCGCATCTTGGTGAAGAGCACCTGAATCGCATTGCCTGCAGCTATCGGCCATCAGGCCAGCGGGGCAATGTTAGCAGGGAAAGGCTGGGGAAAAGGGGGGCGTTAATAAGGAAACAGCAGACAAACCAAGACTGGAGGACATGAGCATAAATCTAAAACTATACTCTGAAGAATTGAAAGAGCACATTTTTAAGAAGAACAAGACATCCAACCTGGGATGAGGGACTTGCTCTCTTTCCAGATCCTCACAGTACCAAAATCCATCAAAAAGCCACCTGTGGAGACTGGATACTCCTTTCAGCCTTGCAAAGGGCCTTCTCCAGGACCATCCACCAGCCATCGCTCTTCCTGTACCACACAGGGCTGAGCCACATGTGGCCATCTGCCCCCCACAGCCCCCTTTTTTTAAAACAAGAATTAAACACAAGAGGAATAATTCAATGTCAAAATTTAAATAAGAACCCCCAAAGATATGGGAAAAGTGAGCAAAAAATATCCAAATAAAACAAGACTGAGCTACTAAGAGAGATTGTACTCTAGAGCAGCAGTGGTGTGGTGGGAAGGAAGAAATATAGAGGGACAAAGCTAATACCATTTAGGAGGATTTATACACAGTGTTTACATCCCAAGCAGCATTTGGAAGTGAAGATTTAGTGATTTATCATATCGCAATTCACTCCACCCCTGCAAAAGCTATAGGCAGAACCAGCAGAGTGTGTCTCTGAACATGTTATGTGCTAAAAGCCATCACCCACAAACCCAGAACAGCTTCACCCTTGGCAAACACTGTCCCCTTGGGGCTTTCTGAAGAGCTGGGATTTAGGAGGAAGCCTTGCAGGGGTACAGTTTCAAATGTCGAACGAGAGATTTAAAAATACACAAGGCTGTGAAACCTGATGGGACCTGGAAGAAATTGAAGGAGCAGGTGTCTCAGCAGAGGATCTTTGGCCAGTGAAGCCAGATAAGCCTCAAAATCAGTTAATGGAGGAGCTGAGAGTGAAGCCCAGCAGGAGATGCTGGCAACACGATCTCCTACCCCATGTGAGGGGGTCCCCAGGGAGCCCAAAAGCACATGCCCCCGTGCCCAGTCAGATCGTGCCTGCTGGGACCACAGCACCTGGCCTTTATTTTTGATGAACCCCACAGAAACATGGTGTATTTATGGTTACTGCTCTCTAGTTAGACTTGGTTGAAATCAGCACTGGGTCCCAAAACTGAAGCAGGAGGCATGTTTAGACAGATCCTTCTTCAAGACTCAGCTCCGATACCAGGCTAAAAACCTGGCATACATATGCATTCAGCAGGGATTATTAAATCAAGTGAAAGAACATTTCAGGTTTTTTTTCAGTTGATCGTTTAGGAACTTATTTGTAGTAAGCTTTCTCCCCAGGAGACATTTCAATTATACCCATGCACACAAAGGAGAAAAAAAATGTATACTGTGTTAAGACAGCTCAGCACTGAGAGGAGCACGTGCAAGCTGAGCTGCTCCAGTTTTGCTGCAGTTGCTGCTCGGCGAGAGACATCTTTCTCCAGCAGAGCAGCACCCCAGACATGGCTTTCACTAGAGAGGAAAAAAAAAAAAAAGGAAAAAAAACTTTTAGATGGAAAACAGAATTTGCAGAAAGCCACTGAATTTATGGCGAGACCCAAAACTAGGTATTAGTAATTTTTCAAGGACAAAGTTGTGAAGTTTCCAATGACAACTACAATCTCCCCCTGGCAAATTGGCCCAGTGAACGCATGTTGCGTCTCCCTGTGATGCAACCGTGTTGTAGGACAGGGCTCTTCACCCCCTTGGCAGGGTGACTGGAGAGCTGCTGGTGCCATCAAGGGACGCGCTCACACTGGGTCCTCCCTGGGAGCTCTAAATGACAGGAATTGTTTCTCCTTAAAGGAGCACTTTTAAGATTGCACTTTGCATAGTAAAATAAAAAATCAAACAAACAAACAAACAACTCTGGCACCATAAGAACAAGGTATATGCAGGTGAGAATTGCCCTCTGGCTTTGCTTTCCATGCAGGTTTCAGGCTGGCTTTGGCTGACCTGTTTTGCCTTCATGTTCCTGCCTTGTTCCAGGCATTACACAGCAGTACTGATTAATTACAGCATGTTACAACCAAGACTTAAGTAGCTTCTGTTGAATTTGTGAGCTTTTATTTACCCATGATCAACTTGTGTAATCCATGGACTTGGGAACCATCAGTAAAATGGTTCATAAAAATATTAAGGGCTCCACTTCCCAATGACATTGGTGGGACAGCTATGGGAACTGAACTGGTACCAGGGTATAACTAACACAGGGTAAATTTAGATCATTATGTTTTCAAGCAAAAGAGAGGGTACATAATAGCTTTGGATCTTCAGTGGCCAATGTATTTTGGAAATAGGCTAACATATGTAGTCTTTCTGAAGAGTCTACATCCACACATGGATTTGGAATCAATTTAATGCACAGTGCTTTATGCAATTATACCTACAGATGCCTAAGTGAGAATTTAAATTAGCATTAACTTGATAGCTTTTGCTAAAGGCAGACAAATGTGAATGGGTACTGGGCAGATTTTCCTGTAAAGCTCTACCGATCCCCATCAGTTCCCGAGGCACTGCTCCAAATGTAAACCCTGGTGATCTTTTTAGCAGTTGGGCCCTCTCCAGCAAGAGCCTTTATGCCCAAGTGGATTCAGAAATGAGACCCTATCTCTGCACAAATCACATCTCCGCAGTGCAAAGTATCACCATTTGGTCAACAGAAGGAACGATGCTCAAACATAAGGACCCCACAGGTTCATAAGCATAATCCTTACCCAGAAATTCTTACAAATCCATATATACTGGTCTGGGGACCTAGACATTATATGTAAGCCAATGAAAAACATTTTGGAGTAAATTATTGACAGAAACCTGTATGAAGATTCACCCATAGCCTCCAAGAAACAGGGTATTTTGCTTCTGAGAACTGTGAAACTCACTGCAGAGGCATTTCACAGTTGGTCTGTGCACATGTTGAATCTCAGGCATGTTGCACTTGCTCCATGTGGTTTGTTCCTCCAATACCTGCACCCAGAAAACTGGCTAACTGCTGTTCTTCTGTCCAGAAGCCCTAAATAAAACAACTCTAAATTAGCACAAGTAGGTCTCTCCTCCTCATTTCAGTTTATAGCACACTTATGCTGCGATTTGGGAAGAGGATGTTCCACCTCATGAGTAGGACAAGAGAGACCAAAAAGTCTCCTCGGGTGTATTGTTGCAGGAGAATGACTGGAAAATAAGATTCAGCCTGTGCTCCTGCATTTCTCACTCTCCCCACCAAGTCCCTCTAATGTTTGAGTCAACATGAATAGGTGCAATAGCAGTTCCAACCACCTATCCAGAAACCTAACTTACCAATGCAGTTTAACTTTCCTTCCATCACTTTGCACTCAGGTCCCCTATAGAAACAGGTCCCTTTTATGAATCCCAATCCACAGGAGTGAAAAATTGAGTTGTCATGCCACATTGAAAAAGCACCATTGACAATGCAATTAAGTTAGCAACATCAGCAACCTTATCTACAGTTATTTTAATGGATGACTTGTATGCAAATTTGCAGTCATCCAGACACATTTATTAGGAGATGCTCACCTTCATTTCTAGTACCAACTTAGTTCACCCAGAAAGATTTTGAGAACTAGGAGGCTTTGAGGGGTTCCCTCAATGCTGACATGACAAGCTACATTTGCAATCCTGTATTTTCATATTCTTTCAAAGTATGTATGTGGTTGTACTATTAGCATCTAGGAACTAGAAAAGAAGAGCAAAGTGTGCTCTCCTGCTCTGTGCCAGAAAGGTTCCCAGAAGAGGCTGGATTACTCTGGAAATGGCAAGTGTCCAGATTTGAGGAGTCCTGAACATGGTTCTAGCTATTCTAATACTAAGCATGGAGGTGAGCTGCAGCTTTACATGGTTTCCTCTAACATGACAAATCCTGAAGTAACACATGGGCAAGAGCAGGAGAACCAGTGTCTTGTGGTTCTTCTGCACTGGACCACAACAACTCATCACTTGCCTTTAATGCTTCTTGGATGGGCAACATCTGAAACCCAAGAAGATTAAAGGACTGCATAGGATGTCTGTTTTAAACACTGAGGTTTGCAGAAATGGCTCGTTGCAGCTTCAAAGCTACCTATACCCCAAAAGCAACTTTTACTCTGTGATCTCAGGAAACCACTGAACTTGTCACCTACTCAGTCAAAAGGAATTTCTGATTTCTCCAAACCAAATAAGTAGTGGGTTTTGTCCAACTGTGTTAACTACAGAAGACTGTGGCGGCAGAAAGGTTTTTACCCTGTTACTAATGAATGTTAGGAGGGCTGGCTTCCTGATGAGCCAGAAGAGTTGGCAGCAAACACATAGCATAAAAATGATTCAGAAGCAGCCTGATACCCTAATTTTATGAAAAAACAAAGCCACAAGGCACATAATCAGCTGCACTGGGGAAATTATCATCCAGGGAGAGCACCATTTGTTTGCTGCAGAAGCAGCAGCAGACTCAGATCCTTCCCTCCTGGAAGCAGGTGCAGGTAGAGCAAACCGAGATGTGCAGGGGCATTGCACCTCTTGGGGCACCTCCCTGCTGGTAGGAAGGCAGACTGACATAGGAGGATTGCACATCACCTGTTAAACAGCAGATTTCAGTTTCCCCACTCTGCTGCGAGGAATTGTCTGCTGATGAGTTGACTAAATCTGCAGCTGCTCATGTTGTCACCTTGGTAATCTACTGCTTGGAGCAGTTTCTCCCTTCAGTAGCTCTCAGAATTGGCACTGAAAGGCTGATAGGTTTTTAAAACACCTGGGAAATTTTCTGGACCTCTCATCTGTCTGAGGAAAGGCATGTCTAGATCAGCACACACCATTGCTCCTGGAATCCAGAGGCTGGTTTTTCCTTGTTGGCACAGGTAGGAAAAAGAGGCACAATTGCTTTGTATGAAAAACAGGTTGTGAGTGATTTTTAAAGGATTGACATTAAGACGAGCCTTACTGCTGTATCCAGAGAGGGGACAGAGGGGATTCCCTCCTTTCCTGGGGTCTCCTGCAGGATCCTCTGTGGCTGTAGGACCCTCTGCAGTTTGGGTGGGTCAGGCTATAGCTCCTGGACTCCTGCAGAGAAGTTCAAGCAGCAATAGTACAGCTACGTGTTCTTGAGCAAGGCTCTTGCCTCAAGGCATGGAAGTTCACGTCCCGAAATGGACAACAGTAAATTCTCAAGCTCACTAAAATGCTTCATGCCTCTTCATTTTCCCCCATGAATGAAGAACATGACGTTGGAGCACTGCTTTGTAGTTTGGTTTTCTTTTTTTGTTGTTTGAACAACAAAGTAACAGCTGTTGAGATTTTTTTGTTGTTGTCTTTCATTGCAACAATTTGTGTGCTGAATATTTGGGACACGCTCTCTGAAAGAAACAATACCGTTATTAAAGCAGTTCATGAGCAGACACACGACGTCTCAGCACCGCTCCATACAGGTAGTCTCGATGCTCTGGGACTTGCTACGCCGCCATCCACCACTGCAGCTTCTTCTAGGTGTCAGCATGGCAGAGTTATCAATCCTAGCACTGTTTGGTTTTGCAGCTACAATTCGAACTCACATTGCGCTGTGACCAGGAAGGTGGGATGATGCTGGCTGGACAGTGTCAGGGAGAGAGATGCTTGTTGCAGGAAGGTGCTGCAGTGGTCAGCTGGACAGAAAAGCCCTGCTCAGACCCTGAAAGGCTGCAGAAGTGACTCATTTTCCTTAACACTGGCATTGTCTGACAGCACAAGCAATAGCTCACTTCAGTGTTCCACCAGCTAGTACTAGTTTCCCTGAATATTTCATTTCTTTCATCATTAAACTCCCAGATAGGAAAGCATTAACAGTGAAATGGACTTTTACCTGTTGACCCTGATCCTGACTCAACCTCGTCTTTTTGCTTTGCTCTGTCCTTCAGCCCACCTCACCCTCTCTAAGGTGATTTGCTTAAGGACATATTCCTATAGCAGGAGAAACCGAGGATCCTGAAGGCAGAGAAAGCCTCACACTACAGCACGTCAGCTAAGACAAATCAAAACTCTTCTCCAAGTTCAGAAGGGTTCATAACTGAGATTTCAATGCCACGTGGTTTATTGCTAGCCAGAAGGAGGTACGTGCCCACAGGATAACTCCTGGAAACTCCAGCTAGTTTAAAAAGCAGACAAGCTTGTTCCCTTGTAATTACAATTAATTACAAGAAGGTACTTTTCTAAGAGTTATGCTACATCTGTGGCCAAGAGGTCTGCCAAGTAACAAGCCACCAACCTCAGCCTAACCTCTGCTACCTAATTATAAGGTCCCTGGTCTCAGCTAGATGTCCCAGACCTCTTCAGCTGCCAACACAACTCACCCTCAGGAGCTGGACAAGAAGCTTGGTCTGAAAGGCTCCTGATACCAGAGTATTGCTGTTTGCTCATGTTCCTGCTGTTCTCCAGGTCTGTAACCAAAAGCAACCACCATCTGACAAGCTGTAGTTGCAACTACAAAATGTGTTGACTCCGTTGGAGGAAAGCAGTCAGCCAGAACTTGCACAGAAAGGACATCTGTACACTGAACTCTTATACAGCTTATAAATCAGTACTCCAAAAAAATCTGGTCAAAACACAAGGTCTGCCAATTATAGACAACGATTTAAATTTTTAAAATTATTATTGTAATGGAAACCTATAAAAGAAAAATTTAAAAGTTCAGGAACCCAAAAGTTCTAATAACCAAACTAATAGGGGCTCAATGTATAAAACACTAATTTGTAACAATAAAGTGGAAAAGCTTGATTTGACTTCGTAAGATTCTCTGACATTTCCTTTAATTGTAATGGTATTATAATTAATAGAGTGGAAAAAATATAAGGTAATACAATCATTTCCTTACTGGATATGCTGTCAAGGCCGTAACAAAAGCCAAACAAGGCACAATAGCCTGGAGCAATCCAGCCCCTGCTCAGGCACATGGCGGGGGCTGACAACATTTCCCCAGGTGCTCAACCTTTGCATGTACCCTATGGATCCCTAGGCTCCAACAGCTACTTGTGTGCATTAAAACATTTCTTGTGTATTTATCCAAGGTGAAACAGCAGCCAAAATGGAACAGACCAAATAAATGCTATGGATGAGATGGGAAAAGTTCAGAGCATCAAACACCACATGGTCTGAATTACCTTGTCTGAGAGTCCACAGCCTTACTCTTGGCCCAGCTTGTGTCTATTCAAATTAAGGATTTTATGCTCAATTTTTTATGCATACTCATTATCTGTTTTCTGCCAAACTTGCCTCTTTCAGAACCATTTGAGGCTTTTCTGTATTATATGGAGCCTGCAGCAGAAATGACAAAAGAGGCTGGAGCTCACTAGCATCACTCCGCAGTTCCTTGCCGAGATACTGTTTTGCACAACTATCCCATACTGACAGCACCTGAAATGCACTTTGGACTTCCCACAACTCTTGGGGTGTCTTATCTGGAGTGACACAAAGCAGAGGGAAGCTAAGGATGACTAGAAAATAGCAATCAAGTCCGTGGACAATTTGTGAGCCTGCATATGGTGTCAGATCCTACAGTATTTAAAAAGCATGAGCAGCTTTGCCTAACCTGGATTAGGTTAAAAAAACCCAAACGTTTTCTTCAGATATTTCCCTTCCATTTTTTGGCACTCTGTTTGCAGCTGTGGGAATCACGTTGTGCTTAGCAGTACAGTGGATAGCAAGACAAATGCTACCTCTGGCTCTGCCACACTGTCCTGGTTTTGGCTGGGATAGAGTTAATTTTCTTCCTAGTAGCTGGTATAGTGCTAAGTTTGGGGTTCAGTACGAGGAGAAGAACATTGATAACACACTGATGTTTTCAGTTGTTGCTAAGCAGTGTTTAGACTAAGTCAAGGATTTTTTCAGCTTCTCATGCCCAGCCAGCACGAAGGCTGGAGGGGCACAAGAAGTTGGCACAGGACACAGCCAGGGCAGCTGACCCAAACTGGCCAAAGGGGTATTCCATACCAGGTGACGTCGTGTCCAGTATATAAACTGGGGGGAGTGATACTGGTAGGGATCGCCACTCGGGAACTAACTGGGCATCAGTCAGCGGGTGCTGAACAATTGCATTGTGCATCGCTTGTTTTGTATATTCCAATCCTTTTATTATTATTGTCACTTTATTATTGTTACTATTATCATTACTAGGTTCTTCCTTTCTGTTCTATTACACTGCTCTTATCTCAACCCACGAGTTATACTTTTTTTTCCCCGATTCCCTCCTCCATCCCACTGCGGGGAGGGGGAGTGAATGAGCGGCTGCGTGGTGCTTAGTTACCGGCTGGGGTTAAACCACGACACACCCCATCAGGAACCCTCCGGGCTCTGCACCTCTACTTGTCCCCTCTAAAAGGGGAAAGGCTGTACCAGGCTCTTCTGTAATGTGCAGTGAGAGTGATGCCGAGGGGCACGGTTGGGAACCGACCACCTATGTGTGTCCAGAGTCCCAGTGCTTTTACTGCACTGAGCAGCTGCTTATCAAGTGCTAGAAGAAACTCATCTTGAAACTTAGGTGTCAAGGCATTCAAGACAAACTGCTCTTCATTTCTCAGAATTTTTCACGGCTATTTTAAATCAATTAAAGCTGATCCTGATTTGAGTGACAGCTTAAGTCGCTTGGGAGATTTAAATTAAACAAAATCCACTTCCATTTTGTTTATCTCAGAAATGTCTGCAGTAGTTAGGGAGGATTTACACTCCAGTCAATAAAGGCTTGAATAAATCCTCCTGCTATTCAAAAGGTGTCAGACCAGGCCGTAACAGAGCATAAGCCAGGGATGGGGCCCCAGCGAGGGCTACAAGAAGAAAGCTGTCTGCAGTGAGCTGCAAGCTGCATTTTCATATTTGCTGCAATCCCATGGTTAGCTCCATCAGCTGTGCTGCGCATAAGCAGAGCTGATATACATGGTCTTTAAGGAAGATGAAAGAAAAAAGCAATTTTCAAGAGGTGACGTTGCTGATGCTCTCCCTGAGTCAGCACTGAAGAGCACTGCTCCCCCTCCGCGGGGACCGCTTTGTTAGTACTGTAACACCACGGTGCACAATTAAACCCCAAAGTACCTCACCCTGCAATTACAAAAATGAGAGTGCAGAACCCTGAGTGTTGATTTGGTTCTGCTTTCTTTGATACCCTTCATTTCTATTTGATATACACCACTAAGAGCCGGGGAATGGCGGTCCAGAATTTTGAGGCAGCGGCAGAAGTTGCCCCAGGCTGAAGCATGCCGGACTTTGCTCTTTGCTTTCACATGCAAAGGGCTGCACCTGAGCATGGGACAGCTTATAGCAGGGTGGTGCCTAGCTCCTCTCCCAGCCTAGGTGGTTTTTCCTGACCCTAGTGCACAGCACCCCATTAGAGGAAAACATTTTTGCTGCCTTTTATCAAAGTGGAAACCCGGGGGCATTTTGCAAGGTGAGGGGAGAAGTGTTTCCCCACTGGTTTTAGAAGCCTGCAAGCCTCGCATGACCTTTGCCTCCTGTACGCCGCCGTGAGTTATCCAACCTGTCACAGGAGCTGGAGGCTGCAGCACAGCCCTGCCTCGGCCCCTAATGAAAGGAGGCCTCACGTCTGAATACGTGGCACAGAAAAGCTCAAAAATCCTTTGGAGAAAAAAAAAAAAAGAAAAGGCAGAGGGAGAGACATGCACAACAGGCGCTACCTGTGAGTGGGGTCAGAGCTCCCACTCCTCCTCCTTTGGAAAAGCTCTCCTGAAAAGGTGAAAAGCAGGTTTCTATATTTAACTCACTCACTAAGCAGCAAATATGCCCCTGACCCAGCCTCATTTACCCAGGACATCCTATTGAGGGAGTATTTAATCCAAACACTGCTGAAAATAGGATGGATGATTAAAAAGCTGACATAGCACCCCATTTATGTCTCTAAGGTTGAGTGTAATTTTCTGCATTTCATAATCGCTCTGTCTAACCCTTTCTACCTTTTGCAGAGCATTTGCTCTTTCTCCTCTGGCCTCAGCTTTCTAAATAAAGCTTTTCATTGATTCTGGACTTTCTCTTCACTCTAGATGAACATCACTAAGGCAGAGAAATTGGTCAGCAGTGTTTTTTCCCTGCTGTATTTTTTTGCAGTTTTGACTAAATATACTGTAAGTACAGGACGGAAACGTAAGACTTGCTGCCTCGCGCACAATGCCGGTAGCTCTGGTCTGATCCAAACAAAGAAGGACACCAAGAAATGGGTCCTGGCAACCTCCTGCACGGTGCAATGTTACGCATCTTTAGAATAAAAACCAAGCCAGACTCTGAGGCTTGCTGGGACTACAGCCAAAGCTCAGCTCCCCTGAACAGCTGCTATTGGTAAGCTCTTGTGGGTTTAAGATTTAAGATCATTGCTGATGCAGTCACCTGGTGCTGTCCTGATATAAGATATGATTATCCACCTCCATATTTCAGACTGCCCTCCCTTGGACTAGCTACGCTGCACTTCTTAGTGACATCTTTGACCAAAGTCCCCATGGTTATTGTAAAACACCATGCCGTGTGGATTTACAGACACACACGGTTTCACTGACAATGGCTTACAAGTTTTAGGCACCTTTTGCTCTTTCCAGCCAGGGTGCACTCTTGGGACCAAGCACACCCCACTGCAGCACCCCAATCTGAGCCATAAAAGGCAAAGGGATCTCTGTGACCTCCATTCCTGTAGTTATGTCACCCAGAAGAGACCTTCCTAGCAGGTGACCAGGCCAGGATGAAGTGCCAACCTCAGCTAGGAGCTTCCTTGTTTACAGTCATTTATGTCTGTCCTGGTTTCAGCTGGGATAGAGTTAACTGTCTTCCTAGTAGCTGGTACGGTGCTATGTTTTGAGTTCAGTATGTGAAGAATGTTGATAACACTGATGTTTTCAGTTGTTGCTAAGTAGCGTTTAGTCTAAAGTCAAGGATTTTTCAGCTTCTCATGCCCAGCCAGCGAGAAAGCTGGAGGGGCACAAGAAGTTGGCCCAGGACACAGCCAGGACAGCTGACCCAAAGTGGCCAACGGGGTATTCCATACCATGGGACGTCCCATCTAGTATAGGAACTGGGGGGAGTGGGGGCAGGGGATCACCACTCAGGGACTAACTGGGTGTTGATTGGTGGGTGGTGAGCAATTGCACTGCGCATCATTTGTACATTCCAATCCTTTCATTATTGCTGTTGTCATTTTATTAGTGTTATCATTATTAGTTTCTTCTTTTCTGTTCTGTTAAACCGTTCTTATCTCAACCCATGAGTTTTACTTTTCCTGATTTTTTCCCCCATCCCACTTGAGCGGGGGGGAGTGAGTGAGCGGCTGCGTGGTGCTTAGTTGCTGGCTGGGGTTAAACCGCGACAACGTCACAGCCTTGATGTTATTAAATGGGGTTTCTTGTCCATGAATAGTACCAGTACGCCTCGAACTGACTGTAGACTGTGCCCGTGAGCAGCTTTGCTTTACAGGATAGGCTTTCTGCTTGCCGGTGTGCCTCCAGATGTTTACAACAAATTGCACATACGTTTCTATAGCCACTGTTACTTGGTTCACACTTATTTTCATTGGGAGCATCTGTGCTGTCATGGGACCACTTTGGCCCCAAGTTAGACTTTCCTGTTAGGGTAGAAGACCGGCAGAGGAGCAGCACCAGAGCCCCCACACGTCCTGAGCGCCTGCATGGTAATTGAACTGAGTGTCATTGGACTTATTGGATCCATTCTTATTTCCCCCTCCCCAACGAGTCTATATTTGGCCAGTCTCCATATATGCACATACATAGATTAGACTAGCAAGCTTTACACAAAGGCTTTGTCCATATGGTTCACTCAATAATGGAAAGTTAAGGTTATTGGTTACAACTTAGATTTAGCTTTGCTTTGTCCAACTCTTCAACAGGTAAGAGGTTAGCTTGTCTGCTTCAGAGCTACTTGCTTTCCACATATCCTTCTCCCCACAACCAAACCCTGAAGGACAGGTTCTCCATAAGGAGCTACTTGCAGAGGGATTTGGGAATTCATGTGCAGTTGTTTTGTCACTAGTGAACAAACAAGGCCCTAGGTCTGTTCCTGATCAGCAGGGTTTAGTTTAAGAGGCTGCTCTGGGAGGATGGAGAGCTCATAGCTGGCGCAAGGCAGAAAGAGCTCTGCAGATCCTTACTGAAACAAAAAGCAAATACTTTCCAAAGGCTTTAAGAGCTGAAGCTGCTTAAGCATCCACATAGCCCTACATACCAATCTCTAACAAAGCCAAAAGCAGATGCCTCAGGAAAAATATAAGACTAGAGCAAACATATAGCTACACTTCTTCCAAATACTCCTCCAGCCTCCAACTATTTGCTGTTTACAGAGTTCATGAGAGGATGTTTCTGCATCTCGTGCTGGAAAAACCCATGAGTGCAATCTCTACGCACCCTCACCATGTTGCCATACAAAGGTAGGTTTTCTGTCTCCCCAGTGTGATTGAGGAGGAATAAGCAAGACCTGCCCAGAGTGGTGGAACCAGTAAACAGCTGAAGAGGGGGCTCTATATGCATCAGGAATTGCAGACTCCAGGCAAGCTGGGCTAATCCAATGTTTTAATGGAAGCACTGATCATAACCCCCCCAAAAAATTGCATAACTGAGTGATAGTGGTCAGCTTTGGTACAGCTTTCTCTCACAGACTGATGCCCTTGAAAGACAACTGCCTGAATAAGCTTAATTTCTGTACTTGATGAACTAGCATTTTGCACATACAGCCAGGATACTCCTTGTTGTTCAAAGCACACAAAACAGAGATGGGTTTTGCACCTTCATCATTCATACATCATCATCATCATCCATTTTCATCCTCGGCAATCTGGGGTTCTGCAGATGTATCCAGGAGATTCCCTTTCCTTTGGCATCCGTGAAAGAGCACCTTCATCCAAAAAAGGACTCCGAGCTCTTTTCCCTCTGCTTCCTTTAAATGCCCAGTGAAGGACAGGGTCTCTCTGCCAGTGAGACCATCACAGCAGTAACGAACAAAACACCTCACAGGCACGTTGACACAAGCCCCGAGATGGACCACAACAACTGGACTGGCAAACTGCTACTACCTCCGTGTTAAAAGAGTGCTTTTAGCTTTCATATTAGAACATCATATAAGCTTTGCTTTGTCATCCGAGTAATTAATACACATGAAGCACAGAAACTAACTGACAAACATCTAAATAAAACCTCTCACACAGTAACAGGGCTTAGGAGCAAGCAGTTTCTTACGCAAACCTGCAAAGCCCAGTGCCCAGCAGCATCCCACCCGGCACTGCTGTCATCGGGGAGGTCACCTTCGCAGTCCTAATAGTGCACATCAGCAAGAGCTGGATTTGTTGAAAGGTGAAAAGCAGTGCTGCAGCTTAGCACAATGAGGGGAAAAAGTTATCTCTTCTTCCTTTAACAGGAAGGGCCCTGCAATTGTCACTGTATGGCAAAGAATACCCTCAAGATGTGCTGATAGCTTTGACCATCTGTGTGAAACCATTCCAAGCATCAAATGAAGAGGTTTGTTGTGGTTTTTTTTTTTTTTAATTGCAAGTTTAAATGAATACCATTTATCAGCTTTCTTCCAGTGTTGCACTGCTTTCAGTCATGGCACCGCCCAAGGAATTACAGCACTGCAAATATTTGCTGGCTTTAACTAGTTTTTACATAATTATTTAATTTCTTCACAGAAAGAAATCCTTACTGGGAGTGCTGATAGTGCCTAAAATTAAGCCTTTATAGGAGCAGTTCAACATCTTTCCAAAAATCAACGTCTTCTGGACTCAGCTTTGTGTCAATAATGGAGACATTTCTATCTGTTAGCAACGTGCTTTCCTCTTCCTTTCTGGTTAAAGCTGGGAAAGGATTTTCTCCTCCTCCCCCTCCGCAGTAGTTTTATCTTCAAGTGGGGTAAATAAGCATCGCTGAGCAATGGCAGCAAGGATTCATTGCACACACTGGCCTCTCATTTTGCATTTCAGCCTAGCAGCCCTTTCCCTGTGCAGTCCTAACCTGCAAAAATCACCGGGAGACCTTGAATTAGCAAACCGTGAAAGTCAGGATTAGGAAGTGGTCATTAACAATAGCTGCATGCCCTGAAAGCCTCTCATTTAATGGAGTGGTAAGAGATTATTTACACTGTAACATTAAGAATCCTGATATCCGAATGTCTCTTGAGCTTAAGATGTGCCCTTTAATTTCTGATACCTTGCTGAAACCTCATGTCAAACCTGCATGGACTCTGCTCACATCAAAAATGAATCACTTCTAGCTGCTGGAAGCCGATTTTTCCTGACTAGATTTATGTATCTGGGTAATGGGGTGTAATAGAAAGGTGGTTAGGATTCTCACGTCAGCTTTGATGAAAGGATTAGCACTTTAAAAGAGCAGATTAATCTTTGTGAGACCCAAAACCACCCCCTGACTCCTACCACAGAAACCTGCTGCACCTAAATGACTTCCTTTAACACATATAAAACTTAAGTGACTTAATTTATGGAACTAAAACCTGTTAAAAGAAACGGACACGTGGTACGACTCAGACATGGACCCGTAGATCATCTCCACAAGACCGTGGACCTTGTGCTTAATTAGGCATTGAGAACATGAAGCCATGTACAAGACACACTTCGGTGCCTTTCAAAAATACTGAAGCAATTTTCGTGGCTGGGCATTGCCCAGACGCGAGTGTGCCAGAGCATCGCCTCCGCCTGCCTGCCTTCCCTCCCCATCCGCCAGGACACGGAGTACTGACTCACTTGACCCTATGTCGAGCAATTTTATTTCTTAAATGCATTAGTAATTTCATTAACTTTGATGCTTTGGGGATTTATTTTTTTTTAAACCCAGTCTAAAGCCAAGAAGGGCTTATGGAGAAGATAATTACTCTCTACTCATACAGGAAGACAAATAGGCCAAAGAGGACCGTTCTGATCCTCTTGTCTGATCTCTTGCCATCTCCCAACAAGGTCTGAGCAGTCTGCAGTAAATAAAGGCTAATCTTAAACTCTTAAGAACATCTGACCCTAAGACAACAGGACCTTAACAAGGGGCCACCTCCTTTCTGGTATGGATGTCCCAGGGATGGGAGTCAATGCCAGACAAGCAGTCTCTACATTTTAATTTTATTTTTTTTTTAAATATTAGTAGGCTTGAAAGGCCAACATTCAATATGCATCAAGTTCAGCTTCACAGATTCAATTATTTTTTTTTTTTTTTAAAGTTGTTAATCCCAGCTACCATTGAGTGGCTACAAGAAGGCAGGAACAACAGGGACCAAGGCCAGACTGTTGATGGAGCTGCAGCAGTTGTAGCTGAGAGCAGACAGACTCGGCTATTATGAATACAATCTAGTAAACACCTTTCTGGCCCAGCCACTCCTGCATTTTTGTCCCTGTACTAGATTTCCAGACTAAGTGCATGAAGACCAGTTTTTACATTGCTTTCCCACTTCATCCCTCTACTTTTGGCACCATACCACAGCTCCTTGCCTCTAATCTCAAAGCTGCCTCTTGTTTTCAGTGTTGTCCCTCAACCCCTATTCAAGCCCCAGCCTGGGATTCTTAAAAATTGCTTTATTATTTTTTAAATTATTTTTTGCCATGCAATACCTCTCTCCACCCAACCGTTGTTTGCTGGTGGCATTGCTTTCCCTTGCAGGGAGCTGACTGCCACCAAGGGAGCTCTGAAACCACCAGCGATATGCCCTGCTCTCATTTCCTAGTGTCAAGCTCAGAAGTACACTGCAACAAATACGAGCTTCAAGTGAACTTTACAGAGATCTTTTGCTTCCTAGGTTACAGCATGTTTGGACAGACAATTTAGCAGACAAAAAGTCTGCTAAAACACAAAACAGGCCAGAATTGCAGGCCAAAGGGCTAAACCTTGGCACTTTATAAACAACGGCAAAAGGGTCTTACAACTGGAAGATTTTAGTGTTCAGGACATGGATGGCTCGGAATCCCTAGTAATAAAGCTGTACTAATAAAGAAGCTGTTATCTTTTTCCTTTTGACTAAAACGTATGCAGATGACTTCATGTTGCAAACTGAAATAAATACAGAAATCTTGTACTCCTCTCCAATGAGTTATTTACTAAATCGTATCAGATGGCCAACCCCACACTCCAATAGATTGCTCCAGCCCTGACCCCGGAGCGTGCTTGCGGTAAGAATTGCAGATAATTCAATGATTCTTTGTGCTGGCTCAGCCCAAGGCTTCTCTTGAGCAAAGAGTTCAGCCCTATGAAATTTGCATCCCAATAAAATAGCCCTGTGATATAAATAATGCCCATTTGCTTCTGGCTGGAACCAACATGTTCGTTAATCTCAGCACCTCAGGATGGACTCAGTCTGGCTCACCACAGAGGAAAGGTCACTGCTTTGTCAGCTTTGCTCCTCAGCCTCCTTCTCATTAAATTTCCATCTAGATGCTGCATACTTTGCTTGTTAAGAAGCAAGGATTTTTAGGATTAGCTTAATATTTGCCAGACCAAACAGCCTGACTGAGAGGCACAGGGCTGAAGAAATGGGACTGATGTGCATGCCCAGAGCATAACACTGCCAAACAGTTCAATTCAGTTAGGCATCTAGTGGGAGATGATACAAGATGATCTTTTTTTAGGTCTGGTGAGTACTGGCTGTTATTTTAGGGTTGGGTGAAGGAAGGAAGATGTGGCACTCGGATGTTTGACGTGGCTAGAGCAAACCTGCCTCATTAGGTACCATCCTGGGGGCTCCGAATCTGCTTCCCCATGACCTCTGAGCTAGAAATTCAGCTACAAACAGCAAGATAGAAGAAGGAAAAGAGTCTGAAAAGACACCAGAAAGAAAACATTGGGAAAGATATACCCTCATTATCAGCCAAAGCACATGCATGAGAGATCCCAGCAACTAATTTCTGGAAAGCAGCTTGCCAAGGAGGGATATGGGCAGGCTGGCAGCCTTGTTGTTTCTGGATCATTCCCTGCTTTTCAACCAGATGCTAGCTCATCTCCCTGACCCAGCAGAGAAAGGTCATTTATGGACTCTGCTGTTATGTACTTCTGAGAGCTGGGGAGGGCACTGCCAGCTTTGTGCCATCCCAAGTCTGCCCAAAGCAAGAGATGTGCCATTTTTGGGAGCACTAGGCTTTATAACCAGTTAAGCACTGCAAAGCCCATCCATTCCCTGCAAGCTTGACTTGCAAGAGCAACTCCAAGGTAGTATGGTAGAAATATGCCCCACCTGCCAATGTTTCTATCTATACAACAAGTACTAGGGATCCCAAGGCAATGAAGATGTGCCAGTGATATTCTTAGCTTTCTACCTCATAAGAAATGAGAAGTCAACAAGACACGCTCCAGAAATAGCCATTTCAAGCCTAAAGAAAAAACTATACTGTCCAAAATAAAACATTACATACATTTTTCTTCCTCCTGAGAGGAAAAGCATGGGAGAAGGTATCACTTGCGAGAGGCACGAGTCACATTGCCAGCAGTAGAGAGGGACAGTTGATACCTCAGATGATTACATTTCTCTCATCACCAGATATGTTCAGCAGAGATGAAAAATTCATTTAATGATGAAAATCCTTTGTCAAGCTCTCTTCCTTGCAGAGCAAGTACTATAACCCAATCTGCTTAGCACAGTGCATGCCTTAAAGTGGCCACAGGAGATAGCCCTTGATGTGAGTTATAGTCTGCAAGCAGAATAGCACACAAACCGTGTTGTTCCAATTAACTTTTCCTTGCCCCTGGTTAAGATTCATTTTTTATTTTCGATCAAATAGATAAAGCCAAGCCTTCAGAAACGCAACCTTCCCACCATGCACGTCCCATTACACTGTCACCAGTGGCACAGGCAATACCAGGAAAGCCAAGATTTAAGAAACAAGCTGGAGACTGGGTTCAACAGTTATTACTGTTAGACCCGTTTGTTCACACCCAAGCTTTGCAGTCTTTTCTTTCTGCTCTACGCTGCTCTGTATCTGCTGCAGACTCTCCCAGTTTGGGGTAATTTGGCATTCATAAAACACTAACTTCATGAATTTCCTGCTGCTGGCAGGTAGAAACACGCTTTGCAGCTGTTCACTGTACATCTACTAAAGCATTCAGAAGCCACGGGGGTAGGAGAAGCATGAAAAACTACATTTCATCCTTTCCATTATTACTGCAGTGGGCCAAATCCACAGCAGGTGCAAATAAGCATGAGATCCTCCACCTTTTTACACCACCTGCTTTGCACTTTAGTCACACAATTCAGCCAAAACCATAACGAACATGTTATTTTAGGTTGCCCATGCAAATTCTACACATTTAAACAATCAAATTGAGACTTTTACTCTAGTGAAAATTCAAGAGGGCTTCCAGCTTCTCCGTTGCCTTCTGCACTCAACCTGATCCAGATTTCATCACCACCCAAGGCAGCTAATCCATATCAGCCCCCCACATTTTTCAGGTATGTTGGTGCAAAGACGCAGGAATATTTGATGCCCCATCTGCACCCCTCCCCTCCTCTCCACAACCACCCTCCTGGCACGCTTCTGATGCTGGCCAAACACGATCATAGAGCTGGCTTATGGAGACTCCTGTTACACAGGAGGAGGTGCTCAGGGGTAGAACTGGCACCACACATTTACTTTATGGCCTCGTGGGTAAGTCCAATGTACTGAGGTTGAGGAGAGGGGAAGGCAAGCACTTACCCAGCCATTTACTACACGCTGCAACCTTTCCTCTCTCTGAGGCAGCCATCTCCCCAAGGTGGCATTGAAGTAGAAAAAGTCACATAAGAAGCGTGCGATGAAACAGGCAAACAACTCCTTATGTCTGAGCCTGAGGATCCTTTGGGAAACTCCCCTCTAGGGCAGCAAGCGGTGCTCCCCCAGGACCACGCTGCTGGTGGGCTTTGCAGGGAGGGCTGGGAAGCCTGAGCTCTCCTATGGCATCAGCTAGGGCAGGCCATCACCTTGAACTTCACCACCCACCCCCCCCACCTCCAGAGACAGGGCTAGATCCTTAGCTCTAGGGCTGCATTCAGAAACCATGAAAGATTTTGAAGGGTGGCTGGAGTGATGAGGAAAGGAACAGCAAAGAGCTTCACTGCAGTTTTCTTGAAAGTAAGCAGTACACAAGAGAAGATGCCCCATACCATCCAGCTGTACTGCTGAGGGGGTACTTAGATCCCCTCTCTATATGCCCTCTGCCCACATTCATTAGCAGCATCACCTGAGCAAGCAAATCCCCCACCTGAAGGCAGGTGAGGACTGTGCTCTACCCAGCAGCAGCACAAACCCAGCTGGTATCATTTACACCTGAGATGTGTCCAGATCTCCGCAGAGAAAGAATTTTAGCGGTAGAAACAACAACTACAAAATGACTATTTTATGTTTAAACTAAGGCTGATGGTGCTGGGAGGAAGGTGACTCACATGCATCTACACTTCCCTCCTCAGAGCTCATGCTCGCGTCATCCTGCGTCAGCCATCAAACCGGCTCTGCTTTACTACTGCAGAAACCTGTTTTTCACGTCCTTATTTCCTGCCTGATGGTTTCTCACGTAGGTGGCAGCAGAAAGTCTATGGCACAACATTGGAGGGCATGTCTGATGAGAGATGATTTCATTTGTGTTTGAGCTGGTATTTATTACACTGGGGAGATGGGCAGTTTATCCCTCTGGTTTAGCCTGAATGGCTTTTTTTCAGCTCACATTCCAATATGATTGAAGAAAACAGCTCTAAGGCATTTCTAAAATAAAAAGATGTCAGCAAATTAACAGTGGCTTTAAGTTCATGCCTTATATTTCTGAAGGGTGAAATCTCTGTGTCAAACCCTTAGGCTACCTCGGGCTCATCACTTGGGCTTCCTGTGTTTCTCACTGTCCCTCAGAAGCATACTATGAAAGTATAATTGACCCACCAAACCCAAATTTGTCTCAATCCTAGTTCCTGCATCATCTTTCAGGTATATTTTCTCAAAATGAAATTCAAGTAGAAAGTGCTTTAGGAAATGCTTTGCAGACCCTCCTTCCCCAAAGGCCCAATCTGCTTTAATTAGGAACGTACTCAAAGCACAAGATTTGGATGCAGCTAGTGAGACTCACATTTCAGAAGGGCCGTAACCAGTCTGATAAAGACATACCACTTTCAATCAGGCTACTGGGACTTAGAAAGATATTTGAAATCTGTCGACATACAATTCTAGTAGTGGAAAATAAAATCTTATTAGACATGTCTGCTCTCAAAATCAGCTTTGCCTGGATCCATCTGGCCTGCAATACAGGCTTCTGTTTTTCACTTTACTGCTCTCTGCTCAGGATCAACCCAAATCCACTGTATTTAAGTACCCATAAGACAAAGTGCAGCTGATGGACATTAGATGTGGTCTTCCCAAAGTGGCTGCCGATGCCCCTGCTTCCAGGTAAAACTTCAGGCAGGAGATGGCAGTTTCCTCAGTGGGTTTTCGTGTCCTCTCTGTGATGATGTGCAGGCGATGGCATGCATGGTATGGCTCCATTTTGGCAGTCAATCCCAAGGCAGGGCTGTGGTGAGGACATGGTGAAGCTCTCTCCTCCTTGTGCTAATACCTGGGCTGGCAGCAATGAGACGGTGACCTCAGCAAGCCGGTGCTGCGTTTGCCATCACGTCATCTGCAGCTCGGAGCCAGTCTAGGCAGCACCATGGGAAAAGCTAATACAGCCTTGCTCCGCTCGTAGACTTAGTGATACAATACTTTATACACAGCAGGAAACTTTGGCTAAGAAGTCAGCACTGCCAAGGCCTGGGGGAACAGGTTCATGCTGGCAGATACCCAGGCTTAAGCCTCAATCTCTAATAGGATTAGCACACAGGCATTTGTTTCCCTGGCCCAATTAGAAACCCCCATTATGGGGTTTTTAGCAGCCTTCAGAGAGCTTCAGTTAAAACCAAAAAGCCTCCACCCTCCTGGTCTCACTTTGTACCACCTCCCATTAAGGTTAAATGCAAAACATTAAGAATAAAGATCACTCCTTGCCTCTCACCAGTCAGTCTGTCCTGCAGGAGACAGAGACTGAGACTGACAGGAGGAACCTTCTGGCCTCAGAAGTTTTGGAGAAGGTTTGTACACCTACAAAAAACTCCTTTTCTAACCCGGAAATTGGAACTATCAGAATCACACAAAAGGTTTACTTTTGTTTGTCTTTTTCTCAGTTTGACTCATTTCTAACATTAATGGGTTCTTAAATTCAGTATGGTTGGAAAGGTAGACGGATATGTCCCACCAGTAGATCAGGCCATCCTCAGGAGGTGCTGGTGGGCCCTTCTCAGCCAAGTGCAAGGGCACCAACGACCCATGGACACCATGCTGGGCCCATGGGGTCTTCTGGTTTTGGGGATTTTTTTGTTGGTTTTTTTTTCCCCAGACACTCCCAACTTTTCCACATTTCCAAAAGGCTTTTTGCCAAGTCTTGCTCACATCTCCTTCCAGGAGGCACTGTCTTCTGCCTCTCCCCTCTTTGTAACTAAACTACACAAAACTCATATGAATGTAATTGCTGCCAAGAGCTCAACGCTTCCAGCACACGTAGTTAACATTGGCCAAAGGATACAGAAGTTTTTAAGGAGGATCTGAAAGGCAGAAAGGCAGGACAACCTTATATAAAAAGCCAATTGTTTTGTTTCAGGAAATAAGGCTAAAAAATGTCTATTTTTCTAACATATGTATTAAACACTACCATGCTGATGAGAACAAAGTCCATCCTGCCCTGCCCTGAATGCTGAGGCTCAGGGAAAGAGCCAATGAAGTTTTTTTTTAACTTCAAAGGATATGGGTAGACAAAAAGGGTTTTCTAAACTGTTGATTCCTGCTGTAGGCAGACAGATGTATAACAAAATAAGCGATGGATTAGCCCAGCACACTGCAAGGGGCAACATGGGTATTTTCCTTGCTAATGGCATCATTAGCTAACCCGCCCTCAAAGTTAAAGGACTTGTGGTCAAATTACTATTCTAATAATCAGTGATGTGATCTTTTTACAACTCTGCAGAGCAGGTCTCTTGCCCTCTTTTTGCGTCTGCTTTCCCATCTACAGAAGTGATAATTTTCTTTTTCTTTTTTTTTCTAAGAAAACAGGAGGTTAACCTCAGGAAAACTACACTTTTTTTTTGATGGGAGGTAGCACATCAGAACAGAATATTTGTAGGTATTAAATAAGGGAAACTTCAAGACATATGTGCCATTTTTCTTCTTCTTCTTCATCCAAAGGACAATGAATCCTCAGTTCCTTTTTTTAAAGTTTATAAATAGGGTTTGGAAGTGCATTGAGCATGAGGGGAGTCATCATTCTAATATTGCTCTGCAGTGCCAAGCTAACGCACTGGTAAATTAAAACCCCTTTTATCGTTATAGGGGAGGGATCTGCCAGTGAGTTATCTCCCATCACTTTGTAGGACACATTACAGATAGAAAAGGGCAGCCCGCCAGGGAGGATGGCTCTTGATCTTTAAAATTGTAAGCAACCTGTCACCAATGTTTCTTTTTTTCCCATTTGCTCTAAATTTTGCGGTAGCTTCTTGACCTCATTAGAAGACTCCAAGGCCTGGCTTGGGACTGATGTTGGTAGAAAATTGAACCGGACCCAAGGAATATTCAATCAAAACAATACAATCACAGAAAAGCCCATTATACAGTTAAAAATGAAGATAACTCGGCTGCTGGCATTTGGCTGCGGGAAACCCAGCAGTGTGACAATGATGCAGCCATTACTACAGGCTGGTTTGGGGAGCACTGAGAGACCAGGGATTCATTTTCCCTTTTTTATCCACATGACTTCTCCTTCTGGGTAACACCAGCTGTTGCTCCTGATGCACACGCATGTGAGCCATCCAGCAAGATCAGCTGTCGGTTCCTCTGAAGGGCCTGAAGGAAGGAGCAGCAAGGAGCCTGCACAATGGGGGAGTGGGGCTGCAAGAGCAGGAAAGCCAACACAGTCAGTGCCGAAGGGGTGCAGCTAAGCCACTTGTTACTTTCTCAGCATTTTATCTGCCCGCCGTGCCCATGAAATGGTCCAGCAACAGGCAAGCCGGGATCAACCCCGGTTGTTCTAGGCTGGTGCCATCGTAGTAGCTCTCTGAGTTGCCCCAAGAGGAGCTCCCATGCCAAGCTTTACTCCTGCGACTGGGAGATCACTCTCTTCCTTCCCGAAAATTCAGAAAGCAACAAGGCAGTGAGATTTTTCTGTTGTTTAGCGCTGAAACTTGGCTGTGACCAACCTGCCCTTCTCATGCTGCATATAGATGGAAGGGTTTGCAGCATACAGATTCCCCATGGCCCACCCTTATCTCCAAGATCACATCTGTGCTGAATATGCCCAGGGCCTGAGCACTCTCTGGGCATCATCCAATGCTGTCTTTGTACTGAGTACACTCCCTGGCATGGTTTTTGGCTCTCAGACTGTGGTCAGACATTGGTAAGGCCACCCTGGTGGAGGGGTGAAGACGTCTCAGACATAGGGATACAGGCTCCGTCACGCTGCTTGCTCTTGGGGCTAGTGAGCAGCACTGGCCTGCTGTATTTACTGGTACAGCTGTACTCTCAGGTCAATGCAAAGACTGTTTAAAATGTCAAACAGGCTAATTAATCCAGGTTTTCAGAAGTACTGAGAGCTTATTACTCCAGAGAAAATTGGTGAGAACTTCAACTTCAACTGCTCAGTGCCTCTAGAAACTGGGTATCTAAACATTTGCATGGCCGCTATCAACACCGAAGGCATCTCCCAAGTACATCCTGAACTCACAAAGCTGGCTGGTTAAAGGGCTGCTCACCTGCTGTGATCACTTCTTTCAGTGAAGCCATGGCAAATACAGTGAGTGGGATGGGCTCAGCACTGAGGGGTGCTTGGGAATGTCAGGAACCAGCTCTTTTAGAGCTGACCATCTCCTGAGGGCACAACAGAGCCACTGCAGCACCGCAACAGAGAAAACCCCACAGCAATACACCAGTCAGCTGGCAAAGCAGGGGCAATTCGTCACAAAAAGCCTTCTTTGCTGTGTCACTCAGGTGTGCCCAAGTGGATAAAGAGCAGCAAGGGAGGAAACACAGAACAAGTCATGAAGAGACTGTGAAAACAGCACCGGTTCCTGCTTCGTGGCTCTTGCCAGCTGAGATCTCTGAAGGACAGACTCTCATCTCCGGGAATTTTTTCAGACTGATGTTTTAGTTCCCCTCCACCACCAGCAGCAATAAGCGCAGATGAACTAGCAGAGCCCATACAGGCCCCTATTAACCAACTGGTCCGCATGGGAAGTTTCAAGTTCTAACATCCGCTTTTAGGGTTCTTACACACACAGTCTTGGTACTGCAAACCCATAAACATCTATTTCTTGAAAAATGCCTCCCAGCTTCCCTTCTTAGTGCCTAACGTCTTACTTGTAGCTCATGCAGAAAATTATTTGCCTCAGGTCTGTTTAGGCCACTTGAAGAGTCTTGGCTTCTTTGCTCATGGCGTGCCATGGCTGGGATGGGTGTCGGCCTTGGAGGGGCTGACACCACTGCAGCATGAACTATATTTGGCAGCCTGTGCTGTGCTGCTCCCAAAGCAGTGACACGTTTCCATCCACCACTGCTCAAAAGTTAAAAGCTTGTCATAACATGTCAGGTGGCAACGCTGAAACGCAAGTCTGATGAGACAACTTTCAGTCCATCGCAGACAGCCTGCTCTGGATGCTGAAGAGATGGAGAGTCGGCATCCGAGCTACTGAAAAAAGGCTTCAGCTGCTTATGGCAGAATCTCTTCCCCTCCTCTTGCTAGAGGAATGTACCAGAGAAAGGAAGCCAGCTGGAAATTTGGAGAAATGGTCATTTTAAAAACTGTAACCATTCCTTTTGTTGGAAACATAAAACATTTCTGTAAGCTTCAGAGCTGAGTGAACAGCGAGACAGGATTCCCATTAATACTCCTAAAGAAAAAAAAAAAAAGAAAGAAAAAGAAAAGAAACTGTGAACTCCTCAGTACAAGAAAAAAGCAAGAATGCTAGTGCTAGGCCAGAACATGAGGTAGTGGCATTTCCCACGCCCAAAATAATGTGGCCCAAACCCAGATCCCTTAATATTTGGGAAAGGTTTACGCTGGCATACAAATTATTAGTGCACACTGGTTACAAAGAACAACATTGTTTTTGAATTCTAGCCTCTCATAAGATGGCCAATTGCATAAAAGAGAGCAAGGTAGCCGGCTACGGACATTACAGCAAAAGGTAAAGGAAGTCTTAAGAGGAGAATCAAGGCCAATGCACCTTTAGCTATAGCACCTTTGCTGACACTTTCCCCTTCACAGCCTTTCCAGGGCAGTGCTTGTGTCCTGAGGGAGGTGTTGGTGCACATCAAGCCTGAGATGAATGAAGACCCTGTCCAAGGCTCTCTTCTGTATGCTGCTTTGCCTGTGATCTTGGGTGACATGGTGCTTTCGGTTGTTCTCTGAGGGGAAAAAAAAGGTAAATAAAGAAAACACTATAGTGTTAAATGCATTGCAGATCAAGAATTGCTTCAGTAGCACAGTCCAAATATGTGCCCTCAATAGATTATCCCAGTTTCATATCCTTTAGGCAACTTGTCTACATACCAGCACTGGCAAGGAAAAATCCTGTCAAAAGTGCTTTTTTCTATCTTTATCCTCTGAGTGTCCAACTCTCTTTGCTAAATCCCTACAGTCTGGAGCTCAAATTACCATTTCTGACCAGTGCAGAAAGAAATGATGAAATATTCATGAGTTGTTCATACTTTTCATCTTACAGAAATATCAGCTAGCACTAAATTTGCATGATCTAACCAAAGAAGACATTTCAAGAGAAAAGCACTTTATATAGTGATATTCAAAACCTCTATATATTGAGGCAAAACCAGCAAGTTTCTGCCCTTACTTCTGCAGTCACACATTGTTTGAAGTGCATCCCACTAAATTTTCTGAGGCTGTGTGTCATCTGGACTACAGAAAATAAAGCAGGGTTAAAACACTGAACAAAACTGCGTTGAAGTTAACAAGCCCAAGGTTCATAAGCCTTGCAATAGAAGCTTGCAGAAACCTTTCAAGGCTCATCCAATAAAGTCCCATGGCACTTTGTTCTCCCCCCCCCCCCCCCCCCCCCCCCCAAATCTCCATCTGTCTGAGCCAGCATCAGCAGGAAATTTTGCATGGAAGCTTGCCAGATAAAATAGCTACTTCATCTGGCTTTCAGCCGCCATTAGTTTTAGAGAGTTCTTCAAGGAATATGTTAAAAATCTCTATTATTTTTAAAGTATGTCCTAAGTTAGAGATGGGCCACATCTTGTCTCTATGTACTTGGTATCTGTCTTACAAAAAAGGTAATTCATGTGTGCTTTAATATTATATGTGCCATTATTTTCCCTCTGCATTCTGCCCTCTTTGCCTTGTCTTACACTGAAAGCTGAAAATGCTCCTGCTTCCTGGAAATGCTCAAAAGTTCTTTAATTTAATTAAATCCATCTCACTCCCCTCTGAATTGCCCCAAACCTTCCAGATACAGCTCTCACAAGACTAAGTGGACTTGACCCTCAACCCTTGGCATGGGTCAGACTTCAATATCCATGTTCACTTGCTGACAAAGAGGAGTTCATCACCATGAGCTGGGGTGACAATCAACCTCAGCTCCTGGTGCCTTATTTTACAAAGAGCCTCTTTGAAATTTCTTCCTTCCCACAGCATGGCACAGGTGACGTAATGGGCCCTTAAATGCTTCCAAAAAAAGTCCACTTAAATTTAGCACCTTGTAGATTTTTTTTTTCCATGAGGATAGAGGAATCTGGTGGTATTACAGCATTTTTTGCAAGCTCTTCTTTTCCTTGAATAAAGTAGAAGCAATCACATACAGTCTCCTTGTGAGCAGCACGCTCAAAACACAGCATCTCTCTGCTTCTGCCAGGAGCTCACCCGTGGCTCTTCCACCTTGGTCTCCACCACCCACTGTCTGCAACCAGTACCCCAGCTCCCAGAATGTAAATCTCTCTTTAATAGGCAAAGATGTTCACAAACACCTTCTACTGAAATTACACACCCTTTACCAGGTATTCTTGGGATCAAAACCCATCTGGTATGTCACTAACAGCCTTCAGAATAACCAGACCTCCTCAAGCAAGGTTTGGCTGTGTGGGTCAAGGTGCATTTTTTCATTGTTGAGTTTTTTTAGGAGATTTTGGCAGGTTCCTCTAGAGTGTCTTGGTAGTTCAGATGGAGTTACAAGGACTGTGCTCTATTACTGGAGTAGATCCCATGCAGAGGACTTTCAAAAGTGGAAGAAACTTAATGCTCACATGGTGAAATGTCTCATAGCCCTGTTTGTTACTATCTGCTCCTCATCACATATGGAGATAGGCTACATAGGTCCTTTTCTAAACAGCCTTTGTGCGGAGGCCTACATAGCTAGAGGAGCCCCAAAGGGAATTTCAGCTATAGCCATGCAGCAGAAGCAGAAGCTTATTCAATAGCTCAGCAGCCCCCCATGAGCTGCGCGATGCGAGGGGCTTGTGTGGGGTTTCTGGGGAGCCCAGGACCCTCTTGGAGGGACCACTGGCCAAGTTACTCTAACACAGACCATCGCCTCTCACAGCCCATCCAGGGGACGCTGTGTCAGGGTCACACTAATAGTGGAACAGAGGTACTGGCCCCTCAAGGCCAGGACTGCGCTGGCCTTGTATCGTAGGGCTGCATATAAAGACCTGAATTTTCAATGCTTTCTAAAACACACTTAAGTATTTTATCATGACAAGGACACACAGAATCGCAGGAAATTTGCAGAGAAATGCAGGGAAATAAGATTTGTCATTTCTGGGGTTTACCAAACTTGACAGCATCTCCTTAGATTTGTAGAGCAATCATTTTCAGAGCAATGAATTTTAATTGGTGTTCTTTCTCTATTAATACAGTGGAGACTTGTCTTTCTATATTTTTAATAGTTGGGATATGTCATTTTTGATCTACATTTTAATAATAAGTAGAATATCATTTCAAATGAAAAGTGCCAAAGAGGGTATGTATGTGATGCTGTTCTGCCTCGGGCGTTAATGAAGTATGATACTATGCAGCAGGCACAGTTGCGTTATGTGTAATGATACAAATTGAATGTAAGTAATATAATTATTTGTGGTGTAACACAACTGCTGCACAAATAGCGTTCCTGACAGTAAATACCGCTGTTATGATAGGAAGGTACTGCTAATGCCACTAAGCATTACAATCAATTCTTGATAACATCATGTGAACCAAGATAATAAATTGGGAACTACATGCCTCCTGCACATTTCTGCCTATGTGAGCCAGGACTTGTTTGCTAACAGAGTAACAAATAATCCTGCTGGAAAAACAGTCAAGAAAGCTGGAAGTTAACAAAACAAAAAAAGTCCAAACGTAGTACCTGCCGTGGAGGAAAATTACTTTTCAGCGTTGCTTAATATGCAAGAATGACGCATAAGGCACGTAAAAAGAAAAAAACCACCTTTTGCAAAGATGGCTGCAAAGGAGAACCTCTGCCACATCCCCAATGGCGGTAAGAAACCCCCAGAAACAAGATGTAGACTTGCTGCCCCCCAGGAGCATCCTGAGCACTCGTCCCTGTGGAAAGCTCAGCGGTGTGGAAAGCAGAACAGCTTTGGCTATCACGTGCAACATGGGGCCTGGGGCTTTAATCCTGCTGCTCACCCAGCTTGCCAGCTGCACCTCTGCAAAAGACAGGGCTTCTATCAGCATGAGCAAGGGGTGCCCCATGCACCTTTGCCTGGACCAAAACATCCCGCGGGAGGGAAGAAGAAGGGCAGGCTGCCTCCGCTTTCATGGAAAGCGGACTTCCAACCCCCCAAACACGAAATGGTTCAGCAGGTCTGGAAAAGACTGTGAAATATGAGTCACCAGACTGGAAAAACAGAAGAGAAATTATTCAGAGAAGTTGTGCAAGCTCCCAAATAAACTGCTGGTGCTCCCTGCAAAGGGAGTGTTAGAGGCTCTCCTGTGATAGGCTTAGAGAAGAGATGAGGGCTAACATAAGCCTCACCATTTGCTAAAGGAGAAATTGGAGAAATCACTCAAACGAGGCGGGGATTAAACTGGGACTGAACTGTAGTGAGAGAGCTCAAGGAAATTTAGATTACAATGATGGAGAGGAGGAGAAGATTAAAACTCAAGGCTGAGTGAGTAATGCACAACAAATGTATTCAAATGAATCTCTTCCATCGAGGCACTTCCAGGGCTCCCATCACCTTGCAATCTTTAATGCACTTACCCTGCTGGAAGGAAGGCAGTGCTGCTATTTTTATCTTTCGCTTGGGGAATGGACACACAGGGAGATTAAGTATATTCCTCAAGGTGACCCAGAATATCTGTTCCAGAACAGGAGAATTTCAGGTCTCGGCGTAGCCAGGGGACTATCACTCCCACCCACCTGTGAACAGCGGGTACATTTGGGGGAAGCATTTGCTCCTCAGGTTTTTCCTCCAGCTTGTAATTGCAGACTGCAGATCCCTGGCCTGGGACACACCACCAAACAGCCCGAAGCCAGTGCCAATAACTTCCCCAGGCTCCTCTTCTCTGCTCATCCATAGACTTCTGCTAAAGGCACCAGGAATTTCTTTTGGGGCATCAAGAGACACAGGGTGAGGGTGACACATTCGGGCTGGCATGTTTGTGGCACCTTTAATGACTGCACCAGGAGATGCAAAGGGTAGAGCTGCCTGCAGTAATGACAGCGCTGAGGCTGTGCTGTGGGAGGGAAAGAGACACTGGGGGACTTGCCTGACAACTTGATTTGCAATTAAGTTGACTCCATTTGAATCCCACGCAGATGCACAGATCTTTTCACTGCAGAGCTGGATCCTCACCCGTCAGGATTGGTGGTTAAAATAAGCTTCTGGGGAGTCTCTTCCTTGTGCTTTCTGAGCTTGACCTGGCAAAAATTTGTGAAATAGCTCCTGTGGCTATTTAATTTTAGTATAAGTTAATTTGCCCAGAGCTGCTAGAAATTACACTGCTACTCTTTCCAATGCTACCGGACAATCCATTAGTACTCAAGAGTTTGCTGTAGAAAAATACATCACTATGGCAGACAAGAGACAAAATTCATTTTCAGACTCAGCTGTAGTGCGCAGTTTGTCCCGTTTTCACATCCATGTCCTAGTAGGAACCATCAGCTTTCATCCCATGCCAGCGCAATGTAAAACAGCAGATGAAGGGTCCAGGCAGCACACACTGAAGCCAGCCAGGGGAATGGCCCAACCATTTGACTACAAGCCGCCTCCTCCTCCATCTTGTGGCTACTCCTGTCTGTTGTTGCTCACTGGTCCCACTCCAAGCAGGAGGATGAGTCGCTGCCGTAGCCAGCAAAGCTGCTTTCCAGGGAGAAGAGGATGCGGCACTGGCTGCTTTTGAGCAGAAGACAGCTTGGAGCCCAGGTCCTGGTGAGCAGGCGATTCCTAGGCCTGATCCAGCAAAGGTCAGCTTGGCACGTTCGGAAAAGTGACCCTTGCTCTCAGAAGAACCTGCAGGCTCTTGCTTTCAGATAGGCAGGAGAGATAAAATGTGCAGATTGATTTCAAGGCCCCAGCTCTTGCAAGAGGTGCATACAATTTTTATTTTTTATTTAACTTTAAATACAATAAATCAGGAATAGCTCAGTGCTCAGCATTTTGTAGCCAGCTGTCCGTGGCTTCCCACCCAGCCTGGCAGTTTCTCTCCTTTGCTCTTCAGAAACACCTTCTTCTGGCCCCTGAGCCCAGAGCTGGCTCAGCCATCTGCCCCCATCCCTTTGGCCTCACTGAATGCCATCCAGGTGCCCATTCTTTTCTCTTTAACGAAAAGCTAATTGGATGCCTTTGGGTGCTTTTCAAGACCTTGCCGTGTCTGCGCAGAGTGCACATGAACGTGGGGCAGAGGGAGATCCACCCGCAGAGGAGCTCGCCAGACCTCCTCCGTGCCCTCCTGCAGACAGCAGGGATTTCTCACCACCCAACGCAGATGGGCTTGGGTGACTGATGATTGGCTTGGAAGAAAAAAGTGATGCTCCTGGTGGGAAAATCTTGGTTCTGCATGCAAGTCTGGGAATAGCACTGTCCCCAAGGCTGGCAGCAATTTTAACCCCCATCTATATTTTGCCTGGGCTTTCACACTCCTGTCCGGTTGCCAAAACATTTTGTTATTGCCTCATTTGCAAAAGGTTTTTCATTCTTCTTTCTCTGTTCTTCACACCAGCCCATTTGCCCCTAGCTCTGCTCCCAGACACACCACCTCCCAGTTGTTTTCTCCAGGCTGCAAGGGGTTAGGTGCAAGGCAGCTTGCAATGCTCCACTGAACATATCTACAAAACTGCATCAAACGCTCGCGAGTTGCCCCCACTTTTGCTGGGCATCTCAGGGTGGCTGCAGGGCTGAGCCTGGCCAGCAAGAAGCAAGCAGGACTGCTTCCATCGCTTCTCCTGGGAGTGTATTTTAATCCAGAGCTGAATCCCTTTACTGGACTCACTCTGGATCCAATCCCAAACTCTATTACAGTCCAGTAAAGTGTTTCCAACTATTTCAGTAGGCGATGGATGGGGTCACATCACTTCATAAATGGAGCTGTGTGGTGGCTGGTTAATCTTTGTCCCCATCCATGACTTGAGTTGCTTTAGCATCCGTCGCCATCCGTCCCACCCTCAGCTCCCCATCGACGGGGCTGTGCCCATCTGCGAGAGACCACCATCATCCCACCGCCCTACGGGTGTTCATGGCTGTGTGTCCTCCTTTCCCAAGCGGTCCCTCTGCACAAGCCAGCAGGCTCTCTGCACAGGCACATGGATTGTGCGAATCCCCCTTCCCACCGCAGTCAGCGCCAGTGGCCAAGTGAACGTGTTAGTAACTAATTTATATGGGCATGATTTACATGCTTAATTAGCTTTGCTTTTAATTGCAGTATTCACAAGGCAGAATATTTTACCACAAAGTGCTATGCCTAGAGCCTGTTTGATTAACTACAGAAAGGAAAGCATTCAGTAGCATAAAACTGAACCACCAGAAAGTCAATACATATTAAAGGATTTGAAGGGCTTTTTTTTTCCCCAACTAAACACATTTTACGAACAGCAGGGAAGACAAAATTCTGAATTCAGTGCTAGTTATGACTTTTTTTTTTTTCTTGCTGCTCTGCTGCAAACCAATCTTGGGGTCTTGCAATCTTTTTTTTTTTTTTTTTTCACTGAAGGATAAACAAGTGATGCAGAGCCTGGACTTTTTCTCAGTCTAACTTATTTCCCTTATATCAAACTTTGAAAAAGGGCCAAACTGGAGGCATGTAACCCCTTTGGCAAGGACTCTGTCCACACACCAGCAGTCCCAGGGGCTGGTTCTGCTTAGGGAAATTAAGGTAAACCCTATGGCTGTTTGCAGCAGCTCCCTCAAAAAAATATAGCATCATAAAATGAAGAAAGCTTGCATGGCATTTTCGGAAGAAACCTGGAGTAACTGTATGTACGAGCACCATCTGTTGGCTGTGTTACTGCTTACAGGGTGCAAACTGCATCCCGTTTCCAAGAAAATTGCAGCTCCATTGCATGACATGCGCAACAGTCCCAGCTTAAGGGAGCATTTTCTGAACAAACAGCTGGGCAGAGATCAGTGGGGATCGCCAAATAATCCAGCAATTTGCCTAAAGTCACCCAGGCTCTAGAAGGGGAACTTGGTGGCTTTCTACCTGGGGTCGCCATCCTGACGCCCGCTAGACCAGCCTGTCAGCTGCTACAATTAAGGATGCTCCATCACCCCCTTTTCCTACACAAATAATATATTTTGGCCTCAGCAGCCTGAGAAAATTAATTCAGCCAAGGTCTTGGGAGCATTCAGGGTGTTTGGCCACTACTCCTGTTTGATCGTTTTAAGAACAAAGAGCTACAAATCCGCAGCAATTTACAATCTGACTTTCCAATTAAGGATTTGACATGTTTTTATGCCTTTTAAGTGACGATATTTGTCAGGCCGTTTGTTCAGTGCATTGTCTGCATGTGCAGTTACACAGGAATTGGTTTAATTAAGGTTAATTAGTGCATAATTAGAGCTGCTGCCAACACAAAAGAATGGCTGGAGACCAGGGAGAGAGTCGATTTCTATCCAGCTCCAAAGGACAAATAGCATAAAGTGGAGATTACAGCTGAGTGGTAAAAACCTAAACTGCTTCATATTTTAGCTCTAATTTTTGTAAAACAACATGTCTAACTGCTTTGTAGTGTTCTCCCCAGAGCACAGAGTCCTGTCCCAGTCAATGAAGCATTTTTAATGGTGGAAGGTGTTTGCATTAGTAAATCTTTGCAGCTGGATACTCTCCTTGTTGTGCAGGATAGAATTCAGGGAAGCAAAATGGAGGAAAAAAGTGTGTGTGTGTGTGAAGATACTTTGAAAAAGCAGCTGTGATTTATTGCACAATAAAGTCACCTGGGATTGCTGGTCTGGCACAAATCCGGTGGGAGCAGTGCTCCAGCCTTGGCCGCCAGGTTCCCAGGTGATGCCACCAGTGATTGAAGGACAACTACAGGGCCATTCTGGTGTCGGTGACTTATTACTGCAACGGTCCATCAGGATGATCACCACAGAGCATTTGTTATGTTGCTTTTAACCCTCCCTCCCAGGGCACCCCATTTTTCAGTACTGAAAGTAAAGCTAAAGCAATTACTGCCCAGCTGTGAACTCGCCTGCTGCCTCTGTCCTGGCCCCACTTGCAGCACTCCAAGCCCAGGGCTCCCACTTATCCCAGTCCAGGGGTGCTGGGAGCAACCTCCCTCTCTCCTCCAAGGTGAAGGTGCCTGGGAGGGGGGTCCTGGGCCCCCACGCAGCCTCCTACCCCAGCTGCTGCCATGGGCACGCAGCCCTGGCAGCCTTTCCAGATGGCAAACCTTGCGCCAGCAGTGTGTGGAGCCAGGCTGGAGGACAGATTTCAAAGTAATGAAGGAAAATGAGAAGAAGAAAATGAAAGATTATAAAATGAGGAGAACGAATAGACTGGAAACTAGGTGAAAACCCCACTAGGCAGTAAATAAGCTCTGAGCACTCTGGTCCTATGCATGTGTGCGCTCCCTCAAAAGAGCCAGAGACAGCAAATTAAGAGGAGGGAGGGGATTTCCCCCAGCTCACAGGGGCAGCTACTTTCTCTGAGTTATTATTTTTAGCACTGACAGAACCCTGAACCTGCTGAGGGAAGCACGATCCTGCTTCTGCCAAGCAAGGAATTGCAAGGATCTACCAAAAAGGTAATCTCCTCCTCCGCTGTCCTTGACCAAAGAGTTTCCACAAGAAAAAGTCGTGTCCCTCCCCACCCCCAGTAAAATACTACAAACCTTCCCATCCCCATTGCATACAAATTCCTCCTCGTTACCATGGTGAAAGGAGAAGCTGCGGCTCTCCCAGCCAGATCAGCATCATCAACCCCCCCCCCCGCTCCGCCCCCATGCACACGCTCCACAGAAGAAAGCCAAATGGTCAGCAAGACAAGATTGGAAAGAAAAAAAAAACCTGTTCTTGGCACAATTCCTCCATATGTCACCCTGTCCACAGCAGTTCTCAAGAGCAGTCTTGGGAGCGAGCAGCATGTGCAGCTCCGTCAGGCACTGCTAGAGGCAAGTTATGCCCTTATTATTATTTTGAGAAAAGGCAGGGAAATGGCTGTATATATTACAGAAAGCCCCAGAGAGCCCTGCCGGGCTGGAAACGAGGTCAGTGCCTTGCAGCCCGGCATTCCCACACCCACCCAGAGAAGCCCATTTTCAAAGTGGCCGTTGTCGAAACAGACTGATTGTTTGGGGAGAAAAGTTTAGAAACAGCGGAGCAATTTTCCAAGCACAAGCATCTGAAGTTTCTTGATACACAGAATTTCTTTTTGCCCTCATCAGAAAGTCTCCCTCTTTTCCACCTTGGTCACACTAAGACATGATGGCTGGTCGTGCCAGATCTGCCCCTCTGTCAGTGCAGCCCCTGTGAAGGTCCACGCGCTTCTTTGAAGAAGAAATATATAATTCTGTAATTGTAGACCTGCAGGTTGGAGCCTGTTGGCCTAAACCTCTCTCCACTTTGTTCCTGGCACTGCTGCTGAGGGCATAATGAGGGCATGAAACCAGGTGTTTCAGCACTGAAGGCAACAGGGCTCCTTTGGTGCCTGATAACATACCCACAATTAAGTATCTTGCTTAAACTGAGCCATGACCGCAGAGCGCCTGAAGCTCCGTGGTGCCTGCAATGGGATCCATTCTCCCTAATTTAGCTGTCTGGGAATTAGGTGCCTAGTCTAGGATCCCTCTGTGGTCCCTGGAAGATACCGGGACCACCTGAGGGCAATTCTTCCTTCCTGAGAGGAACATCCCAGGCCAGAGGGCTGCCTGCTAAAGCAGCCATGTAACCTGCTGTAAGTGATGCAGGTCCCACCCCAGCTCTTTGATCTGTCTGACTTCAATGAGTCATGCCCTTCTAGAAAGCTATACATAGCATAGCCTTCCATATTAACCCCCTGAGGTACATCAAGTCCAGTGCAAATCTAATGGCAAAGCCAGTTTCAGACCAGTCCAAAGGAGTGGTCAAGGCTTAAACTTAAAAAAATAATAAATGATGAATCAAAAATGAGCAAGGGGATTAGGGAAAAATTATTTGCCGGAGATAGGCTCACATTATACAGGTGGTTTCAGGTTGCTAAGCTGCAGGGAACAATTAAGGGAAAGCTTCCAAGGGTCAAAGCAATGAAATCACAGTGTCATAGAAATCAAAGGGCTCGGTACATGCATGAACAGGAAAAGCAGCTTCACTCAAGCTTCACACAGTAAAAATGTAAATAAGCAAATATTCCTTCACTATTGTACAAGCGCAGTAACAACCCTTGTTTTTTGTGTATTTTATCTTTGCACCATGATTTTCCAGATTAACCCTCTCCTTTTTAACTCCAAGCAGCTCCCTTGACCATGGAGTTGCAAAGTGCCGGCACCAAAGCCTCAGGAAAACACCGTGAGAGTGCAACGGCCGGGTCTGTGGCGCAGGCAATGTGGTTCGGCACAAGCCATGGAGAACATCAGGTTGACAGAGTGAATTTGTCAAACCAAGAGCGCAGCCATCCACACTGCTCAGCCCATCCCCAGGCAGCCTTCCAAACGGTCTGATGATGCAGAGGATTTATGATTTCCACAGTACTGTTGTAAGAAACTATTTAGCACCTTGGCAAGTGAGAGATGAGCTTATTTCTCTAGTCAGTACCAGGGGAAGTCAGGAATGGCAGCTTCCTAGAGCTGGGAAAAAGCCTTAAATAAAGATGAAAAAAGTGAAATTAGCTGCTTCTGAAGAGTTTCCTACATAGGAGCCAGATGACAAAGTGGCATAAGTCAGCACAGCTCCACTGATGAACTGGCTGATGCCAAGTCTGAACCCAAAAAGGAGTGGAAGTCCCCTCCACCCGTAACTTAAGGCAACAAAATGCTTTGAACTTCTTTCAAACACAATATACCTTATCCTGGGGAAGGAAGGGCAGCTCAGGGGTCTCATGTGATGTGGGATCCTCACAGTAAGGTTGCCAGCCATTTGTCTATTATTATTACTATTAGTAGTAGTAATAATTTCAGGATTCAATGGACAACACAGCTGTGTAGATCACCTCCATTCCTGAAGGCCAGCTTACCTTTGCTATGACCCTAGTGGCTCTTCAGTGAGGCCATGGATTATCATCAACATAAGAATCAGTATTTTAGAAGGTATGAGGGTGCATATTCCTGTCAATAAAAGCTTTCTGCCACCTTTTTTGTCACCTCGTTGTGCCCAAAAGGGCACATCTCATTGGTTCAGGAAGGCAACAGCTGTATTGGAGTGGAT
Organism: Aquila chrysaetos chrysaetos; assembly: GCF_900496995.4. NCBI lineage: Eukaryota > Metazoa > Chordata > Aves > Accipitriformes > Accipitridae > Aquila > Aquila chrysaetos. The sequence goes on from NC_044011.1 coordinate 31,418,396, forward strand.
GTCCCGCTGAGAGATCGTGGAGATGATCCTAGCATTTGAAGGAATGGGAATTTGCTGCCTCTAAATTCATAAGGACCTTCATGCAGGAGTAGGACAAACATCCAGATCGGCCCTTGCTCCCCTACTTTACACCTTCTGGATTGTTTCTCCCCTCTCCACAAAGCTGCCGAAAGGATTAGCCCTCAGCAGCAAAATAGTGCTGCATTCAGTGGGCTAGTGGCTGTCAGGTGCTTGCTATTCTCTGCACACTTGCATTAGATGCAATTTTTCAAATGACATTTGCGTTTTCACTTTCTGGATGAGTATTGGTATTTAATGTGTTCTGTTGACCAAACTCCATCCCAGGCATGCTTCGTAGCAACCATTTTTGTTCTCAGACTCAGATTCACAACTGAACAAGTAATCCCTGGCTGACTGTGAAGTCTATTTGTTGATCCAGAGCATCCTCTTTAAATGTTGCTGACGTATTGGTCATCCTGTCTATTGATTGTAGTCACTAATATACTCCTAGTGAATTTCTAAATATAAGGCCACGAAAGACTGCTCAGCTCTAATTCTCTTCTTACACAGCCTTGCTCCAAGCTCATACTAATAATATTCTGAATATCTTCTCTAGAATAAGTCAAACGAGCCTGATTTGAGAATCAGAAACAGCTCATTATACATTTATTCTTTGCTTGTTATAGTAGCCTTGCTGAGCTACCAATCCAGTCAGTTATGCAAGGGATTCTGCCCATTAGGTGCTTTTACTCTGTTAATATGATGAACTTTGTTTTCTCATTAATAAGTGTGTTAAAAACAAAATGTACAATATATGGAAAGGTTATTATGACTTGTATAATGAAACATGTGTTAGGCCATAACTCAGGCACCAGCTAAAAGTGACTTGCCTATTAAAAGAGAATTGTGCTTCAGTCCATTCAGTCAAAGCAGTGTACGTGGGAGAGGGAAAAGAAAATGGGAGCAGGACAAAGAAGCAAGTGGAAGGGGATGTTTAAGACACAGCTGCATAAATTGGCATCATTTCTTGGCTTTAACCAAGCAGTGTGAAGAGTATTTTTTAAGTGGAGGGGTCAAAACCCAAACCCAACCCCCAAAACCTCCACCCACCACCCAGCAAGACCCATGACTGTAAGTATACTAGTAGTTTTTTCTTACATAGAAAATTTTGGTATTTGGGAGCAATAGTCCCAGAGTATTTCCAGGCGCAGTGCTGTAGCACTATGCCGGCTCTGGGTGCAGTGCTCTCACAGCCTCGCTCTCCCCTCCCAAGCTTTGCCAAGGTGGGGATAAAACACTGTGCATAAGGCATTTCCACTCACATCCTAATTTTCTTCTCTGCTACCTGCAGAAGCTGGGAATCAAGGCAGTGCTCTCAGCCCTGTGCGCCCAGATGACTCCTCTGAAAGTCCGTCTGGACTGAACCAGGGCCAAAACTCTGCTGATGGCTAATGCAAAAACAGTTAGCAAGCACCCTTATGCTTCAGAGAATGGGCTGTTTTCAAGATGTGGCAGCCTGATTCCTTTTTAGCACGAAGCAAAACTAACCGTGATGCAGCAATTTTCGCTGGATTGCACTATAATGTGCGCAGCAGGTTTTTTTCTTCCGTGCACCTTGATTTCTTGTTAGAGGATGCTGTTTGTTGCTTAGCTACTGGATGCTGCCACAGCTGAAAAGCGCTGCTTGCACTGTTGACAAGAAGGAATTGTTTCTTCATGGGGAGGAGAGGGGAAAGGAATTATCTCCTGGAGACGCTGCTGGTACAAAGCAGGCAATAATGTGGTGGGAAGGATGGAGTGACATCAAGGGATAATACTGCTACTTCACTGGTCTAGATTTGGTTAAAAAATTATAGTAAAGAATCTTGAGCCCTGTGAATGTCACCAGTCCCTAACAAAAAAAACCCAAATAAAAAAGAACAATAAACAAGAGCACAAAACCACTGCCAGAAGCTGAACGTACTTCTCCTGAAATGGACCCTGTTTGAGCAAGAAGAGCCCCTGCCCCTCCCTGGTCATAACAGTCCATTACCATTAATGGTGCTGCACCAGCTTTGTACCTGTAAGCAAATTTGCTTCTGTGCAATTTGCGCTTCTTTTCTATTAATGAAGTAATTGGGTTTTGGAATTATTTTTATTGCTAACTACATTAGTTTTATGCGCTTCTGGCTTGCTTCAATAAGCATTTAAGAAGAGAGATTTTAATAGAACATTAAGTAATATGGAGAATTAAACAAACAGCGTAGAGTAATGGAAGAGGTTTTAGCTTCAGTTTTGAACTGAATTACATTGGCTGCTGGATGAAATCTCCCTTTTGTGCAAATGAAAGAAGGTCTGTTATCACACATACGGTACTGTCATCTGCCAGGAACGCTGACCCTGCAGAATCACACGCAGTCCGATCATAGACAGTGCTTGGGCTACCCAACATACAGTACGAAGAGAGCCTGCGGGAAGCAATGACGGGCAGCCAGAGGCAGGGCTGATTTATGTGCTTGCTCCTGTGGCTAGGAAGTGAGTATGCACTTGAAAATCTCTGCTAAAACATAAGCTTCAGTCCCCATCTGCTTTTGCTCTTGCCTGAAGACCAGGCTGTTCATTCCTGCATTTCACAGCATAGGCAGAGTGGGAAACTAAAGAGAATGAACTTCTTCAGGCTCTCATTGTTTCTTGAAGCCAAAACCAGAAATGCTGTTCCAGTTACTGTTTTGCAAATGCTCTGTATGTACCAAACACACATGCTGATTATCTCCCAAACAGTAGCTTTGTTTCCCAAGCTTACACAATTTTTTAATCTAAGTGGTACAAGGATGTGCAAAAATTCATTTGCATAAAATGTATGGTGTACAAAACTCACTGTTTTCAAACAGCACCAAAAACTTGGGCTTTATTTTCTGTATTTATTTACCTGGCTATATATTGGCTGAGTTGCCTAATGAGAAACATCCAACGTATTTTTAATTGTTAATATACATCTGCCCAGACAGAAAAGCACTATCGCAGTCCCCCAGCTCTTTCTGCACCAGCAGTTTTGCCTCCCTAAGCTGGTTTGAAAGAGGCTGGCGTCTATACCCTCCAGAAACCTACCATGGAAATGGCCACACACCTCCACCTTTGGATCTGGAGCTGCAATCTGTATACTGTAATTTGGAAGTCTCCAGGCCTGGGGATGTTTCATTTTTCCCTCCATCTACCCCCTTCACCCTGAGCTTCAAGTCTGCATTTACTGTCCGGTGCCAGAACTGACAAGACAGAAGCTTTCCTCTGGCTCTTGTGGGCATAAGGCCACATTTCATTTAACCCCTGCCTAACCTGATTTCCCCAAGTGAGGAGACCAATCTTCCTGAGCATAGGCAGGACGAACCAAGTACAAGGTCTATGTATGTACACAGAGGCGCGGTTATTTGGTTTCTGGGCCCCTTGGTGCGCGGATGGCCAAATGCATGAAAACCTTTTGACTGATCTTAGCACACGGGGGGATTTACTGCCAGGTAACGCTTCTGCCTCCGTAATCATAAGGCATTTTGCACACAAGGCAGCACTAAACAGAGCCCAACCAATGTCAATGAACTGGCTCCCATGGCCTTTGGTGTGACTGAGACAGTCCTTCAGTGACCCTGAAGGGAAGATGATTGACTGAAATACTATATACCATTGACTGACTGATAACTGCAGGGGAGAGTCAATGACAGGTTTTATTAATGCTTAATTAAGACAGATAGAAGAAGTCTTCCCCTGGCTAATTTGCTCCCCTGAACTTGCTTGCACTCCCTCTATTTCAAAGTGAGCAAGACTTAGAAAGGCAAAGCTAGATTGTTGAGCATTGCAACTAGCTCCATTTGCCTGGAGAAGTTAGCATAATCCTAGCTGGGCCTGGAGACTGGCTCTCCAAGGAATTCTGTCCTTACAAGAAGATAAGGCAGTTGGTGCACTGCCAGAGCACATTTATTATGAAGTTGAGAACAGCAGCTCTGCCTGGCTGACTGCCCAAACCACTCCAGAGCAGGCAGGTCCGACGGGCAGGCTTCATCTGAATAGCACCAAAACTTGAGCTACTGTTCACGGCTGCTTTGCCCTCTTGTTCCCAGCAAGGTGTGGGGAAAGCAACTGCTTTCTGAGCCTGCGTTTCTGATGCAACGACGCAAAGCGAGACAGAGCATCTTTAAATGGTCAGGGGAAGAAAAAGGTCTCCTATCACCTTCAAAACTGCACATCCTTCTTGCCACCGCCCGCACCATTCCCTGTGCAGCTGATACTTTTGTGATGGGACATTTGCTTGCTGCTACAGGCTGCCTCAGTCACTATGTCCATTATTATCTCTGAGAACTGAAGAAGTAAAAAAAAAAAAAAAAGGAAAAAACAGAGCAATAGCCTTGTATCTTTGGGGCTGGCTGACAGGCCAACGTTTGCTGAGTGACTTTGGGGACTGACCTTCAAAACAGATTTTCTTCTTGTGCTTGGGCTGCCTAGGAGCTGCCTGGCACCAGTTTTGGCTTAAAGCAGACCATAGAATCATAGAATCATTTAGGCTGGAAAAGGCCTTTAATATCATGAGTCCAACTGCTAACCTAACACTGCCAGGTTCACCACTAAGCCATGTCCCTAAATACCACATCTACATGTCTTTTAAATACCTCCAGGGATGGTGACTCAACCACTTCCCTGGGCAGCCTGTTCCAGTGCTTTGACAACCCTTTCGGGGAAGAAATCTTTCCTCATATCCAACCTAAACCTTCCCTGGCACAACTTGAGGCCATTTCCTCTTGCCCTATCACTTGTTACCTGGGAAAAGAGACAGACACCCACCTCACTACAACCTCCCTTCAGGTAGTTGTAGAGAGCTATAAGGTCTCCCCTCAACCTCGTTTTCTCCAGACTAAACAACCCCAGCTCCCTCAGCTGCTCCTCATAAGACTTGTAAGTCCTCATAGACTGGTGGAGTCCAAAACCTGGCAGAAACCTCTAGGCAATGCTGTAATGAATTTTATAGAACCAACAGTGCAAATTTCTATATATCGTGTATGCATTCAATTTAAAAGAGAAAAGATAAACCATTTCAGGGGAAAATCAATCAGTGGCACAGAGCCTGTGCATACCCAAACCGCAGGCAGCATCGGTTACGCCAACAAGCCCACCCCAGAACAAAGGCAGTCACACACAGGGAGGCGAGCCCTTCTTCCAGGAACATCAGGCAGTGCAGGATATCAAGTCCTACAAAAACACTGCATTCCCCCAAATCAGTTCCACGTGTAGGGAACGAAGCAGAGGGAAGATTATTTGCCGCAGCTTCTTTCCAAGGATTAAGTAAGAAACAGCAATAAAGATGTCTAAGAGGGAACATTTGTTCCCACGATGCAAAAAACAGTAACAACATCCAAATTCGGAAGGCCAGGTGTGGCCACACCATCTGATGAATCAGACACAAATGTATAGAAGGACCCACTAGCCACATTAAGGAATGCAATTCACCTTCCTTGAGAGCAATTGTAATGATTTTTTTTTTCTTAAAAGGAAAACATGCAAATGAAAACCAAACTGAAAAATATCAGTGAAATTACTGCTGAATCTGAAGATCCCGCTGTACATCTTCCTAATCCCTTACCTATTGCTTGATTTGCCTACGTAAGCAAAGCACCATGCAGATGTGTCAGGGAAAAGTGAGCTGTTGTGCGGGTGATTATAAATGGTCAGTGTACCGGCATCAATGCAAACTCTGTTCTGATTACTACCTGCTTACTACTGTGTGCGTAAGAGGTTCAACCAAGGTCAAGACACCAGATTAGTTCCAGTATTTGGTGAAGCTGCCTATGTGCTGTTGCTGACGTGGTTGTTTCAAGTGTGACTGGCAACAAGTAGACTGCTGGGGAAGGGTGAGCAACAAAGCAAAAGGCTTAGTAGTCCACATGGGCCAAGAGGTATTTGAGGGCACACCAATCTGGCCAGCCAGGATCTCCAGGGAGAAGCCGAACTACTTCTGTCCCAGGAGAAATCCTTGCTGAGGAGAAAGCAGCTTCTTATCTTTCTTTGGCCCTGTTTTGAACCTTGGTCCAATACTCCTATGCAAAGCAAATTAAGTACCTACCAGTTGCCCTCATGGAAGGCAAGACCCACCCTACCCCTGCTCTGCTGCAGCAGAGATCAGCTGAAACAGGGTCCAACCAAACCTACCATAACTGCTGTGTGAACCTTATCGAAGAAGAAAGAATGGAGGATATTGTCTGGCCTACGGCAGGACGTACTCCTACTTGTACCTGCTCCTGTGATCCCAGGACAGATGATCTCGGGGATAATGACCACCAGCTCATCAGCTGAGATACTTCTGATGGCATATTGCCAAGGGACAATCTTCTCAATATTCTTTCACTAATATTATGCTAAAAAATGAAGAGCATTTTTTCAACAGCATTTAGATTTCAAAACACTCCTAAATGCAACCAAGTATTATTAACCCAGGTTCCAAAGCCCTTATTCCTGTCAGTTGAGCAGTTTTTCATATATTTGATCGCATCAGTTATGCTTCATTAGTGAGTCTCTAAACATCCACTGCAAAACCAGTAGAGAAAATGCATTTGATTCTGTTACCATTACTGTGTTATGGGTAAAAAGCTTTCTCTAGCATGACTCTCATGTAATTTGAAGCCAGCGGTTTTATTTTCATTCTGAATCATCAATCTCATGGGACATTTTTCTGTTAGTTTGCACCTAAAGATTATACTAAACTAGAGGTAAAATGAAACATTTCTCCTATCTGAACAAAGATACATTTTACTCACGCACACACACACAAGGGATTGAAGCAACTGTGTGGTCATGGAGAGTTGGGAGCTCCCACCACCAAGAGCAGGGCAGAAAGCACTGGTCCACATGCCTTTTCGAGGCTCAAGAGGGTCTTCGTGGCATGGCTGAAACAACAGATTCAGGTATATATGAAATTCATAATTCAACAGACATTCATCTGGAGACCAAACTAGGTCTCCTGTGTGAGGCAAAACTATGTGAATTGTCTTGAAGTTTCCTGAATGAAGCAAATAACCTGAAATAAAAAGTTGAAAATCAGCTCCAAATGAAGGCAAGAAGAGTGGGGGTGAGGGAAAAAGGAAGACGGGGGTTTTAGCAAAACAAAAGTAGAAAGCGTTGTTTGAACAAAATTGCTTGTTTGACCCAAAAGTCAGTGGCTTCGTTGTAGCTTTTTAAAATAAATTCAATCTAGGTTCCTCTCTAAAGAAAATACTGCTTCAACATGAAAAGTTTCAAATGTTCTGCCTTAAAAATGTCCGAATGGGCTTTTTCAATTTTTCCAAGAGTCTTTTTCCTCCCTTTAAAACAGCTTAAAGACTTTGATGTGAACTTCTGACTGGTATCAGTCCACTCCAAAAGGCTTTTTGTGTAAAAAAGTATCAACAATTATTCCAGTTTGATCTTTTTCCCCCTGCCCTGCTCCAAAATGTTCTAATCACACCGCCACCATCCTGCAGCAGAAGTTTTCCCGGTACATCTAACAGCAGGAATTGTTTCATATCCATTTCCGACACTCACTGTCTGCCTTACACATCCGGGCAGGGTATGTACAGTACCTAACAGCAGGACACCTTATTCTTCTTTTCCCTTAGGCATTCTAGTACTTAGCAAGATTAACATTTTTTAGTGTGATTAGCATGCCAAAAAAAGGAGGGCAGTTGTTATTGTAGCATTCATAAGGGTACCAATAAATCCATCCATTGAGTAGATCCAAACACAGCCACTGCAAAACAAACCCTTTTCAGATAGTCTTCTTTCTTTTTCTCTACCTGTTTACTGAGAGGTTCTTAAATACAACAAAACATGAATACCAATCCTTTTGCTTCCCTTCTACACTTTCAGTTATTGTTCTCGTACAGTTGCCTAACTAACAGCTTCTAGTTATGCACAAAAAACCACAACATGGCTGTTAATGATGGATATTGTATTGCCAAGATAAAATAAGAATTGTTGGGGGGGGGAAAAAAAGTTAAAGACCAGCCCCACTTATTTCAGTCACTTCGATGCTGTGCAAGCATGATGGTTTATATCCAAGAGTACTGGATTTTGTCAACACTCTTGAAAGGAATCAGACAGAAAATATTCTGCAAGCTGCAAGTTCATATAATGGCATTCACCCTTAGAGTTTGAAGTAGTGTTCAGAAATAAAAGGAGAATAGAGTCGCAGCGGACCTGCTAAGCTGTGTCACCGCACAAGCCAAGCCCTTCAGCCAGGCAGCTGCAGCCCAGGACTTAAGTCTATAATTTTACAGACACAGTCACTATATGACAGTTTTGAGGGATGCCCTAAGCCCAGATACCGGCTTTGGAGACAATAGACTTGGAAACAGCTTCTAAGGCTGACCTTGAAGCAAGAGCCCACACGTGTGGGCACACAGCAGTCGGCTCAGCACCCCACTGCCATGCGTGCCCGCAGTTTGGACGCTGTGGACATGCTCAGGGGGTATTTCTGCAGCTCACAGGACAAGAGATGGACAGGTCTGGCACTCACTGCTCTGAGGATCATTCATGAAGAGCAGAGGAGAGACAGCCAACGCCGGCCACTTTGGACAGTGCTTAGGACTCAGCCCTTAGACCAACAAGCCGACACTTTGCCCCACCTCCATGCCACGCTCTTCGCTGACCTATTTGCAAAGCCACTTGCTCAAGACTGTGTGAAACCCAGCAGCATAGCACACATCTGCTCTCCGGTTTCTCATGATCTAATTCTCCAACCAGGAGGCACTACTCCCATTTTTCTTCCTTGCTATCAGCAAATAGTGTTTTATAAGAATAACAGTCCACCCCTAAGTCAGAAGAATACTGTTTCCTTGAATCACTGTAATTAAAATGTAAACATCTGTATGTTGCAGCTCCACCGTGTATCTCGCACAAGTAGCCCTCACTGGTATTACATGGCAAATTCCACATAAACATGCCATGATTTTTGCAAAACACTGTCAGTCATGCTTGAATTTGCCAAATATTTCTTGATGCATTTCTGTCTCTGGATAATGCTACTGTGCACATGACAGCCACAACCAGGTAATTATTATTTTTGTGATGGTGTGAAGTTTATTGCTTACTGGGGTGGAATGAAACAGCAGTTGCTTGGTTCAGATTCTGTATATAGCATATTTAAATCTGAGTTTTATATGTTCTGCACCATTATGTCCTCCTACGGCTGGCAACATCTGGAATCCAATGAAATGCTGAACCAGCATCACATTGCCCAGGACTCCCAGCTGGCTGATGGTATAAGCACTCCTCAGAGGGTCTTTAAAATGAGAAGTTTTGCAGCAGCAAATAGTCCCAAGTAGCAACTCGCTTCCAAAACCACAGTCTGGGATGCCCAATTCTTCAGCTCACCTCAATGTCTTAAAACACTTCTGCAATTATTTGGTTTTTTTTTAATTGGAGTTCAAATTGAACATTTTGTTTTGGATGGAGGGGAGCTAAACTAAAGCAGTGGTAAATTTTAAAATAAAAGTGTATTTCACTTAAATGGCAATGGAAAACTTCATTTTGAAAGTGTTAAAATGAAACGCTACTTTGGTTTTGTTGTTTCCCCAAGCGAAGCAATACGCAGAAATCCACCTGAAAGCTTAGGTATTTCCATTGCCCCTGAAATTATGGTTGTGAGCTGATACAAGAAAAAAAAAAATCCAGATATTCCTTGGCAGTAATATAGCAAGGGACACCAGGTAGAGCAGTGCGTGCCCAGGAATCACTCGGGGCACTGTTTCAGAGTGAGTGGGACAAACGGTGACCATTAGATTTCACCTTTCTGGTCTTCTCTCAGGTCACCAGCCAGGCACTGGCAGTCAGAGAGAGCAGCAGATTTCCAAGGCCAAGCTCCAGGTCTATGTCTGCAGTAACCAGAGACGTCGGAACCTGTGATTCCCATGTTCAGCTGATTGCACAGCTGCTCACTTCTGGGAGGTCATCTGCTGCTGGCTGGTGTTATTACACGTAGTTATGAGATTAGTGTATCTGAACATCAGTGTTCGTGGTTCCAGACGTTAGTGGTTTGAGCTTATTTTCTACAAGTATTTGTGGCTTGGAGTCCTATACACTGTCGTCATTTGGGTTATGACTTTTGTTAGCACACAGTCATTACTCAGCTCTGATAAAACTATGTAAGAAAAAGATCATCTCAGTAAAGCTGATAAGAAATTAGACCTTCTCATGTTCCAAGACAGCTGACATCTAGGGCTGACAATGGAATAAAAAGTTATTTGCCTTAACCAAACTCACTTTATAGGGAGAAACATAATTCACGAAGAAGAATACGTAGCAGATTGCTCCAAGTAACCATAAAACTAGATGGCTGGCAAACAATTATCTGAACAGCTTATCCTCACATTGTTTCCATTACTGTCACTGGTTAGGCAAGAAATATCATGAGACAAGATGTTCTCTGGGAAAACCTGAAGGTCCTAACCCATATGTCAGTTGCAATTATATAGATGTAGGGCTGGCTGCCATTTTGTAAATGTTGATAAATTTTCAAAGCTGCTGGTTTGGTTGCTGTTTGACTTTTTGAAATAAATTAGGAAAAAAAAAAAAAAGGAGGGTAACTCACTTCCTCCCATAATGAGGCAATCACAGCAAAAGCTGAGATACTGTTATTTAAGATGTTAAATTTTGGCAAAATTTACATGAATTTTAAATGTTGAAGAAAACCATAAAGTATATTTTTTTCCCTGAAATTCATTGCCACTTCTTAGTGCTATTGCTGTCTGGCAGAAGGAGAAGCAGCACAGGAATGCAGAGTTGCACCCACACCGTTATTGTTCATTTTTGTGTTCTCGCACGTATAAGGCAGAATATAACCCAACATACTTGAACCTCAGTAAAAAGGTTCACATCATATCCCTCCCTTTTCTTTGCATATTGTGTTTTGAAAACCAAATGACGGATTATAAATTCAGGCCAGGGTTACTTAGCTATTCCATAGCGCCTAGGGAGGGTGCGTGAATTCATTTTACACCTCCTCCAACAGCACGTTCTCTGTTGTCACAAACAACACGAGCACTGGACTGAATTTTACCTTCACAGTGGTCAGACCAAACTGCGATGCATCTCTTCCGTACTGCTTAGGTGACAGTGTGGCCCAACGCCTTTAGGTGCAGTTTATCCTTGTGCTACTTGTGAGTCTGAGTTTCATATCAAGCATTCACACCTCATTTTTTATCAATTAAAGTAGGTTGAAAAGTTTAGGAAAAAAAGTATTCTTTTTAAAGGCTTTTTGAATTTCTGAAAAACACTGTTTAACTGCTTGCAGGTGTCTCCCTCCAATTTGTATTCCTCTGCACCTATGCTTACCTGCATAAAGGTGGTTGAGATAGGTGGGGGAAAAAGAAAAGAAAAGAAAAAAAAAAGTAAAGAGGCCCAAAGTCTACTCTTCCAGTGATTTTCAAGTGGATATTTTTCACAAGATTGAAAACCAATAAACATAAAGTTATTTTAATCTCTTCTGGAACAAATCCATTTCCAAAGTTTGGCTGGCAAATCCCAGCAAGCCAGTTTGCACCTAAAATCATTCACTCGCTCACTTTCATTTCACTTTGAGAACTGCAGTAGAAATTCAAGGTTGCCTGATGTATGAGTCTTTTTTTGGCATTGCTTGTTGTTACAGAATATAAAGTGTAGAAGACCCAGGCTTCCTTTTTTCCCTTAATAACTGTATTATGTTGTCATTCAGCTTCACAGCAGGGATGCAAAACTCTCCTTTGAATTACTGACATGTCAGTAACTCACTTACCAAATGCTGCTTTCTGAAAGAAAAATACCCTCCAAAACCCATCAAAGTGTACATTTGCTTTGATATGGACAACATTTCCAGACCCTTATTTCAGTGACAGATTAAGTCATTTGTGCAATGAACTCTGACATGAGTATTAATGCCTTGGTCCTTGTTTTCTATATGCTTGTTTGCTCACTTTGCCACCAATGTTGATGACAGTATCCAAATATCTTGATGCATTAGAAAGCATCTTAGCCACGTAGGACTGCTGCTTCTGACTCACCTCCCTCCAACCTGTTCCTTTCAAAACATCTTTCCATGTGCTACCATATAAGCCTGGCCAGGTTTTACTCCGACTGTGAAAGAGCTTGGATTGGGGACAACTGGAAGATGGGGAGTCACAGGGCAAAGCACACTCAGAGTGTATTCGCCCATCATGGGATTGAAACCATGTCTGTAAATCACAGTCACTTTTAATAAGCTCTTGAAAAATTAAATCCTGGCCATTCAGTCTCCTGGAGGGAGCTATACCTCCCACAACAAAACAGGAATGTGCCATCTTTCCCTCTGCCAAGGCACAAGGAAACAGGATGACTCTCCTGAATGTACTACACAGTGCAAAGAAAACCGTACCTCTTTTCACATACAGCAGCCACACTGAGATTCACACGGACTGGAAGAATGGCTCCACTATTTCTTCTCTCATTTATTCTCCAGAGAGCTGTTGTTAAAAATATTTTGCTTTTGATGTATCTGCATAGATTATATGCAGACAAGCTGCTGACCCCAAGAGTATACACACAGGGTTTGCCTGTTAACCGCTTACACTGCGTTTGTTCCAGATCCACAAAGATGTACAGCTCCAGAGCTGAACTTGGGGTAAGTGGTTCAAATAGATCCCAAATCTCCAAGCGGAACTCAGTCAAACTGCTCGGTTTCACCTTCCATATCAAAAGCATACATAATTGTGGAGACAAAGGTATACAGGAGCCTTGATGTACTCAGAAGGCTGGTGAACGCTAGCCTACACCTGGACATGATTATCCTTTGCTTAGATCTGCTTGGGAATTATATGTTTGATTTTTTGATTTTTTTAAAATGAACATTCTTAGTGCTGTTGCTGTCTGGCAGGAGAAGCAGCACAGGAATGCAGAGTTGCACCCACACTGTTATTGTTCATTTTTGTGTTCTTGCATGTATAAGGCAGAATATAGCCGTGACTGCATGGAGTTACTTTTGCAAACAGATTCATGTATCAGCATTTCCTGAAGAACCACTTTCATTGCTTTTCTGCCATGCAGTACTACAGTTTGGAAAACGAAAGATGTACTATTCAAAAAACTAAAATTGCCTAGGCCATGCACCATGTAACAACATTCCCCTACTAAAATTAGCAGTAGCTAAGGAATTCTTTTAAAGGGAAACAAAAATACTTAGAAATGTTATCCCATGAAACCTGCTGTGCAGCCACAGATCCGAGCTTTGAATTTGTGGCAGATCTCAAACTACTTTGGGGCCCAAACTATAGTCTCAAATTCTGCTGCAAACCTGTGTCAAAAGACATGGTACAGCCTCGTGTCCTTTAACTACAAGGTAGTCTTTCCTCCTACAAAAGGCACCTGAACAGAGGAGAAGCAGTCTCAGGCCCCACTGAACCTACAGGGATGGGGATAACCTTCGTGTGGTCCTTGAGAGGGTTTTTCTGGGGCAAGTTGCTTCACCTCTCCACTTTTCCTGGTGGTAAAACAAGGTGAGCAAGCCCACGATCCTTCAGTAAAGCACTGCATTCAATCTGTAACTTCAAAATTAGGGGCCAAAGAAAGTAACTTCACTGGACTTTCTGTATACTTCAAGTTATGAAATAAATATTTTGCCAACCTGAGGCTGAAGTAATTTTCCTTACCTCAAATATATATTTTCTTTTTGAAGGAAATAGTTTGTAAAACATTCTGACTGCAGGGGAAGAGAAAGATATGCGGCTCCACAGCTGCTTTACTGCTGCCCTGGTACCTCCGCAGCACTTGGCAGACTGTGGTAGGGCAAGCACTCTTTTACTGGGTTTGGTTCAGTCTCCTGTTAGCAATAGGAATATGTCTCAGAAGTGAAACGACACAACAGGTTCAGTGTAATTTAGGGCTCCTTGGGAGAATATTTTTTTGCTGTGTAAGGATAGTCAATACAACATTTTAATTACAGTTGTCACATCAACTAAATGTGGGATGTCAGAACATTCCTCACAATAGAAGCACCCTTAATTCATCAGTGTGACTTGGAGAGAGCTACCCAAGCCCCTCATGGGGAAAGACACACAAGTCCCTGAACACAGCACCTGGCCCAGAGTCAAGCTGAGTCCTGTTCCAACACAGCCTAAAGAACACATACCTCCAGGCACCGGACCGTGACATATGGCAAACGCTGAGCTGTGACAGCAGCGAGGTGTTTGGGAGAAGACGCACGACAAACTTCACAGCCAGAAACAACGATGAAGCTGTGCAGGTCTCGGTCAATGCAAATTCTGCACGCTTCAGCTGTTAAACAACCAGAGCCACACTACCCCACAGTGCCAAGCACAGCCAGCACCCGACTTGCAGCACTACCCAACTCACCAGCAAATCCACTGATAAAAGCAGAGGAGCAGCCTTTGCTAACTGCCCCACATGCATTAATGGAGGGGGTGGTATTACATTAGGTTTTTAATAAACATATGAAATCCGATTTTCTCATCTAAAAGCTAGCGATCACACTGAACACCCAAAGCAGCAAAACAACAAATTTTACCTTTCATTTACTGGCTGAAGTACAGTCTGAAAAGAGCAGAGCCCCCCAAAAAGACCTCTCAGCAAAATCTTGGCAGCTACTACTTGCAGGCACACTGCAGCTCTGCACCGGGGCCGCTGACCTCAGCCAGCTACAAGCCCATCAAGCCAGGTGCCTGGCCAACTGTGACCAGAGCTCTTGCAGAGCTTTTCCCAGCAGGCTTTCTAATTACAATGAAAAGAAAAAGAATTCAGCAAAAGCACAACATCACAGACGGAACTCTTATCACATACAAGAGATGCTAAGCACTTGCTTGCACCACTGGCTCCACACACCTCTGAGCTGGCCATGCTGCTGAATGCCTGTTTCAGCTTGTGATATAACCCCCTCAAGTGATTTGGCTATTAGGTTAATATCCCTGCCTCAGTTTCCCCACCTGTGAAAAAGAGGTACCATTTCTCCTGTAAGGGCTGTGAAGAACCAAGTGGGAAAGGAGAAAAGGTGCTTAGCTGTAATAACACAGTCAACCCAGAAATGCTCAGGCAAAATCCCTGCTGTGCCTGTCCTGTAATCTGGACCCGGCTGGGCTCATCCCCAAACCATCGGAGCCTAATGAAGCCAGGCAGCTGCTGCTGCTTCTGAGGCTTTGCATTGGCAGCCACAATGAGACGTTCAGCCCTCATGGCATTGCCTGATGTTCATGAGCAAACAGAAATGTAATAGATACTCTCTGGTATTTATGCTGCTAATTGCTCCCACTTCTTTATAGGAGCTCTCTTAGCACGCCAAAACACTAATCAAACTTTGTGACACCCTCTGAAAAGTCCTGCCTGGCTAGTAGGGACAGCTGAGCATCACTCAGATTAGTGGTCCAATTCCCACCACGCTCTTTGCAGAGAGGCCTGAGCTGCTTGTGAATCAGCTGCTGAACCACCCCACTGGGCATGGTGGCTGTTTAAAGGCCAAGGGTTTACTGTAAAATGCTGCACAGTGGGTCTGCCATAGCTGTGCCACCTCCTGTACCCCTAGCAGAGGGCTGCATGTGGCTCTCCCTGTATTTATAAAATTCCTGTGTTCTCCACAGGCCCTTCAGAAGCCAACATGGTTTCACTACGGGCAAACTGTACCTGACAAACTTGGTGGCTTTTTACGATGGGGTTACAGCGTTGGTGGATAAGGGAAGAGCAATACACATCACCTACCTGGACTTGTGCAAAGCATTTGACACCGTCCCACATGACATCCTTGCCTCTAAATTGGAGAGACATGGATTTTACAGATGGACCACTCAGTAGATAAGGAGTTGGCTGGATGGTCACACTCAAAGAGTTGCAGTCAATGGCTTGATGTCCAAGTGGAGAGCAGTGACGAGTGGCGTTCCTCAGGGGTTGGTACTGGGACTGGCGCTGTTTAACACCTTTGTCAGCATGATGGACAGCGGGATTGAGTGCACCCTCAGCAAGTTTGCCGATGACACCAAGCTGTGTGGTGCGGTCGACATGCTGGAGGGAAGGGATGCCGTCCAGAGGGACCTTGACAGGCTTGAGAGGTGGGCCTGTGTGAACCTCATGAAGTTCAACAAGACCAGGTGCAAGGTCCTGCACATGGGTCGGGGCAATCTCAAACACAAATACAGGCTGGGCGATGAATGGATTGAGAGCACCCCTGAGGAAAAGGACTTGGGGGTGTTGGTTGACAAGAAGCTCAACATGACCCAGCAATGCGCGTTTGCAACCCAGAAAGCCAACCGTATCTTGGGCTGCATCAAAAGAAGAGTGACCAGCAGGTCGAGGGAGGTGATTCTGCCCCTCTACTCTGCTCTCATGAGACCCCACCTGGAGTACTGCGTTCAGCTCTGGGGCCCCTAACATAAGAAGGACATGGACCTGTTGGAGTGAGTCCAGAGGAGGGCCACAAAGGTGATCAGAGGACTGGAGCACCTCGCCTATGAAGACAGGCTGAGAGAGTTGGGGTTGTTCAGCCTGGAGAAGAGAAGGCTCCAGCGAGACCTTATAGCAGCCTTCCAGTAATTAAAGGGGGCCTACAGGAAAGCTGGAGAATGACTTTTTACAAGGGCATGTAGTGATAGGACAAGGGTAGTGGCTTTAAACTGAAAGAGGGTAGGTTTAGATATAGATGTAAGGAAGAAGTTCTTCACTGTGGGGTGGTGAGGCACTGGAACAGGTTGCCCAAAGAAGTTGTGAATGCCCCATCCCTGGAAGTGTTCAAGGCCAGGTTGGATGGGGCTTTGAGCAACCTGGTCTAGTGGAAGGTGTCCCTGCCCATGGCAGGGGGCTTGGAACTAGCTGATCTTTAAGGTCCCTTCCAACCCAAACCATTCTATGGCCATATGGAGCGTACATCTCTTCTGAAGGGCACTCAGGTGAGAGGCTTCAGGGCAAATATGAAAACATCAAGGGGGGGCTGGTAGAAGAAAAGCAAACTGCTGATGCAGAGGAATCTTAAGTGATGTGGGGATTTCAACAGAAAGCAATTCAGCCTGCCCTTGATACATGCACACTTCAAGGGACAGAAAGTATTGGCAATCGTATGTCAGCCGTGACTCTAATCCAGGCTCATGCTGACATCTCTGTGATGGCAGCAGACCTGCCCTGATCAGGCTGCCCAACATCCCTCCAACCATCCCTCTCTCTGTGCCTGCCCCAACCTCTGAAGCCCAAACTCCAGCCCCATCCAGATGTGTTTTAACACAGTGCTGCTGCAATCTGCTGAAATGCTGAATTACAGCTGCATAAAGCCTGCAGTCTGCTGAGCCAGGCCCCACAAACTCACATTTTTCTCTTTTAATACATGAAAGAAAATGGCTAAGGCAATGCCTTCACTAAATGGACTAGACATATTAATGCGTTTGGTATATAGTGAACAAAAAGTGGCTAAAATTGAAGGTCTGTCAGGTTTTTTTCATTACAAACTGTATATTGAGAGCTTTATTTCTCAGCTGCAAATAGCTGTAGGCTGGAACTTGGCAACATGATCTCTGACAAAAAGTGCATTTTTATTTTCTGAACTTTTTTTTGGTGCCTATTTTTGTATTATGCATACATAAAGAAACAGTGGTCTGCTGCCGGAGATGCTTTTGCCATCCTTATGTAACGGAGAAGAGCCAACAGCCTGTATTTAAAGGTGAACTGTCTTAGTAGTGCAGGCTTGTGGCTGACTCCTTGATGATTTTAACATAGCTTTAGGAATGTGAAAATAGAGCTATGGGCTAAACCTATACTGTCAAAGGAAAAGAGCAATGAATTCCTCTTCAATGTGATACATACAGGCGGTGGCTAGATACAACATATTTTTTTCTCTGATTTTACAGCGCTGTCTTTGTTAAACTGACAAGCTGTTCTGTGGAAATAAACACACCCAGCACAGCCGTCTGTCTGTCCAGGGCACTGAGCTTCCCAGGAGGATTCTCAGCTGCACTGGTACCTGCAAAAATCTGACATGTGAAATCACACGTGGGAGATAAGTGTGTGTGTGCGCGTGGGGGAGGAAGGTTTATGGCAGAAAGCACTACGGCAAATCACGTTACTGACTTTGTTGTTACTCTTACCCTAGACTATTTCTGTCCTCTAGTGGGAAATCTCTCCCTCAGAACTGGATTTCAGCCTGAGTGTGAATAGCTCATCACTTTCCTGTACCGTATATAAATTTATTTTCTCCCCCTTTATACTGGCAGAGGGGATTCTTTGATGCTTTTTCTCCTATGGAGTCTGTTTTCCAGTTGCTATGGCCATGAACAGCCAGAGAAGCAGGGTTCCCAGGAACTGGAGAAAAACGCAGTCAATGATAGCTTAGCACAGTATTTCAAAGGCATATATCAATTGTTCTGACTAATAGATTACACAGGCTCTGACATAAAGTTCAGGTCTTGGACTTCGAGCCTGGCTGTAAATAGTTGGAATTTGGTAAAAGGACAGTTTTTCCTCCAGGATTACCTCAGTTGGTCCAGGCTGGTGAGAAATCTGCAGTCAATTTAAGAAGTTCGTCATGGTCAAAACTAAAAAACATAACAAAACATCATAGAAGATAGAGATTTTAGCAGAACTTTGCTTTTTCCTGACAATTTCTTTGATGTTCTTCCAGGAGGTGTGGTAGACCATTCTGCTCAAAGGTACATTTGCCAGGAACTTAAATCACCTTCACAAGCCCTGTCCGAGATCTGGAGGCTGTTCCCTGGCAGCAGATTCAGGGCTGGGGTGGATTTTCTCAGGGAAGTTCATTTTGATGTTCAACGCCTGAATTGAACCTGGGGACTCTTGTGAGAGCTGTGACCAAAAGCTGCCAAAAGAAGTGACAAATTAGAGGGACCCAGGAGTTGCCTTGTTAGCCCTCAAGGAGTGTTACAGCACAGCCTTGGGGGGCATGGGAATTGGCAGTTGGGAATGGACACAAGGATATTTTACATCCAATTCTTCATTTCTGAAGGTAGCCAACTTCAGAGGATGATGAAAGGCATTTTCCTAAGGCAGAGCAAACACATCCCTGTAACACTTTTAACTTAATTCCCAACTGTAAAAGCTTGGGGCAATCCAACAGCCCTTGCTATTTTGTATTTTTCCCTTCAATATGATAAAGCTGTACTGAAGACAAATGGAACTTTTGAGTCTGGAAAATGTTGATTTACTTCAGTTGAACCAATGCACAAGCTCACATCAAATTCCTTGGTTAGAAAAAAATGCACTCAACAACCAAATAGGAGAGACCCTACATTCTTGCAATGAAACACTCTGACTTGCTGTTCTGAAACCATTTCACCTTGAAGTTCACCTAGCTTTCATTTCCAAAGCTAAAAAGACTTTCACAATCTCCTTCCCGTATTCCATAAGCTTTGAGTTTAAACCAAAGCCAGCAAACTAAAAACAACCATTTGTCCACTGTTGCGTTCGATGTGCTACTCCTCTGTGAGCTTCTCCATTTCTCTGTGTCTTATTACACTTTTGGTCTTAATGCTGTCCTGCAGCGATGAGTTCCACAGTTGAATTGCACACGTGTTAAGAAAGGATTCTCCTCCCTCACTGCCAGCTAAGAGCCTGCCTTGAACTTCAAAGCTGGTTTCCTCAGTGTATTTAAATAAACTGCAAGCTTGCAAGGGAATACACGCACTCATTTAACTTAAGGTGCATAATAAAGATGTAACAGCTCAAACTTACTTAGTTCTGTGGGTCTGTGCTTTAGATAGCTGGCAAAACTTCTGATTACTCTTTGTTCACATAAATTGAAATTTAAACCTCAGCTCAAAGAGAGAACAAAAACCCAGAGCCTCAATAAGAAGCAGGGAGCATATTGACCTGACCCACAAAAACCCCTTCTTGGCACACTGCACTGTACTCAAAAAGTGAAATATTTTCCAGTGAACAGCAGCTCATAGGTAATTATTTTATAATGTTACCTGCTCTACTTGGGTGCATTTTCTGCTCCTTTCCTTCTGCTGTGTAAATGCCTCTGATACACCATGGTCTGGTTACTGCTTAGGGAGCAGTGGGAATCTTGCATAGCTATTTGTGCAAAGCTGAATTTGGATGTCAGCAATTTGTTATTGTTACCTCCTGCTGCATGATAGGGACATTTCCTGCAGAGTGACAGCTGGGTAATCTCTCACAGCATGTACCCGAGATTAAAAAACCTGATTAAAAAAACCCTGAAAATCTCCTGTCTCTAAAGACTGCCAGGCAAGCAAGCATAAGGAGACAACAATCAGCTTGGACTCTAGAGATAAACTAAATAATTACCTGATGGTTATTAGTAGCTTATTAACACAAATCTAGTTTTATCAATGCAGGTAGAATTTTGTATGAAAGTGTTTGATAAGCAGCAACAAAGGTTTCACTCCCTGCAACGGTAGCCTGCAACACCCTTGAGAGAGCATGGCAGTAAAAATCACAGAAACTCAGGGCACATGAATGGGTAAAAGATAACTGTGGAAAGCATGTGAAAAGAAGGGCTTTGGTCCTATACATGCACAGACATTTGCTTCCAGAAGCCCAAAGCTGAGCATCCACTCTAGGAAGCCAGAGCTAACAAAATATTCTCAAGACCTTCTTTTGCATTAAAGGAAATACATATCTACGCACACGTATACATGTGTGTACATATATTTTTTTTTTCCCCTCTAAGTTACAAGAATGATTTCCCATTTTCAGTTATTTAAGGAGAAATTATCGCAGTGACTTGGAACAGAAGGGCTGCCTGCTTTTTAATCAGCACATCTTCTGGGTTTCCCACGAAAGCAGCAGCAGCCAGAGCTGACCCTCAGCGCAGACTGACCCAGGCCAGCCCCTTCCTCACTTCCCCACATCACCATGGCTTTCGGGCAGAAGAATGCAAAGCAGTTTCATTTCTTTTTTTTTTTTTTTTAGTGTGAATAGGCAAAATATTTAAGCTTTGAAATAACTAATTACGCTCCCTTTGAGCTATCCCAAGGACAGTTTCAAACAAAATTACAGAGGATTGCTGATAACTCCATATATTTTTTAGGTAACAAGGAGGAAAGCAGCGAGGCTTTGACGAGGGTGCCTGTGGCAGGCTGAGCAGGAGCCTGCCAGAAAGTGTCACGTCCCTGCCACCTTGTGACAAGGTGCTACAACTGCAAAACCCCAAAGCCTGCAAGCCCTGGAGCTTTTGGAGACAGCTGGCTCTCCGCCAGGATGCCCAGAGGGAAACGCAAGGGCAGGTGTCTACCCCCAAGGGTTCACGCAGAGCCCAAGGCAGGGATGGAGTCACTGCCACGCTGTTTGGGGACTAGACCCTTTCTGCAGGTGACAGTGGCTTGCCCTCTCCCCGGGATAGGGAGACCTCCAATGTCCATCGCAAGCCCTGTTTTGCCAACATCCAGGTGCTGTGTTAGATGCTGGCAGGGGTCGAGGCTTTTTAGAAGATCTCTGGACTGCCTGGACAAGAGGCAAAATCCTCCCACCACAGGGAACGGGACCTCAGAAGTTCCCACACTGAGGCAGCGAGAGCGGTGGTCCTTAGCGGAGAGCCCAGATATCAGTTTTCAGTGGTTGGCTCTGCTTTTCCTCCTAGACAGAGCTCTGCAGAGAGCTTCAAACTTGGCTGTTTAAGAGAGGGGAAAAATAGGTTAGCCAAGTTTTTTATCCAGACTTATCTGATGTTTTTGCCTGCTTTGCCTCTTCCTGACTTCCTTGTCCTAAGAAAACAGCTGCCTTTGGCCTTCTAAGGGGAACTTTTATGTAATGCTTAAAAAAACAACAAAAAAGTGAGTGTCTTATTTTTAAAGCCTCAGCCAAGGAGACACGTTATCGCAGCTTCTCCATCCCCACTGCATGCAGAGCTGTGGCACTGAGCCAGCACTGCTCCTCCTCCATTTCGTTCCCAAATCTGCTGGGAGAACTGAAGGTTACTTTGGTTTTCCATTGTTCTGGTTTTCCTGCAAAAGATCTTTTTAGTGCCATTAGCCCTTGATGGAAAGGGCCTTCCTGCCTCACACGCTATGTGACAGGTTACACAAGCTGCAGCAGCCTTTGCTCCAGCTGGGGAGGGGTTTCTTCTTCCACTGGTGCCTGGTTGTCCCAGAGGAAACCCAGCTCTGCTGTGGTGGTGGCTGCACACGTGCTGGGAAGAAGCCATCACAGCCATGCAGAGCTTGCATATAGTTTTTCAAGGGTATTTAGGCACCTAATTTGGCTCCCATTGAACTTGGTAGAGCTAGGCACACAAACAGATTTGTGGCACTGATGCTGTAAAGGATGAGGGGTCATCTGTGGGGGAGAGCTGCATTATCTTTAATATTTGCTTTGCAGAGATGTAAACACCCGAAGGAAGAATTTTTCATTGCAAGAGTTTTCCAATGGTAATTACATGCTACAAAATTCCAGTGCAGGGAAACAGAGTCATCAGAGGCATTCTGGTTCAGCAAGCAGACAAAAATTATGATGACCATAGCCAACTGTTGTCCCAATTTAGGTAAAGCAGATGCCCACTACCTTGGCCAGGTCACTGGCGGCTCCACAGGACATCAACAAGGCCACTGGGAATATAGCCAAAGAAAGGGACTGGAAAATCTTAGCAACGAATGATAAAATGCAATTGAAAGAATTTACTCTGCTCAAAACCATGATGCTCAGCTTTCCACAGATTTTGTAACAGGTTGGTTTCACCATCAATGAGAAGACAAAATGTGTGGTTATATAGTCCTAACAGTAATCAGCTGAGTAAAGGAACAAAGAGGAAAGCCAAGAGGTTCGCCATCATTGCTAGTGTAAGAACAAGGGGTAGCAAGTCAGGGTATCAGAGTTCAGAACAACGAAAGGAGACAGTTACTTATGAAATGGCTTGGAGGCCTATGGAATTCATTGCTGGAGTATGGTTTGGACACACAGAGCTTAATTAGGCTCAAGGGGAGGTTCAAAAACCATGTGGAGAAGAAATCCTTTAAGGGTCACTAAATACATAAAAACACATCCCCATCAGGAAGTTCTTGAATTAAAAGTAATTATACAAAGAGGGAGCAGTGTCACATATGCTTGCCCTTTTCTTTCTATCTTTCAGGCACAATTTTAGATACCTTTTAAAGCTTTAAAAATAGTCTTTTAAAATAATGTTAAGTAGTATTAAAAGTAGTATTTGTACACTACTGCAGAAATAAGAATTACCAACAATGGGGCCATACCAGTCTTTATGGAGCAGAGCCACAGAAACCTGTAACAGAAATGTGATGGGCTAAGTCACCGCGCAGTGAGTGCAAACTTCCATACGAGTTGGCAATTCAGCTCTTCTACATCAGAAATCTAACTAGGACAAGCCAATCTTGGGCATCACAAATGGCAAGTTAAAACAACACACATTGAGGATGTGCCTAAAGAATATCACCAGTACAACTTCCCCATCAAGTAATAGTACAGATGCAGCCATAAAAAGCACTACAAAAATCAGCAGACAAGTTGTCCAAATCTTACATAGTGATAATCAAAAGCTTAAACAGAATAGGACACAACTAAAACAACTAGAAGACGGTGCCAAATAGCCTATATATTTGAGACGGAGGAAGGACAAGGGGGAAGAGGTGGTGACCGGTCCCTGCACTTTTCAGTGGGGCAGGTTCCATGAATTGCATTCCTACAGGCCAGTGCATGTTTCTTACCTGACCTGTGTTCAATACATACTAGGAGTCACCAGATTCTGGGTGGATTTTTTGGATACATCGTCCAGACAGTTCTGGATACAAAGTCCAAAATAAAAGCACATTAGATAGTTTATTTGGCTGTATTGCTTACATCACTTGAATCGCGGTCCCCTTGAACAACTGCATTGTGTCAGGTAGTCAGTGGGTTTTGGATCAAATCTTAGTAGCAAATGCTAACTTACAACAGTTTACTGACCCATTGCAAATTGTTTTACACCTGCACACCTCAATCACCAAGACTTTCAGTGCAAGAATCTACAGGAAATGAGAACCCGAAGAAACATGTCTGCAGCTCTTTCATCTAGCTGGGCCAGCACTGCCAGGCTGGAAAGTAGGATTTTGTTGGGGTGGGAGCATTGCAATTTTGGAGGAACAAAACTATGATTACTTACCCTTTTCCATCCTCATCTTTTAGAGGATAGATTTCTTTTGTAGAGAAAGAAGTTCTTACATCTGGGTAAAAAGATTGTATCTTTTCAGAGGTCATCTTGAGGCAGCCTAAATAACTAGTCAGTGGTAGAAGTAGAGATAGGCAGATTCAGTGGAAATAGTGCTCTTGTCCATCACAACAGGAATTAAAGGATATCAGGCAATGAAAATAGCATGCTTAAAGTGCAGACCTAATGAATATACCTTATGAAAATTTTTATTTAGCTATGTCATCTCTCTCTGAGCAGCTGGCTTGATCAAAGAGCTAAATCTTTGTAAGTAGAAGTGATATTCGCTTGCTCATGTAGACCCTCGCTTATGGATTTATTGCTTATGCACAAGAACAGTTAGATATGCTGTAACAGGATCAAGATGCCAGGCACAGTTTTTATGTATATATATTTTTAATATATATTTCATCCTACATATTACAAAAATCTGGTTGGATAAATCAGTGCAGACAACAGCGCTGAGGAAAGAACCATTCCTCCTAAAGTCTATCCAGCGTTAATTTCCTTTTGTAGATTTGTACCACCTGACACCTTTGCAGTAATGGCCTGATGTATCAAAGCAGGCACACAATTAGCTCTAAGGACATTTTTAGACTGTCCATTCATATTCAGCAAACATGGCAGCACCAAGGTTTAAATGGTGAGTTCTTAACAGTGGTACAATGACCTCCTGAGGGACTTCCCACTCATAGAAGCTGGCAGGCCACTCTCCACTTAAACAGTTAAGCACCTCCATGCTAGGAATACTTTTGAAAGTCTCCTTTAACCTTTAACCAGAACAGACCTGCTTGGAGAGATGATGTTTGAAAGCCTGTCAGAATCCATTTGAGCACACTGTTATCCCAGCACAAAGTAGGAGCTTGAAAACAGCAGACAGGCTGACACTTCTAAGCCTTCCCTATGCATCTTAGCTATGTCAAGATAGGCATCTGAGGAGAAATACGTATGCCCTGAAGATTTAGTTTGAGAGCTTTTGGATGGATAATTGATTAAAATAGTCCTTGCATGGAGGGTAAAAGCAGGTCACAGGCACTTCTTCTGAACTGAGCAGCAAGTATCCATTCATTAGCTTTCTTGGTAGGATCAAATAACGAAAGTGTTGGTGCAGTATTTGATATCTACAGGAAAAGCAGCAGTAAACGAGAAAAAAGGAATGGGGATCAGAGGAATGGCATGACACAGGGAGGTTGCAGACTCTTTGCTATTTCATATGAGAAGTCCTACAGTCCACAGTAGATGCTTGAGGTCTGTGTATGTTAGTTTCAAATCAGTGGATCAGCATAATTGAAGACACTTAATTCTACCAGTGAAGGTTAATAGAGATTCTTTAAATACACTTGTAAAGGTACAAGTTGTCTCTGTCCCCATGCTGAGCCAACTAGAGGCCCATGAACGTAGCCAATAGTGTCTCTGGTCTGGGCTAACTTGCCTTGCCTTTAAACCTTCTCCACCTGGTAAAGTGGCAGTGACAATTCCCTATGCTACCTGAAAAAGTCCATAGCACTTCTGGTCAGGGTTTAAGCCTTAAATATCCCTTGTTCTGGAATTCAAAGGCACATTACAGGACAGTTTATACGTAGTATAAGTGGAGCTTAGAGACAGAACAGTCATGGGTCCTGTTATTCTCAGCTTTGGTGTGGGTGGATTCACACCCCATTGACTTCTGCTTTGAGTATGAGACTTTAAAACCCTGTCAACAGCAGAGACGTTTTCTAAAACCTTCCTGCCTTTGTTAGCACCAGCTCAGATTCATGCAAGCCTGCAAGCTGGAGGTGATCAGCCAC
This sequence comes from Aquila chrysaetos chrysaetos, assembly GCF_900496995.4. Classification (NCBI taxonomy): domain Eukaryota; kingdom Metazoa; phylum Chordata; class Aves; order Accipitriformes; family Accipitridae; genus Aquila; species Aquila chrysaetos. Next base: position 31,444,283 of record NC_044011.1, read on the forward strand.
CAGCAACGGATTTAACACCATGGCAACCTCATAGATTAGATTGGGGCCTAATGACATGGTGTTAAGAATGCCTGTGGCAGCCAGCAACCTGTCTGTCTTAAGGCTGCTTGCAAGCAAGAAGAGATATCGCCTGTCCCACAATATTATGTGCTCTTACATTTTACAGAATGATTAGCCACGGAATCTTTAAGAAAAGGAAAGGCTTTCTGAAGACTCCTACTGTAAAAGCAATCCAAGGGAGAAGAATGTTATATCCAATGCCTCTGAAAGTCCCATAAAAGCGGAGTGCAGAACTATTTCCCTGGGCATGATAGTTTAAGAAAGGAATAAGTGAAAACATAGTGTAGAAAAAGAAATAAATTCTAGATTTAATGTGCTGGGATGGACAGGATCCTTAGGCCTCTTCCTTGTGTAAGAGTTTGTGTAGTCTCTGTGTGAACATGTGCAGAACAAGCATTGCACAGCTCAGGTAACAGGCCTGCGGGCATAGTACAGCAATGAGGGGAACGGAAGAGTTGCAAGAGAAAGGAAGGATAATTTCCTTTGGAAAGATAATCTTTTTGTTCTGCAGTAGCAGGCATTTCAGGGAGGAATGGTTTTGCTCTTACCTTGATCTTGGTTGAAGGTGTTTTAACTGTGCAAAGTGCAGTAAGAGTACGTGAGAAATCCAACTGACCCCAGAGCTGTGCAGTTCCTGCCCAGACACCATGCGTTCAGCGTACATGTGTACGTACGTCTGGTGCATATGTAGTTCTTTGGCAGCTCATACAGGACCTGCAGGGAAAAAGCCTATCTTAAAAAGCACAAGACACAAGTATTTCCGTAACAAGAACATACGCTCCTCCTCACCACTCATCCTTGACTACGTGAGGATTTCTCCAGCAGATGGCAACAGCAGACCAGTTTGTAGTGCAAGGCCAGCGTTTGCAGCTCTGTGCTGCACTGTACCCAGCACACCTTCCTCAGATCGGCTTCTTCCACTCCCTGTAACATGCCCGCTTAGTACCCCAGGGCACAGTTAGTAACAAGAGCAGAAGTCAGCGCTGCGGATAACTGCGGTACGAACTCTGGAGCTCTCAGTTTCTGACCTAGTTGTGTTTACGGGCCTTAAAATGTACCCTCTGCATTTTAAACAGCCTAAAAACATGGCTCTCCCTGGATAAGCACAATTTATCTCCTATATGTCCTTTGGAAAATAATAGTGCAAAGGGCAGTTAGGTTGGGAACACAGATGAACATCAATCGCAAGAAATACAAAGTGTCCGACCGGTGTTTTGTCAAAAGGTGTCTCTTCCCTGCCATGCATAGAAGCTGGACACATGGCCCAAAGTTTTAGCCACATTCTTGACATTGCTTCTGAGCCATCTTAAGCAGCTGCTCTTAGGAAGTGCTTGTTATTGCCTCGGAAAGGTGATTACCCTGCTTGAAATTGTAGACTCAGCTCTTGGCCTCTGAAGGAAAGAGTTTTGCCGTGGACCCCAGGTGCTGCAGATATCCATGGAAAGATCAGGGAGACTCCGCAGCCAAGCTCCACCTCACTCTGCCCAGGCCCTGGGGGGAGAAGACATGGGAGTTATATTTAGTAATCATCACCCCTGCACCATTGTTTTTCCATCAAAATTATGAGAGCACTATTGTTTTTAATAAATCACAATGCTTTGTCATTTGCGAAGTAGAATATGAATGAACCTTGAAGACACAAAACACAAGATAAGTTTACAGCTGAAGGCTCCAGTCTCTTTCTCCAAAACTCAATCAACATGTAGCTTTTCCCTTAAGCTGAAGTACAGGCCAGATTCAGGCCGTTCAGATGTAACACAAAGCCTGGGGAGCACTGGAGAGGATGTGAATGTCAACTGACTTGGAAATATAAAAGTGGAAAGAATTAATTCATAATGAATCCCCTGCAGAAATTATACAAGGGATGCACAGGGGAGAAATGCCTGAAAGCCGAAGCCGTGCTTCAGTGGGAACTAAGCTAGCGATTTTGCAGTGTCGCTGCACGCAATTTAGTTTTTACCAAAATCAGTGAGCAAAGGCTGTCCCGGGGCGGGCGTCACATCAGAGCCTTACCAGGCTGTAAGAAATTTCAAGCCCCTGCAGGTTATTGTCCCCAAACCCTATCTCAGTTCTCAGGAAAAGGGTGATATTGGTTGTCATTATTACTGTGTTTGCTAAATGGAAGAGCTGCTTCAGTGCTCCGTCCTCTTCACTTGATTGATGCTCTCAGTTGTGTTGCAAGTGAATGCCACAATTCAGCTGTGTTTCGCTTCCCTGTGTATTTTCTGTGCAGGGGACTGCAATGCTATTTTAACTCTTTTCTGTTGTCACATACCTCAAGAATACATCTGTAGGAAAAAACAGTATGTTGAAGAGCAAACTGCCTTCTAACTGCCTTAAGATCTTTTATCACTCATGGTAACTCATGACACACTTGCTGCGTGTGTGGTCTTTATATTAACGCTGTTTACAAATGATGTGAATAAATCCAAATCTAATGAAGAAAGTTTCCTTTTGCTCACATTTCAATACAGGGGCAGGATGATCACCTCGGAAAGAACTTTCCTCTACCATTGGTAGATGTAAAAGAAAAAATCCAACATACAAACACTTGCCACACCACAGCACACAAAACTACTGCTTTTAATTAGTTAAGCTGAGGACTTCTCAGTCGTTCTTTTGCTCTTCTAATGAGGAGGACTGCGAGGTGTCTTTGAACTAGCTACAGACTTGAAAGATTTAGTAAACAAGGATTCTTTATACCATTTCTGGTAAGAGCTTGTCCTGACAGATGCCTTCTTCCTCCTGAGGTTTAGACCAGTTTGATCTTTTTTTTTTTTTTCCTTTAACCTCTGAAGCATTTCATAACATGATGGGCAAAGGCCCAGCAGTAATTAGACTGATTGAGCGTTGGAAGTGTAGACAGAAGAAGTGGTTGGAAATCATTGCTGTTCTCAAAGCTGACACTGCTGGGTCCTTAGGTCTCAATCATTACAGCCCACATTTTTGACAGGCTCTGCCCAGCAGTCCTGGTGCATACAGACCTTGGATACCGCTGGAGCTTGGAGACTGCTTGCTGAGATACCTACGCAAGCTGAGGTCTCTGCCACAACCCCCGGGACAAATCAGCTCCTCCCTACTGCTGCTCCAGGGTTGTGCCTACAGAAGTAGGGAGGGAAGGAGAGGAGTACAGGTTAGTACGATGGCAGTGTACAAACTGCCACGTGTCACTCACGTCTACTGAAGAGGAAATCTTATTTTTCAAAAGTTTCCATTGTGACATACAAAACACTGAATGCTTCCAAATCCGGAAGTGATAGCCTGGCACGGTGCCCTGGGTCATGTCTTACATAAGAGTTATTTGTCTCCTGTACAGTGCTCTTTATCCTACTTTTACAGTTAATCACCAAAGCTACCTTAAATCATAACAGTGAGGCCTCTGTATGACTGTGCTTGCTCTTGCTTAGGTCCGGGACCCCTTCCTGTTCCTCAGGCTTCAGAAACTACCAAAACCCCTCGGGTTTTCCTGCTGGCTACCTACTTGCAGCCCTCTTCACCCCGACTGGGTTACCAGCCAGGTTTTCTAATGCACATGGCATGACAGCCAGGGACCTCCAAGAGGTGTGTTGTCTGTTTGAGAGACAATTATATGCCTGTGAAAAAAAGTTGAGTGATGTTGGAGCTCTGAAGGTGCAAAATAATTAGCCCTGAATGTTGGAAGGCCTTCTGATTATGTCGAGCACACACTCATTAGCCTCTGGACAATTTACCTGACTGTTAAGCTGGAGAGGACTATTTCTGTGTGTCAGGGTTGGTTCAGTCTCCATCCACGCTGTGTTCATCTGGTTCTGGGTTGATACCACTGCCCTGGTCCACAGAGGCTTGCGCACATCCACCTATCAGCACAGGCAGTCTTTGATGCCGTACCAGCCTGGAAGAGATCTGAGTGAGCCATTTTGACTGTGTCAGCACTGCCATTGAAGCCTGCATTTGAATCCCAGATTTTGACAGAGCAGTTTTACCCAAGTTTTCTGCTGAGAGCTACACAGTCCAGCTTCTCTGCTGTTTCCAAAAGAGGAAGGCTTCAGGTGTGTCCATCCCATAGAGACCCGAGAGAGGGACTCTGGGGGAGCCCTCTGCACTGACTTGAGGGGACCAAAGGGTCTGATCCTGAATTTAAGGGCTGCTCTTCCCAGGAGACCAGTCAGTGCCAGGATTCAAGCTGATTGTGCAGTGTAACACCCCCTCAGAGGGAAGAGGTTCCGAATCCTTTTAGTTACCTTGTTCCCTGAGGTTTATCGTTAAGAAACCTAGTTATGGTCATCCCTGCTCTGCTTAAAGCTTGATGGAGTAGGTTCAGATGGCCAGTTACTGTGAGCTTTTCACTGGTGCAGACTAGTAGTTTCCAGGAAACTTTACAAGACAAAACTTATATCCCCAAAGTAATTTTAAGTCATTCTGAATTTCAGAGAAGTTCAATTGCAAAAGCCAAAGGAAAACTAAAATGTACAGACTTATGCACAACCGCAAGGGACAGGAAAGGTGGACACTAATATTGAAATAGCTATAAGCTTCAACTGTTTCTCAGCAATGTTATATTTCTAACGGGAGAAGGAAATAAAGCCGCATACAGCCACTTAGTCCAAATTAAAGCAATACAGAGTAATTAAACTTCCATTTATCAACACAGATGGCCAGCACAAAAATATCAGTGTCTCTTCCTCAACATCTACCCGATAAAGACCTTTTGGCTGTAATATTGACATTTTTGTGACTATTACCTCATTGGAGACTCGCCTACACTAAAATAAAAAAAAATAGCTGCTTTAAAGCACTAATTTCTCTTTACTGCAGCCAGTGTTTTACTGCTATATATTGGAGCATACTGGGCAGCTTATTTTCATTCAGAAAAATCAAATAAGCTTTACCAGTACAAGGACCCTCTACCAGTAGCAGAACTGCATCTGCCATTATGCTAGCACTAGTGTAATTAAAGAGGTCAGAAATCAGGTACCACCACCAACGTAACTTTTTTTTTAGTGCTAGGTAAAGCAAAGTACATGCTTCTAAAAAGTTAAAGCTGCTGAGGTTAATGCATTGGGGGTTTGGGGTGGTTTTTATTTGTGCTGTGCTCTTGCACCCTGTGCCAGGTACTGCATTAACAGAGCAAACCATGATTTTTTGCCTGGAATTCATGAATATTCATTTATGGGCAGCTTTAAGCACCAAACTGAATTGGGACACAGTACATGGCAGTATAATTTGTTGGAATAAACCGGTCTACTGGAGAACAATATTTTGAAAGATTTTAAGTGTTTGGGGAAAGAGCTGGCAAAGTCTGCAATCCATTTCACTCTTCCCAGCGTGAGGTAAACCTATCATCAGACACTGGCTTCTAAAACAAAATCTGGCAGATTTGAAGTTTACCACATTATGTCTCCCAATCTGCTTTCTTAGTCTTTCTCTTCCTCAAACACTGAGGCTGCATTACATTTTCCCTACTATTCTGAGAAAACAGAACGCTTTGCCAATATGCTCCTTACTTTTGGTTATTTTAAATCTCTGCAGAAACTCACACTTTCTTCTGTAGCCAATGCCTATTGTTTATGGAAGCAGTTCCAGTTTACTTTCTATAAGAAAAAAAATAAAAATTAATCTACTGCCTCGAAAGCACTGCAAGTATTTGCATTGTTCTCCCACATTGTTTTGCTTACAAAAAGGAATTCTTTGGAACCATGGAGGCATTGAGTCTCCTTCGCACACACTTTTTCACCCCCCCGCTCTCAAATAGTGGCTTTCAAGCTGTGACCTTTCTTTCGAGGAGGCCAGCTTGTTATTTTGGGTTGGATTTCCCTGCCGATTGTTCTGCGTTTCCTCCCGCGCTGCTCTGCGGTGAGGCTGCTGCTGCTGCCGTTCCCGGCGGGGTGACCACCCCGCGCTCGTAACCCAACCGAGCACAAAGCCCTGGCACTCTCGGGTTGCTGCATGTAACCATGGGAAGAATCAGACCACTGGCAGCCTTTCCTATCTTCATGGGGATGGCCAAAAAAACCCTCAGTTGCTCATAATAGCCACAAATTATAAAAATCTGGCAAAAGCAGTCATTAGCCACTTTGTACACATAGTATATAACCATCATTCAGATGCTAAGAAATGCAAGAGCAGTTTTCTAGAACCGCCTTCAAAGAGCTTCGTCCGTGAGTGTCATAGTAAGACCCACATAAAAGCCTGATCTTGTGTGCCTAACAGCTGATACGCTTCTCTGCACATTACCCGATAGGAATAAATACTTGTCATCAGATGCATGCTCTCTTTCTCTTACCAAAGTTTTTTTCCTTAATATTAAAAACCTTTTGGAAGGACAGGCAGAATCCATCCCTTTTTGCATAGTACCTCTACAGGACATGAACTAGTTTGTGTCACTATAAAACAGTGGATCCACACACAAAAAGCAAAAGCATAAGACACATGTAGGCTTCAGTGCGAGCCTTGAGATTAGTCAAAGTGTCTAATATAATCTTTAAACAAATATCTTTGCTCCTGGTTTTTTAGAATAGCCAAGTCCGGCCACTCCATTTTTTTTTGGAGGAAAGCAAAGTTAGGTTGTAAAATACAGATTTACTGTGCTGAAGGAGCTCATCTTGAATTCTATACACTGCCACTGAGCCTGGCAACAAATTCTGTCAAAAAATAAACTGGTACATCTCAAATACGCTTAGCAGCAGAACATGTACATCTTGATTCCTTGAGGACTGCTGCAGGCCTAGGAATCTGGAGCTCAGAGGGAACAGGCTTTATTTTAGAAGCAACATGTTCTGGTGTATTCATAAGAAAATATTCTCAGAAATTCCAGTTCACCAGGAATTTGAAAGCTACTCATTTCAGTCTGAGTCAGTATGTAGCCCAACTGCGAAGAGACAAGGTTTCCTGGTTTCTTGTGAACTTGAAACCCTGCTTTTCAGCCAAAGCCTGTCAAGACCCTGCTCTCAACTTGCGTGTACAAGGCACAGAGATAATTAGTGGAGTCTTCTAAAGACTCATCTCATTTTGAAGTTGTTTATGTTTCAGAGTTCAAATTGGGACAAAGTGCATTCTTTCACCCAAAATATTTGTACAATTTTTCACTTTTGTTTCTTTCCCAATAATAGTTTCCATCTGCTACTGACTGCAAGAAAAATCCCAATGACCAAGTTTTAAAAAACATTTACCTATTTTTACATCCATTTTGTAATTTTGCAAGCTTCAGAAAACTGACAGAGGAGGTAAAGGAGAAACTAAGATGATTCTAATATAAGCTTTTAATTGCCTTGTACTTACTTCATGGGAAGGTGTGGTAGGATGCTGAGAACCTGTGCTAGTCAAACTCTGAACGCACTTCACTAACAGTATAGGTACAGCTTTAAGTAATTACAAAGTGGAAAAAAAAAAAAAAAAAGAGAAAATGAACCCCACTCCCCACCCCAAATCCTCCAACCTTGGCAAATATCTACTGTGTCAGAAACAGAGTGTGAGACAGAAGGAAGGTGACGAAAAGGAGAAAAAACAACATCTGAAATTTCAAAATGTTTTCTAAAAATTGAAACAAGATGAAAATTTAAATTTAAGGGAAATATTTTGCAGCACTAAATACTTTTTATACAAAAGTCTATATTTTGCAAGATAAATGTTTAAGACACAAATGTCGGCCATCTGTAACTGCAGCAGTGAGCTAGGCAGCAAGATGGAAAAGGTGTCGTGGCAAATTGCCTTTCCTCCATCTCTTGAGCGCCGCATTTAAATGAGCTGGCCTGTGTCCCAGAAGCAGCAATGCCATATTTGTGTTGTGAAAAAACGCAAGGTGCTTGGCCTGAGAAAAGTGGCTTCCCAGCAGCACAGCCATACCATTTCTTGTGTCCACATTAGCTGTTCCAGAACTACTTCAATAATGTACTTGTCATTGCATCCAGAGTGAAAAATTTCCTCATCTGTATATCTGCTCATACACAAATCACTTTTTGCTCCTTGCAAGTAATTTGAGCTGCAAATATAGGAATATGCTACCTAGAAGTAAAAAGGGAAATAGATATTTATAAGTAGCTCTCATGCAATTGTATGCATGCTATTTGTGTGTGCTTGTGTGTGTCTGAGTGCAGGCAAGTATAAATGCACACACATCTTGTATCTACAGAATGTTTGTGCATGGTCAGTGGCTCAGTTTCAGTACGCCTATATAGTCCAATGCTCATTATGTGAAAAATGTGTGGTTCTTACTTTGAAACTCTACGAAATCTCTGAAAACATAAAAGCACCTGCCTCACTTCAGAGGCTGAATGCGAGACATCTTCCCTGAACTTGTTTTGTCTAGAAGTGTGTATACTCAGAATGTATGTAACACTGTTCATGTGAGACACTATTATCCAGAAGTACTCCAAAGTTTATCCTGAACTATCTGAAAAGTATTAACTTCCTTCTTCAATCCCTGTTCTAACCAATTCTTAACATGTCTTCTCACCCTTTCATCGATCCCTCTCCCCAGCATACTTCTAGTCTTCTCACTAATGAGAGACAGATTGATTTCTATCATTTCACCTTCAGTTGCCTTATCGATGCAGCGACTGTCTAGAGGGAGGACAACTACCACTCAGTGGCAGTGGCAGAGAAGCTCAGTTAGAGGACAGATATGTACACCGGCGTATTTGATGCTCAGTTGCAGTCTGAGTGGCAAGGAAGTTGAAGCTATGCTGATTTCCACAAGTTGAATATCTTTTGCCTTAATTATGAGGATTTTTCGAGCACTAAAGCTAAACTATAAACTGGTCAGAGCTTCATGGCAACGGTAAGTTTCGTCTTTGATTTAAAACGAATGACTGTCTTTTCAAAATTGGAGATTATCTGCTAAATTATTACATACCTATACACATGACAAAAGATTAGCACCTTCCATACATACCTTCCCGTCAGTGTTATTCTTATATACCCAGTCACCTCTGCTGGTCCACTCTGAGACGTGAGCTGTGAGAAATGCAGCTGTTGAATTATAGGGAAAGTTAAGAAAGTGATTTGCAGGGCACATCTTTCCAGCAGTTCAAAGACTGTTCAAACAGTTTTAATACTGTTTCTTCTTTCTCTCTCTCTTTTTTTTTTTTTTTTTTTTTTAATTCAGTCTTTGGTATCTTTTTCTCTTTTCCCAGGAGTAGACATTAAAGGGAGTTCAACCAATCATCAGGCTGTCTCCTGTTTTCCATGTTAATCCAGCCTTACATGAAGAGATGATATATTTGACAGATTTTAGCTTGGCACTATCACTCTGCATTTCCCCCTTTTTTTTGACTCTGCACTTACTATTTGTGATGGGTAAATCTCAAAATATTAGAAGTTTGGCTTGGATGAGCAACTATGTTTGAAGTTTACTTTTCAATTTTAAGAGATCAGGGTCACTGCAAAAAGCATAGGAATTGTATGCCTTGAATTAATGGGATTTGAATGACCAAAGACTTTGGCATGCTTGGAAGAAGAACAGCTAATAACTGTATTTCCCAGGAGCAACCAACATCGTTACAGTACCCCAAAATTAAACAGGCTAAGGGGATTAATTGGTTTTCAATTGCATCAGGAGAAATGAGAGCCGAAGGCACCAGTGGATTGTTCTACTTTGGAGCAGGACTCAAGTGCTGTATCCCGTGTAAAGCTTAAAGGCTTTACCCTTTGGATGCTCTGGCCAGCCATGGGGTAGGGAATAGAGCTGAAGACTATGGATGCTATACAGACAGTGTCCTTACAGAAACAAAAATGTGTATACTCCCTGAACAGACCAGTAACTGGAAAGCTTGTATATTGTCCTCTGGGCTGCAGAGTGCACTCTTAGCTCATCCTCCCTATGAGACAATGTTATTCTTAGTGTGGAAACCTTAACCGTGATTCTTCACTGACATTTGGCACCACTTTAAAATCAACTTTCCATAGAGATAGATCAACTCCAGAATTGGCCTTGACTGTATTTTCTCACTGAGAAAGCAGACAGGAGATGAAAAAATCGAAGTTTAATCCTGTTGCATGCTTTACCAAAGCAAAATACAGTGCCTATCTGGAATGTAGCATCTCTCTTTTTATTTATCTACTATATGTCTGAGTATAACTGACAAGTATGTTCTTGCTCTGTTTCCAAATATAATAGCATCACAGAAAAGAGTTCTGATGAACAAAACAAGTATCTACTTCTCTTGTAATGTTTTACATTAGCTAAAAAAATGGCTACAGACAACAGAAAGGCCTGACTAAAACTAGGGTCGTTTTGATGAAATTTTGCTTTGTCACAAAAATTCTCATCAGGAGGCTCATGAGGGTCCCTATGTGTTATAAGCAGGAGACAAGCAGTTTACAAGTGTTTGGGCTTTATATGTGCACATGTGCAGAAGTCCAGGACATAAGCATTTTGGGGTAGGAGTTGGGTAGACATTACTGATACTGGCCACAGGTATCTAAAGTGGCAACCCAGATACTGCAGTTCTTTCATGCAGAGAAAATAATTTCTCTAGTGTGGGCAAAATGGGTGCTGAGCTCTTTGGAAGACCTGGCCTCTAAAGCGGTACAATAAAAAAAAATTGTTTCCTCAAATGAGTAGTATGAGGCTTGGGGAATGAATGTTTGTGGAGCACTCAGACCCTGGTATGAAAAGGTGCTGTAAAAGTTCAAAGTATTATTGTTATGGCATACTTACTCAGCAAGGCAGGGAAATATCAAAGGCTTTCTTCTCCCAGCTGGCTCAGTCTTATCTCAAGGAACTGTTGGTGGGTGGTGAATGCTCTCAGGGACTGGTGATGACAGAGGAGTGAAGGCACTCACCTCACTTGCAGAGCTGTGCTGGGCACCCTCCTGGATCCGCCAAGGCCTCAGTTCCTCCTCGGTGCTTTTCAGTGCGCACACACCCTGTTCCCAGAGAAAAGCCTGACATGAAAACAGAGAGCTCTGACACCTGGCTAATGGAGGCACTCAGGCAAGGGCTTTCACTTGTGACTGGTACATTGGGAAATAATTGATACAAATTGCCTCAGACACTCAAGGCTGCTGGTCCTCCTTCCCACAGGCTATTTTTAGGCCCAATTAGGCAGATAAAGTGACACTGGAATTAATTTTTTGTACACTCTAATGTTTGGGCTTGCTTTTTTTTTTTTTTTTTTAAATGCTTCTCTCTAGATATATGGTAAATGTCTGAATTACAAAAAGCAGATAAAGGGATTTCTTCCCCCCTCTCTAATAAGAGATGTTCAAGCACTGAAAGACTTGCTCACTGCAAAACCACTTAGGGCTGATTGCAGGGGAATTTGCTCTCACCACCTTAAACCCAAAGCAAATAACAGAATATGAAATAACACATATTCTTGGCATCAGACTGCATGAGAGCTCCCTCGGGTCTGCTCCAATGCAAAGGCTAGCAACCCACCCATCAGAAGAAGATAAAATACAATTAACTAATTCATTATATAAATATTTTGGGTGAGGAGATATGAATCTGCTTATCTCTATTATTGTTATCATTATTGTCAGCTGCTGTTTGCTAAGACTGAGTTTTTCAAAGCCTTCTTTCACATTAAGAAGTCCAAATCCCCATGCTAAATCCCACCCTAAATTTGATGTTGATTGCTTTTGCAAGCTACTGGGGAACAAAAGCAGGGAGAGGAATACAACTGGTGAGATGATATTAGTCACGGCTGTTATTACCAGAATTTATGGACAAGCCATTCCCATGCTATTTGAACATAATTCATACATTTGGACTAAAGGGAGATCCATAAATGCTCTCCAGTAAAGCCCCTACCTGCGTAATGCTTTCTAAGCTAAGTAGCTATTGTGACTGCAATGGAAAATGCAAAACCTGACTGCTGGCCTCCATGGTTATTGCACTGCCACAAACGCCTCCAAAATCTTAAAGCTCCCCAATCCTCTGGAACAGGCAAGTCATGAACTGCACCTTCTGCATCCAGGCTTGCAGGCTCCGAGGCCGGCGATCAGAAGGGTGCAATGTTGGCTGTGTCAAAGCCAACAGCAGTTCTGCCACTGACTTCAGTGGGGGCAGCATTTTGCCTTTGTAGTATAAGCCGATGAAAAGCTCTGCCTCATAATCACATTCCTGTGGCTTAACATGTAAGTGCATGTTGGCTGTGCGGTGGTGACTGCTCATGTGCATATTTCTCAGCCTGCAGGACATGCCAGCAATGCCACTTGCGTTCCTGCACAAGGGAAAGAGGTAAAGAAGTTGGTTTTTTGCATTTGCAATGCGCAGGGCTTGTAGGATCAGCTACCGCAGCGTCTGATGCACAGTAGCTTGATTGCAACTGAGCCCTCAGTAACCTGAATTTGATGCTGGATGGTAGACAGTAATGAAATGGCATGTGTTTATGAGATAGGAGACTGATGGTCCCAGGCTGGGCTGAAATGGGGTCCTGGGCTATGGGCAGGGTGGGGGGAGCCCTGGGGAGACTGAGCAGGAGACATTACAGCCTGTTAGTGCCCTCAGGGCAGTGACAAAAGCATCCTAATCCCAGGAAAACAAGTATGTCATTTTCTGATGTAAAGGCATCACTAGTTCATGGCATTTTGAGTGGAAGTAAGCCACGAGCTCCCCTTATTCTGGTATCTTATGTCACAGGCCCAACATTTCACTGTGTAACCTCATAGTAAGTACAATAATTCAAGCCTGACTACAGGGTACCTTCACATAAACCAAGCTTTAAAAAGTATCTGACACTTAGGAAAAAAAGTATCTCAAATAAGTCAGCAGGAATAAAATTTTTTTCTGCATTAGTACTACCTTTTGTGGTATCACACATACTACTTCTCCCTTAATTTCTTTTCTGAAGGCAACACGTACATAACCTTTGGGTTTGAGTTTCTTCTCCCTTCTGTCTCCTAAACATGTCTCAGCACTAGGATGGCTGGTGACAGAGGCATAATTAGGGCTTCCCAATAATGAACTACAAATCTGGGGTATAAAACCCTTAAGATATCACCAGATGCTCAATATTAACTGCACTGAGGTGCATTTATTTTAGGCAATCCATGCCATAACCTTACCACAAAATATTGGGTCATAACAACTACTTACATGAACAAAAGTGAATAGGTCCTGATCCATTGAAAAAGTCCTTTAAAGTCTAGTTTTTATACCTAAAGACTTCATAAGGTACTTGCCCTATTTCATCTTCTAGAAGGGTTCATAGTTATTGTGAATGCCTGCCTCATCACCTACTTCCTTGACCGACTCCTAAGCACCACATTAGCCTTTATATCTCTGCCTGTATTGAATTCTGCTTTGTGTTAAAGCTTACCATGCTACCTCTTTGTTCAATCCCAGCTGATGGTGCAGAGACCCAGTAACACAAAGATCTTCTGTATGAAGGGAAAAAAAAAAAAAAAAGAACAAAACACAATATTTTTTAATAATATGTTCCCAAAGGCTTGCAGGAAACACTGGCAGCTGGTCTTCAGCAAGGACTCTACCAAGGTGATGAGCCATCAGAGAAATACTGAACTTCCAAAGCAGCAAAAATGATACTCAGACACAACATTGAGACAGATTTGTCTGTCATTTGCTTGGTCATTGCTTGAACACAGCACCAAGACCATGTGTCATACCTCTGAGAAGGGAGCTGAGATTGAGCATAGGGATTGCTTACCTGCACTTAGCCTTGGGTTTTGGTGTCAGACCAGATTCAGCACTAAAAGCTGAATCTCACAGAGAAAAGTCACTTCTCCATAGTCTTTCAAGAAGCCATTGTAAGAAGGGACAATGGAGGGGCGAGGAAAAAGGAAAAACTGCTGTAAACATCTGAAATGTTAACCAATAAAAGAAAGTACAAGTTTATCTTTAATAGCGTTGCGTTGACACTATATATTTACGCATGCAAGCTTTCTTGACTTTTCTAATACAAAAGGCTCCAAAGGAGCAAACGCTTTGCTTCTCATTTTGTAATGCCCATAAACATACCAGACATGAAAGGTACCTGGTTGAATTTGGGTAAAAATAGATGGGATTTTGAAAAGCAGTAAGAAATGCCTGGGAAAAAGTGACCTACATATGGTCTTAATCATGCCAATGGATAACCCCCACATTACCCTTTAAAAGGTCATCTGATAAACATCAACATTGGGCTTTTCTCACAAACCCAACACCTAAAATTGCTTCAGGCTACTGTAATACAGCATGAGAAGTTAAATTAGAAGCATATATTTGGTAATAGCACCTCTGAGAGGCAGTCTTCAAAAGCCTGTGCCCCCATTAAAGGATTAGAAGACCAGCATACATATCAGCAACTATACTCCATCCAAAAAGAAACAGAACAGGAGACAGAAATCAGCATTTTGTTCTGATTAGCTGCTTTGGTTGATGTAAATTTCTTAATTTTTTTTTTTTTTTTTTTTTTTTTTTTTAACATTGCTGCAAGCCTGCCATTGGGGAATACTATAAGGAATACCACTATGAAGTAGTACTTTCAAGCTTTCCCCCACCTCTTGTGGGTCCAGCAGTGATCTTACTAGAATACATATTGATGAGGCACACAAAATAAAGCAGTCTCCAAGGAGCTGATAGTCTAGGATTCAATTGTTTTCAGGAGTACCCAGAATACAAGTTACGAACTTGGAGATAAAAACCATTCAAGAATAAGAATAGGGTCATTAAATATTTCTGGAAATGTGATAATTCTGTATGAAACAATGGAAGAAATATTAAAGAAGCAGGGATAATTAGAGTCAGTACATTCAAAAGCATGTGCTTTTTTTATCTGAGCATCTTCCCTTCTGGAAGCAGATCCATCCAGTTTTCCTGAGTGCTAATATTTTAAGGTTATCTGCCCCAAAGGCACACAAGAAATAGGTCTGATTGTCCAAGAAATGAAGATGAAGGCAAAGGGCACATCCTAAGGATTGAAGGCTGACTGAGAAATTGGAGGGCTTAAGGTGAAAGAAATTCTCTGTAATCAAGGTCAGTGATGAGGTTAAGATATTTTTAAACTGGGGTAAGGAAACCCCTAACCAAGTGTTTTTATATTTTTAGTGTTTTGGGGGTTTGTTTTGTTTTGGTTTTTTTTTTTTTTTTCTTTCACCTGATTCAAAGCGGGACAAGTTCAGTGAATCTCTCCACTCATCTAAATAGAGGTCTGAATTACCTAGCACTTGCAGGCTTTATGAAAGACTAGCTGGAAATGGAAATTTGCTCCCATTTTGAAAGCCTCTTGCAGATAGTCAGAAAGTTCTCTGCTTGTAGGTTTTCATGGTATTTCCTATTTATTTCATCCCCACTTCATCTTTTCAGCTCACACATCAGGAAACACAATTTCCTCAGTGCTGGCTCTACAACTATTGCCCAAGAACAGAAGATCAAGCTGTGCTCCTTCTCCTTCAGATTTCATTCCCACCATGGAGGATTTGGGGGCATATAGGCTTAATTTCCAAGTCTGTCCAAGGTGAGCAGGGCATGACAAAAGTGACCCTGCTCTTTCACAAACACAGTGGCGCTCTGAACTCCTAAATTATCTATCTCTGAAGTCCTAAGTCATCCCCATGGGTTTTCTCTCCTGGACTCATGAAGGGGTAAAGTAGTTCAATTAAATTTTCTTTTCCAGCTCCCGCTGAAGAAGAAACATTTCTGAACCCATTTCTCCCAGTGTCTCTGTATTTAACAGGTCCTGCCCCCACAAACTCCTATCGTAAGAGCATACAAGCAGAAGGAGGCTGCTGCGGCAGGAATCCAGAAGCTGGAGCTGTCAAACTGACTCTTATTAGATACCAAAGGGGCTAATAAAAGAATAGGTGTTTGTTGTATTTCTGGCAGGGATGGTTGCTGAAAAGCCTAGAGAGAAGGATCCTGAGACACCTCAGCTCCTAAGTTCCGATGGATGTATTTCTAGTTGATCAATCTCTATGTCTTTGTGGCTGAACTAACTTCCCACTTCAGGCTTTTGACAGCTGGACAAAGCAGGGTTTGAGCTGTGCCTTGCTTTAAGTAAGTGTGGAGAGATGTTTTCAGTCTGACCTTGCCAAATCAGTCCCTGGCTTGGGGCGTTTGCTGAGATCCAGGAAAGATTTTCCCACTGAATTGCAAGTGGGAAAAACTAATTCTATCCACAGCAATTTGATGGACTATTGAAGTGACAAGCGTTTTGGGAGATATGAATCTACCTTATGATCTGCAGAGCCTCTAGCTTCATAAAGCAGAAGAATATACTTATACATGCTGATTTGGTGGTGGTGGAGATAGTTAAAAGCCGATTATAAAGTATAATTTTCAGAGACAGAAGGAATATTTTTAACCACGCTGTGGCTGTGTTCACAATTAACCTTCTATATTAAAGAGATAAGATTTGGCAAGAGCAAGTGTGGGCTTTGTTTGGCTTTTTGTTCTGAAGTGCACATATTTTGTTAAAGTACGTCAGATAATGAGATGTAAAAGCACACATACAGATACAACAGGGAGCAGCAGACTAGCACAGAAGCAATGAACAGAATATAAATGCATTATCGCAGATAGCAAAAGCGAATCTTCTGCATTTAAACACTTACATGTATTTTCCCCCTCTACTTGTTTACTCTTGTGCTTAAAACAATTAAAAACCAATTCAAATCAATAGCAAAACTGGCATTCAGGATTTTACCCTGGATCGCCATGCCATATAGCAATAGTTCCTCTGCCTCACTTGCTGCCCTGATGTCCGTTTCTTCCCTCTAGTCAGAGTCATTGCTGTGCTAAATAATTAAAATATCACTGGGCTTTATAAGATCACTTTTGAGACCTAGGGCTGTTTTATTTCATTATTACTTTGAGTATTTTTACTGTCATCAGTGCTGTCCTGAGAAAATATTTTGCATAAGTGTGTCACATGTTAGTGGTAAATACTCTAGTACTTCTTAGAGACACTACTGAGCTTTTTAACATATTGCAGGAAATTTCTGTTCTACTTTTAAATATCAACTCTTCCATAATTTCAATAATAATAATAACAATAATAATGAGATTCTCAGGCCTCTACCAAATGTACCAACTTTTGCCAGAGCCAGAGAGATGCCACGTAGAGAGCTGACTTCATCATACTCATGTCTTACTTCTTCTCTCCATTTTGGATGGCATTGCCCTGGGGGAGACACCCAGGTAACACTGGCTAATGGCGCGATGGCTGTTGTTTTGGTCAATCCATTAAGGACCAAAAAAAGGGTCTTAATGAGCTGAAAAGCATAAGCTAGGAAAATAAGGAAAATAGGTATCCTGTCAGCTGCTCACAGGCCTGAATCTGTGGCCTTTCTCCACAGGAGTAGAAAGGTGCAGATGACAGCAGAACATGCTTAAAGGCTTTCTCCTGAGCCCTCTTTTCACCTGGCAATAGCTAACATTTGGGCCTAGAACAGGGCAAGTATCAGCCACGACTATGCAGTGGGCAAGCAGCCATACACCTTACCTTATCCTTGTACTGCTCTGTACCAGTCTGGTTCCACAATTCTGCACTTGCTGGTAGTGTTCAATCAGACACGATTGCAAAGACAAGCCTGGAATGAGTAAGAGAAAAATGAGTTGTCAAATATTGCATTTAGAGAACTTAGCAAAGTGTGTAAATAAGTTATGGTATTGATATCCTGACAGACTGCTCAGCCAGGGGACTGGAAATGGAAAAAGAAGTCTATTGATCAAATAATTTTTAAATCTAAAAGTGGTTTTAATAAATTAATAGCCCCTTACACTGAATCCGAGTTTGCTCCCCTAGGCAACTCCTCAACTTGTACATACGCTGAAATTTTTCCACCTAAGCCAGTCAAGCCTTTCTGTTTTACATGGGGGGAAGCTGTGACCCCCTGATTTCAACAACCATACTGTGTGTCAAAGGCCAGGAATCCTGGATTATCTCACAGAAGTCAGTTCCCAAACTCCCTACTGGCATATTAAACAACAACATGTTCAAACAAAACAGTGCAAGAGAAAAGCAAAACTAACTCTTGTTGGTTGAGCACACCCTTAAATGCGTTTCTACCAGCTTCTGTGAGCAGCCTTTTCTGACGCTAACCTTCTTTGGCTCCCAGAGAATTGGATATTTCATACTGATATAAGAAACCTGCTGCCACAAACAGCGTTTATTTGGCAGATTTCTCTTAAGCTACCAAGAAACAGCAGCCATTACTGAGACTTCTCACTACAGCAGATAACCAGGAATAACATTCAGTAGCTAGAAATGTGGGCTCAAAAGATGCAGGTTCCATGCCAAGGTCTGCTGTTGACCTCCCGCACAACGTCAGGCAAGTCATTTCATGCCTCCCTGTTACAGTTTCTACAGCTATATAATGCAGATAATGATGCCGAACTCCTCTGTAAAGAGCTTTGAGACCTGCTGTGAGAAAAAGTCCCAAAATATTTCGTTAGTAACTAACTGCAAAGATGATAATACATGAAATGCATCACAAAAAGCCATTTAAAAGCTCAGGGCATTTCAAGTTAACGAAACATTGGTGAACTGGAAGCTCAATTCTTGTAATTTTCCCTCTCATCTAATAAAATTTCTAAGATGGCTTTTTGAAGTCAGGACAACTGAAAATGGGATTACTAATTGCATCTCACTCATTTCTAGCTGGAAACATTAATCACAGGAGGCAGATGTTTTTTTCTGACCCTTGACTGACTTATTCTCTCTATGTGGTCAGAGAGGTTAATAGGATGTATTAGTGGAAATAACTCAGCAATATCAGTTCTGTCTGAATCGGACAAGAAAAAAAGATTAGTCCTTTGCTCTTTGAGCTTGATTCTTTTGCTCATTCACTGCTTCAAATATGGAGCAGGTTGATTCAAAATCCACTGTCCTGTATTTAATTCCTACTGGAGCCACTTTTCCTACCTGATGACTTAAGACTTGGGAGTGGGTCTGTCCAGTGTGTCGTTGGATGGAGTTGCTCAGATATTAGGTGGGAGAGAAGGTGACTTGTGCAAAGGGATTCTCCGCAGCCTTGAGTTATTCCAATAAACATGCAAACCTCAACTGTTCTCCATCACAGATTTATATACAATTTGACTATGTGGAGGGTGGTTTTCAGCATGCTTTTACATGTGGTTTGGCGATGTTGAGTCTGTTTCACAGCTTGCTTTTACATGTGGTTTGGCTGCAGTGAGGCTGATTTACTGTGAGTTTTTACATGGAGCTTGGCTATGTTAATACTAGGGTCTCCATGTTTGGGATTTTACTACTTCTGTAGTAAGACAATGCAGGTCATAATACTGAAGAACAATTTAGATAAAGTGAGAAGTCAAAAACAACCTGGCACTGTTCCCTGTAACACCATAATAAAATACTCAAGCACTATTATGCCCCAGCTTCCGCCATCACGAGCAGAGAGCTGCTGCCCTGACTCCTGATTTGAAGTCGTATGTTTTCTGTTTCAAATGCAGGGGATTAGATATAAATCCTTACCTCAATTTCAGAGGTAGGATCCAAATGGCTTCCAGCCATGTCAGCTGTTCTACCTTTGTGTGGGTTTAATGTATAGTCAAGAATATATTGCAAAGAGAATGTGAATTATTAAACCTTTTCTTACCCAGCCCAAATCACCAAATATAGCTATCTACAACCAATAATTTCTCCAGGCAGTTTCAGCTACATAAGTTTTAAAGTGGCAAAACTCACGAGAGGCACTATTTTTCCCAGCTAGACCGTAACAGTCTCACAGAAGTTGTTACTCCCAACCCACACAAAATACGCTGGCAAACTTTAATGACTACCTGAAGTATAAACATGGAAGTGTTATTTTGATGCAAAGATTAATGCATGGCTTTTGTATAACATCAGCTCCTTTTGAAGCTTCTGTCTACAGATTGACCCATGCTAACTGTAATAACCTTTGTCTGTATAATGTTAATCAAGTTAATTCCTTTCAGAGAAAAAAAGTTATTGACCAATTTTTCAGTCTGGCTCTTCTCACCCCTAGAATGGAGCTCTACATCCCTGGTTTTCATTGCCTGGATCAAGATTCCCATTACCTCCAATTTTATTCTGTGCTTCAAATGCAAGATGGAACATAAACCTTCCAAGATTTCCCATCACATAACTCCCAGTACTGTTCTAATTTTGCTTTTCCTTCCTTTTATATGCAGTAACTTAGATTTACATGTACACAGGTTTTATATCAATTGTCTCATAACTTGTCTTTATTTTTCCCTGTCAGCTCTCAAAGGAGGGAAGATAAGGCTGGGAAGGAAGGTAAAGGGGGAATTACAGTTAAAGTGAATTTTCTTCCAAGAATCCACCTAGAGAGACAGATATAGTTTCCAGATGCTATTGTAGGACTTAGCAACTTAGCAGAGCATTAGGTGTCACTTAAAACTTTTAATCACATATCAGGGGCTGAGCTGCAAAAGAAAGACCAACAAGCAGAATACAGTAGTAAAGAACAGTAAATGCTATTCAATGTGCAAGTTGTCTAGAAATAAACATGCTCAGCAGATGAATTAAAAAAGCAGAACAAATCTTTTCACCTTTGCTCGGTTCTTGAAGCAGTAATCTGAGTGAGTCACCATAAGAAACAAATACTTTATCAGTGAAAATCCAAAGGAAACACTCCACCCATGGATGCTTTGATACAAAGAGAGCATTTCATATTAGCAATTTTTAAATGCTCATCTGTATTAGCTCTTCTTAATTTCTGCTCTTTGGTAAGTGTTCTGCATCCAGTTACACTGCTGTGACCTGGAAGATAGCTGCAGCTTTCAAAGAAGTTGCGTGACTGAGCACAGAGTCTTCTGGATGATGCTATATTTTACCTTTTGTGTTTTCCTTCAGCACAACAAGTTTGCTAGTACCTCCCTTTCCTGAGTTCAGAGTTGGTTTGCAGAATTTCCTCTTCTAGAACTGGAGGACAGATGATAAAAAAAATAAGTTTAGAGGAGGGTCTTGCTTTGCTGTCATTATTTGTTTTGTTTTTAAAACTTTAATTCTGAATGCCATGAAATAGAATTTTTGATTATTTGAAACCAAAAGAAACAGATATTTAGAACCAAGCTATCTTGTTTCAGTTAGCATTTATAGAATCACAATTTCAGTTGAGTTTTCATAAACAGATGCAATACCATAAGAACTCATAACAGAAAGTATTTATTGAAATTATGATATGCCCTTATAAGAACAGATGCACTTTAGATCACTTTTCTTTCCAAATTTATTTTGTTCAGTAGAGGTCATGACTTGCTGTGCAATGAAGGGACACTGGAATTTAACAGCTTTAACCATGTTTGATTTATCTTTGTAATCATGCTGTAAACAGCCCGTATGAAGACACACAGGTCATCACATGCACTCATAAAACAGAGCAAGTAATGCTGGCAATGGAAAATGCACAGTCTTCTCTTGGACCAAATTCCTGTTTAAGCCTCTGAAGATAAGAGTCAAATTAAGCTGTTTCTCATGTTAAAAAATGGCACATGGCACCAGTGGAAGTAGAAAGGCTTAATATTACTTGGGGGCTCAAACTACAAGCTTTTCAAAACTTTCTGCATGTTGGCTGAAATGAACTCAGGGTTTCTTTACCACTGTTATCATATCAGTTCATACCAGAGTCCAACATCTGAAGTGCAAGGATTTGTTTTCAAATTAACCACATTTTGCATGTATTTGATCTGAATTTTTTACTGCCACTCACCACTCCATTTATTGGACCCCTCATGAGATGGATCTGGAAGTTGTAAGATTTCCAAATCAATAGTTTCAGAGCTCTCTCCCCAAATTTAGAACTTCTCATTTTCAGGTTTCTCTCCCAAATAAGAGAAGTTAGAAGCCTTCTTAATTTGTTTTGGGACAAAAGTTAAGATTTGCCCCTCAAAAGCATGATTCCCATCTACACTTGCAGGAAAAGTGGTTGTTCCAAGTTCGTGATACAGTGGGAAGAGCTGCCAAAACCAGAGGCAAAGTTTCTTCAGCTTCGCACATTGTGGGTTCTGGCGTTTTTGCTGCAGGTTTTCAGAGACAATGAATAAAAACCTGGGCCCTTGTCCTCAAAGGTAACATGACCTCAGACATGCTTATCAACACCTCATATCCCACAGGCTCCCACAGGGCAGAAGACATTTTTACCTTCAAAACAAGTGGAGTATGATCTTACCCACGGTATGTCTATGTCAGTATTTCTGTTACTAGTAGCACCAGACAGCAGGAGGATGTACTATGCACAGAATAATGCTATATAAATGCCTTGCAGCTACACAGCATGAATAGCTTTTCCCTCAGGAACTTAGCACTGAGCTTTGCTCTTCCAAGACTTGTTCCCATCCATCCAGATGACTTGTGCTGGAGTGGCAGCCTTCATGACACAGCCAGTTGGGTCTTCCTGAATTCTTTCTTTAAATTATTCTTTCTGCCAGCCCTCCTTCCCCATCATAATATCACCTGCATAGTCACATTAGCAGCCACTGGAAAAATGCTAGCCCACATTGACCACCAACATTTCTGCTGAGGGCAGATATAGGCAGCTATATAAAGGCGGCACTGGCATGTTATGCTGTTTCCAGTATCTACTGTGAGCAGACACCTCTGTAGAATTGCTCAGGCAGTATTGAAACACAGAGATGTTTCCAGATGTCTCAGTGAAAGGCAAGATGAAAAAAGGTGGAAAGTTTTGAGAATATTGTAATGAAGAATAATGTCGTTCTCCTTTTACTAGCAATTCTCATTTCCTTTCCTTTTTTTTTTTTTTTTAAATAAAAAACACAGAAAAAAGGGTAGCTGAATGACTACTGAAAAACTACCTCCCTCATTTTGTTGCATCACAAAGGACCTCAGGCTGGTGTCAGGGTTCTGCCATTCCATACTTTTGCTAGCAAAGTATGCAGGAAATAGGGGTACCACAAACAATGCTGAATGGCTTAAGACAAGGAAAGGAAAAAGAAGAGGAGAAAAAGCAAATTCCAGCTAGATATAGTTTTAGAAGCATGTAGCAACCCTGGGAGAATGGATACTGCCAACCCCCCAACAGTAATATATGGTGTTAATGCATTTTCCACCCATTGCTGCAATTAATAAAGGCTGCTGCTAGACACACAGGCTAAGCTCGCTGCTACAGCATTTCTCCAGGCAGCCACTGCTCTACAAATAACAAATCTTATCCAGTCAGGGTGAGCCAGTTATGGAAGTTTGCCAGAGGCATAAGTAGAGTATGCTTTCCTCTCCTTCTACGCAGACAACCCTTCTGCTGAACGCAATGTCTCTACACATTCACATACAAATATATATTGCTGCTAATATAACATATCATTGAATTTCAGTAACCTAACATCCACAAGCATCAGAAAAGCTGTTAAGCATTAGCTAGTGTTTTGCATCTACCACTCAGCATGCTGTGAAGACACGGAGTTCCATGAGCTCAAAAAAAAAAAAAAAAAAAAAAAAAAAAAAAAAAAAAAGGAAGGCACATCCATAGGTGAACTCAAACTTTAAAAGTTTTTCCTATTATTTTTCTACTCATGGATGACTTTTGGTCCCAAGACTACTTCTCGTGTTGAAATGAAGTTCTTCACATTTCTCAGAATTGTTTCAGAGTGAATGCAGCATCGAAAGGGGATGCCTCTGTCTATAGGGGTGATTAGTCTAGATCGGTTCCTAAACTATAACCATGAGAAGAAAGACTTTGTCACCAAATAATGCAAGATATAAATATTTGAATAGAGGAAGGAATCAAGGTAGAAGACCCAATTTCTGGAGATTCCAGAATTATAATTCATTCATTGCTAGGGATAAGTCACACAGAAGGTGCCTATATCTAAATTTTGACTAATGTTTCTAAAACTCTCCAAAAATTATCTAGGCATTATCCTCATTTTATTTGTATTGAGGAAATAGGGACCCAGGAACTGCAGAGTTATAAGGACTGAGTAGGATCCAAGCTGTTACATACATAAATGCCAAAAAAAGGCTACTGAGCTGGAGACAATCACAGACTCTGCCCTTTCCCCTGCTACCTCCACACTCATGTGCACTATAAATTAGCAGTTAATGGAATTCTTACTCAATACCACAACACCTGGAGAACATGTAATGTGCCACTGGTCAGAATTTCCAAGTGAAATGATGTACCTTGGCTTTATAACCAAAGAAATGTCACAGGCTCTCTTGCAATGCACAAGAAAATCCCACTTACAGAATTTGCTTGCAAGCCACCCTGTTTCCAGAACTGGAATGTTATTTACCTGAACAGTTAGAGTGATTTTAATGTTCCTGAGATACAAATGCACTAGAACCAAATTCTTTGTTTCCTCTGTTTCCCTCCTTCTCTAGGTTTTCTTTTTTTCCTTGGATATTTAACAGCAGCCATTACTCTATTGTAAAGTTTTTCATCAACACTTAAGCCTCAGCTCTGCAATCTGAATAGGCAATGATCTACAGAGAGAAAACCCCATACATGCAGAAACATGGGGACCTGCCTAAGCCAACTGGAAAACTCGTGAGGCAAAGGAAAGAGGGAAACTAGGTGAAAAGACTGTCTGCAGCAGTACATCCCATTGGAAAGTTCTGGTCTCACATCTGCCTTGGTTCACCTTTGAGAGGGCTTGCTTACAATAACAACAATTCAACTGTTCGCCATCCTCATGTCTTATCTAGTCTCTTGTGTTAGAAATTTAGCAGCATTAATAGAGAGTTTATTTGATTGCTGAAGAAAATGTCTTTCCCAGGACTTATGCTGGTGTACATTCAAATGAGAATGCTGAACACAGTCCATGTTTGAGGCAAAGAGAAAAATGTAAGTGCTTTAAATCAAAGCACAGAATGGCTATGCTTTGATTTAAAATTCATATATAAATAGATTTTTAATTTGTGAAAGCCCTAGACAAGACGCAACCTGACCCTCCACAAAATTGTTCCTAGGCTTCAGTGGTGAAGTCCTGATTATGATAGTTCCCATGCTGCATCCAATTTCAGTGCAATTTTGAGTGTGGTCTTCCAACAAAAATCAGCATCTCAGCATGTTATCCTAGAAATATAGCTTAATAAAATCACAGTCAGTACTGAGGTTAAAGGCAGGGGTGGAACTTCTCACCAAGTTTTAACCAGTAGACTTTGAAAATGAAATATTCTTGCTAAAATCCCACCAATTTTTCTCCTGTGAGCATACTATATTAAGCCTTGTAGATAACTGAATCATTGTTTCAAATAGACCAAATAGTTGCATCAAATTTGATTTAAATTCTGAACAGCTAAAGAAAATGGCTTTTTTTTTTTTTTCCATTAGCCATACAACAAAAGTAGATTTCTCAGTTGGATTACCTACCTTCCTCACTCCTCAACAATATAGTCCTAATATATCATCCCCACCTACTTCTTAGATTTAATTTCAATCATTAATCAATTTAATCATTAATTGGTTGTTAATCATGGACATAATCTCTGTATTGAGAAAGACAACCGTCTTCTGAAACAATTTAGGCTTTACCATAGCCTTGGAGAAGCATACTTTTTTTCCCCCTTCACAAGAAGCAGGATAGTCTAAGTAGTTTTTCTGTCATTGTGGAAGTGAAGTTGAATAAACGCACAAAGGTTTAAAAATGTACTCTTGGAGCTGTGTTTAAGTCAAAGAAAGCATGGAGCTCTCTGCACACTGCTGTCATCCAGCCATTCTTCATTTCTGACCCATAGGTGGCTACAACAATCAAGGGTTGAGCATGAAATATATTCATCTATATTAGGAGTAATTTTTTTTTTAATCATTGCCAAAAGCTGGTGCCAAATCCTTTTCAAAGCCCAAAATGCTCTCTCTCTTAGTTATGCCACTCTGAGAGAAGGTTGACTCTATAGCCTTCAATGATGGGAGACTTGGTGTGTCTGACCAAAAATAGTGAAGTAAGGCAAATGGTCTGCGTGAAAATGGTCTCGGTGAGGGAGAAAAGGAAAAACATCCAAGCATGGGACAGATAAGTTTATAGCCCTCACCTCGGGGTGGGGGGGATCACTTAAAGGAACATGGAGGTTGGGAAGGGAAGACATAAACTTAGAGAAAAAAGCCCTTATGATTAGCTGCTGCAGACAGACAAGAATCCAAGCACTCACAATGCACATAAAGTCAACCCAGATAAAGCTTATGATAATGATATTTGAGAACCTGAACTCGTAACAGCCAGCAAGGCCTTTGGTCTGCAAGCTGCTGAGCTACCGGAGATCTTGCTAAACTGCTGGAAGATGCTGAAAGCTGAGGTCTTTTCAGAACTTGTCCTTAAGTGAACATTTTATATTGTCAAGTGACCTACATAGAAATAATTGCCTTCACACAGTGAGCACAAGTGTATATGTATTCTCAGAATTGACATGTATTGCTTGCAGTGCTTTTTGATTTGCACTCTGGTAGAAATCCCCCAAGTTCGGTCTTCAAAGTTGGCCTTTTTTATGAAGAGACTCCTAGACCTCAATGGATTCTAGTTATCCCGGAGATGGCCTTTCCAATGTCAGAACTGAAAAGGGAAGAAACATGTGAAGAAAAGTCTTTACTGAGCTTTTCCAAAGTTTGCTTATATAGAGATTGTTTCAAGTGTAGTAGTCCACAGAGAAGCCAAACCACCAGTTTGATTTTTTGATAGCTATGACCTTGTGCCTCTGTAAGCATTCTCCAGACTTGCCCAGGAGTCTGGAGCTGGGGCACCTTGTTCTCTTGCCCACGTTAACTGCACAGTCACACATCAAACATTGCCAGCAACACTATTTACAGCTGTGGACATGATGACATAGTGCATTAACAAGCTCACAAATATTTCTCATCCTAAATACCTTCCAGGTTTTCCTAATACCATGATAATGTTCATCATGTCAAAGGAGGAAACAGGTCTTTGAAAATCTCAAACTGCCTTTCAGCTTACCTATGCCCCTAACCTTTCTCCCACTCAAACAACAGGGTGATGAGTATATTAGCATGTAGCAGATCCTCAGCATGACCCTCCTATTTGTCCTGTAGCTTTTTTGCTCCACTTAAGAGTACCACACATCTGATCTATCACTGTTGTAAGCCCGATGAGAGTCCCAGCAAAACAGATCACCACCATTATTTACACCAATTAAATATCACCACTGTCCATTTTAGAACAGGGACAGACTGAAAGGTTCTGCATACTCCCCACCCAACAGCTTTAGGAGAGCACTGACCCAGTCTAAAAATTTCTGTGTTTATAGCAAAATTTATAGCGAGAGAATATAGAGCCGTACATGCTGACAAATTCAAGACAAAAGAGAGCATAGTCACTAGGTTCAAACACCTAGTATGAAATGCCAAAAAACCTACTCTACACCATGAGTAAAGTTTTTCATGAGCTTTGGGCTGCAGTAACTGGGAAGCCATGGTTATGGGGATCACCTTCTGCCCCAGCTGGAGACACATTCGAGGCTCCCAGCAGGTTCAGAAAAGCAGTTTTCTTTGTGGACCCTACAACCCCTTGCCAACAAGATGCTTGTTATGATACAAGTCACTTTTCTTTCTTAATTAACACTCTTTGTTGCAACGATTTTTCCTGTTTTGGTAACCTGTGAGGCAATGGCCTGGAGTTATCAGTACCACAAGCCCTTGGACACCATCCTCCTTGCATGCTGCTTCTCTGTACCTGGTAATAGTCCTGGACCTCCAGCTCTGAAACACCCCCATTGCTCTTAGTGCTCCCCTAACTGCAGTATCCAAGAGCACGTGTCATCAGGCTGCATCCCAAAGTCTAAGTCTTGCTGCTTTCACAGTGATCTTGGTCTAACAGACCACTCTTGACAGCACGCTCGCTCTTCTGCCTCTTTGCGGCATTAAATTAAGGATAAGAAAACAAAGTAAAGATGGAATTTTGTGATGGCCTTAGGGGTAGTTGTAAGGTCCCCCAGGGCAGTACACAAACAGCTTGCCTTACAAACTAAACTCCCTGCATAATGTGTGCCTTGAAATAATAGTTTCCAATTCTAGGGCCCAGGGTTCTTCTGGTTCACATGCTCATTTTTTTTTAAATCTTCTAGGGTAAGACAGAGTAGCAAGTGACCTACCTCTTCAAAGCAGATTTGAGGGTCTCTCAAGAACATAGGGCCACTTTTAGCATTAAAGAGACACCCATCTTCAGTACAGCTTCTACAAGGACTGCTTACCCAAGCCTGAGATTAAATGCATCCCCAGACCAATGAGGAGAAGGTGTGTAGGTAGGGGCCCTCAGGTGTGGCTAGTGGCCCTAGGTGGGGTTGGGTCAGGGCAATCTAATGCACTCAGGGCCCTGACAAGTTTTCCCTATTTCTACAGATCCCTTTGGGGAGGAGTGTGTGTTTGTTGTTTATGGGGTTAAGCAATCAGTTTGCCTTCCTTCGTAGCTGATCTACAGTCCATAAACAGAGTTTGGGGTTGGGATCAGGAAACCAATGCTTAAATAAATAGGAGTTTGCTAATACATTACGCTCCACACACCAATGGGGGCAAAAGGACTGTACAGAACTTGTTCTTAGAAAAAGCCAAAGCCTGCATTCACAGGAAGGTGAAAGTAGCACCTCTCTCTCTCTCCCACTTTTCTTCACTGCATAACCTCCTCTAGATTTGTATATATAAATAAGTGTATAAGATATATATTCTTTTATGTTGCCAAAATCTGTAAACAAAGGTCCATTGTGTGAGTAAATATCATATCTTTTAAGATCTTCCATTCATCATTTCCAGGAGGTAATAAATTAGGAAAAGAAAAAGGTTGCTTTTCACAAGCAAAGACTGGAAGACACAAAATGATTTGCTAATGCTAAGTAGAGAGGTAAGCCCACGTAAGTCTGATATCAGACGGCCCAACGTTAGGAGTAGGTCTCAATTCTTACATTATAGACTTTAAAAGTTGCATCGATAAACAACTCAAAATACACATAGTTAGAATGTAAATGCCAAAAATAATCCCTGGAAGTTCTAGCCCCTGAACCAGTATAGAGTCCAGACTGTCAAAAAGATTCACGATGCATCCCAGATTGCATATAACAGGCACAAACTGGGTCTATTAACTTGGATCCAGAGCCAACAGCAGAGGCCAGAATATGTAGGTGGCCTGTTTTGATGGAAACGTTTTCCCCACTGCTGCCACGTTAACAATCTGTTCTTGAGTCAGATAGAAAGAAACTTCCCTCCCTTCCTGCCCCATCCGGTCTCCTGGGCTGAATTGTCCTTGCTGGCATGGTCCTTGCTGCCCACCTGCCCTGACTTCTGAAATGACTGGCCACTTCCTCCATGCTATAGTTTTGAATTCTAGAGAACCATTTGAAATTAAGTCAAACACTCAACTGGAGACAATTATGCTGACTATATGGAGCTTTTATAACATCAGAAACAACTCAGGTTAATGGTTTTTTTCTTTCTCCCTCCCTGGACACAAGCCATTCCAGAACTTGTATCTGAATATTTAGTTCTCACGTATATTTATTTAGTTAGCAGTGGCATTCCTATTTTTATAGCTTTGAACTTTCTTGTTAGCAACATTAACAAGGTTTATGGCATATAAAGTGAGCTGTGGCATTTAAAAAATGTTGGCCTAATGTAACACCAGCTTTTTTTTATATACATGTTCAATGGCAAACTCCTACTGACAGGCAGAATGCATTTCTATGTCTGGGCAAGTTTATAGATGGTGTTCCCACCTCTGGGCCATAAGGTCACAAATTTGTTTCTGATTCTATTAAAGAAACACTCAACAATGGTAAGTTTGTGTGCTTCTCCTTTTTTTTTTTTTTTTTTTTTTTTTTTTTTTTTATGAGAGGGGACTGTTTTATGTGATCCAAGATCTTAAAGATACTCCAAGGAATCTCTGTTGAATGCTGGGCTTTTCACCCCCACACCCTGACCAAATAATGCTGGCTGTAGATTTGAGAAGCTTTATCTGGCAGTTAGATAAAACAGATTTCAGGGAAATCTGACGTGACTGAAGAAAAGAACAGGCAATGTCTCATCTGTCCATGTGTAGTTACGCTGCCTTCAGTGGGATTTGACTCTGTGTCAAGAGGATGTACAGGAGTTAAAGATTCATCATACCCGTTCTCAGTTCCTATTTCCTCAGCAGATCCTCTGTGTGACTCTGAGGACCTCCCCCTAAAGCTTTGCTGCCTGGCCCTCCATGCCTGTGGGGTGGAAGGAACAATATTCCTCCCTTGCCTGCCTTCATCTGTTTTGCAAGATTTTAGAGGCAAGGCACTGGTAAATCAAGGTACCTACCTCAGTGAAGGCCTTTGCACTCTATACATTAATAAGAATATTTACTGAACTCATGGCAAAGACAAATAAAAGGATGAATACATCAGAGATGGCTCCTATGGCCCTATGAAACACCAACCTTATTCTTTCTGGAATTAATTTAGCTAGGTATTTTCTCCTTTATGTCTTGCGATGGTTCCAGCTGCAGCTTCCTCACCGCAAGCATTTACTATACGATGCCTAGCCTCATTTAATAGGAGGGGAGGCAGTATGCAGGCTGGTCTCAGCCGTCGCCGACCTGAAATCCCTTCATGCTGGAACACATTGTGCTCTGGGACTTTGTGGCTACAAATATACAGACTTTTGGCTTGAGAAATGAGTGGGGGCTAGCAGAAAGACTGAGCTGATGGGGTAAAATTATGAGCACAGGAGAGAGAAAACCAGCATGTGAAGGAGGGAGGATAAGCTTGTACGTCTTTTGAAAGAATTTCAGCATCATCTATTACTGTCCAGAAGGCAATCACGAAAATGCAGAAGGGCAAGAAGCGCAGCCCTTTTTGTGGGATGCTTTGGCTTACTGTGGTTAGGAGGATCAAGGCTAGGTATCACATGCCTCTACTGAAGTGAGATCGGCTGGAATAAAGCAAGGAGCCAGAATTTCTAGGCTAGGAAAAAGGCTGATCGTGTTGCAACAGAGCACAGGAAAGAGAATTTGGCTGCAATGTCTGACTGGAGGCCTTTTAGCTACATGAGAGGACTCCAGGTCTATTTTTTCCTCTAATTTCCTCATGCCCCCAAGGAAGCTTTTGGTGGAAATTTGCTTCCATTTATGGGAGGACTGGAAGAATGAGGGCCAGACTGTGACTGAGCATCTGGCAAGAAGAAAGAGGGTTCAAAGGAGAGGAAACTGCTCAAGCAGGATTTGAGAGTGCTATTCGGTGCTGAAAATTGACCAGTGCAAGTGTCAGACTGCCACTGATGGTCATTACAAGTAGATATTTTTGAAAAATGCCAGTTCAAGAAACTCTCTGAGGCTTGGATCCAGTGAGATGACTTTGCTGTCTGAAAATTGTCATCATCACACAGATTCTTGTGGCCCAATGAAGTACTAAGTGATGTTTTGTGCAATATCACCTGCTTCAGATTCTCTCCTCCATGGTGACTATGGGTTTGGCTATTTAAAGGCAGTATAACAATAACACACAAAACTATTACTAAACACCTTTCCTCAGAGGAGACATTTCTTCCTCACAATTATTTTTGTTTTTCTAGTCTGTCGTTGGTTACCTCATAGATAATGGTTTATGATCACCATGCAATACCTTTTCTAAAACAGGTTGCAACTTGTCTTGCTCCTCCTAAGAATGGCAAGTTTTCTTTTGGCTTTGGAGAAGTTTGCAATTTTCTCAGGTTTTTAAAAAATCCCTACAGAAATTCCCTTAAATAAAAATCTACATGTAGGCAGCAGGTATATATCTCTCTACAATGCACAGGCAGTTCTTCGCTAAAGCAAAGAATCTACTTCAGTTACTGTTGTCTCTATCCATTTAGTTACGGTTACAAACCAATTGGCCAGTTCACAGCGTCAATTCTGTGAGAAAAAATGTGGTTTTAATGTGTTTGTATATTTATCAGAAAAGAATCCAGAAGGGTTGGGGTGGCGTGTCCGTGAGAGACGTGATTAATAAAGAAGGAATGATCAATTGCTTTGCACTACATTCAGGCTTTCTGCTCTGTTAAATAATACGGATATTTTGATTGTTCCGGGAATGTTGGTGAAATGCATTCAGGCAATGGGGAGTCCTTGACTTTTTCACTGTTTGTTGGCATCACGATGCCAAGAGAGAAGTTGATGAGAATTTTCTATGTAGAAAAATAGCAGATATTTACCTTTCATGTTTATACCCACCTACAAGACCTTCTTGTGAGATAGTTTTCCACAGCTCCGCTGTCCCATTAGGCATATAGAACAAAATACTTCAAAGCACTCTAACTCCCATGTTTGTGCTGAGGAGTTTCCCCTCCTGCAATGTTTTTCATATGTGAAATCGGTTCTAAAACAAGGTACAGTGACAAATACCGAAACTTATTTTGTTCAGCAGCATTCCCTATAAAGAAGTATTTATGTGACAGTGCTGGAAGACTAAGAGCTTGCTCCCGGGAGAGAAGGACGAGTACCCAGGGCTGCTGCGCACATCTGGTTTGGTTTGGATCCATCAGCCTCCGCAACACACACTGCAAACACCACAGAAGTGGCTGTTCTTCTGAAGTACAGTAGCAGATCTTGAGTGCATATTGAACTAGATCCTCTATGGGTATACATCAAAGTAACTACACTGAAATCAATCCGGCTGCTGCTCTTTGCACATGTGTTACATCTGATGTGAGACTCCCAAGTACCAAAATCACCACTCCAACGTCTTCTTATAACCAACCTCTATCATGGCACAATATACCCGGCTCTTCCAATAGCTACACCCTGCCCTGCGCTTTCAGTGACTCTCTCCCTCCCCTCTGTCCTTCCATCCCTCCCTTCTTCCCCCAGAACTGGCACCGATCAACATTTTGACTAGGAGACCAATTCGCTGAACTGAAAACATCAAAGCATATCTCTGGTTAGATCTCATCCCAGCCCTCCGAGTGTGTTGACTTGGAAAGTGAATAACTAATAAGGCAGCATGCCATTGTTTTCTGTTTATTATAATGGAAATAAATTGTTGGCTCTAAATCAGGCACTGATTGTTCCTTTGATATCAATGCCAGGAAGCAAAATAAAATGGCTTTTTAAAAATCACCTTTCACAGGGAGTGCCACAGGCATTTGAAAGATGAGCCTTTTTCCATGTCAAAGGCTCTACTAGAAGTGCCAAACACACTAGAAGAAAAAAACCAAATCCTTCCCTATTAAAACAAAAAAAGGTGCAAGAGAGAATGCGAGAGCAGGATCACCTGGGCAGCAGGATTGCCTGGGAAGGCTGGCACACCACAGATGTCCTGCGAGTGCTCATGAGGCTGCAGCAGAGCTGGCTCCATGGTGAGGAGCACTTCCTGAAGAATATGGAACACATCCTTTGCATTTTTTTTTCCCCTCAAAAAAAGCACAGGTGGGCTGAATGTATTACTCTGTCTGCCTGGCAGCTCTTAAACTAATAATAAGAGACTTTAGGAGCCAAAAAGACAGAGGGGGTGCTTTGCCTCAGAACTTGAACCACCCGTAAATCTTGCTTGTGTGTTTCTTTCGTGGTTTTTTTTTTAAGCTACATGGAGTGGCAATTTCATTGCACCCCCGATGCCTTCTCAGTGTTTTAGCATCTTCCCTATAGACTTTTAGGTGCAGACTTTCAGCTGTTTGAATTTCTCTCTGAGTGCTACCACCCCTAGCTAACAAGGGAATATGTTGCGCATCGGCATCACTGTAACGTGCATAAAGAGGAGCTTCCTCATTGGAGTTTATAGCTGGATCCAGATCTTAAGCGATCCAGAGTACAGTGGTGTTTGGTTTTCATGACGTGCTGCAGTTTGATTTGGCTCAGACCAGACGATAAAGCGGAGTGCCAGATTCAGATCTCAGGCCAAACTTGGATTTTGTATTTCGGCTACCAAACTTCATCATGGTTTGGCAAAGTCATGCTCTCACCTGCTCACGCCATGTGGGGAACACCTGTGATTTGCTGGAAAGGTGGTTGATCATGCTGTGAGAAACTCCCTGTTCGAAAGCCAACCTATGAGAGACTGTTTTGGCTGACTCTGGCTGCTGCAGGTGATGTGCACTGAGAGCGCAGAACCACTGAAACATGCTTAGACTCAAACTGCAAAGAAAAAAAAGTGGTGTAAAGAAAAGCCGTCAGGAGCAGACTGCAGCTTTGTGCCTTTCTTTGTTGTCATGACTCTTGGAACCAGTGCAACCTTTCTATTTGTAAGATTGGGACTCAGATGCACAGCAGCAGCATGACCTGAGAGTAAACTGGGAGACCTACATAACTATATCACTTTCTACGAGAGCCTGTTTTTGAAAGAGTCCATCATACTACCTCTAGCTAGCGTTCTTAGATACCATTTTTTGAAGAACGTGCTGGAAGACCCTAAATCAAACCAATACCCATTGCTTAGATGGCAAAAGATCTGTGCGCAGCAAACAGCGTGGTCTGCTAAATATTAAGGCCCTTTTTGACACAGATCTTATGCCTATGCTTGGCTTGAAGTGCATCCTTATTCTGCAAAGTACTTAAGCATATTATTAACTTCAAGGTTGTAGCTATGTCCCACAGAATGGGTAAGTATAACTGGGACCTTATAAACTGCTCATGACATAGGTGCTTTTTGGAATTGAAGGGTTTGAAGGGCTCCCACCAAAGTGCCCTGGGATTAAGTACAGACTTTCCATTGGCTTCAGCAAACATTCAGCCAGGTCCTAATTTTTATACTCATTACTACTACCTTATAACGAGATATTTGGAAAGGAAAAGGAAGGACCTTCTTCTCCAGATAATACCATCTCCTCTAAATTATTTCTGAAAATTAAGGGTGTGATTACCGACCTGTAAGTACTTGATGATCACACTTTGGTTTGAACTTTATGAGTGTATGTAGGTTTACTAACTCTAGCACTGCCCAGTAATTTATTTCCCAGGTGGGCTACGAAAGTCATCTGGAAGAAGGAAAACAGTGTCTAAGGGCTTGCTGTGCAAATGGATGATTGTGCTAGATGGATTAGCATACATTTTTGGGAACAGTTTTCTGAGGAGAGGTAGACTATACTTTCCTAATAAAATAAAATCTTTTTCTTTAACCCAGATGTACTGCTTCAAATTCTTGCTTATTTTATTAAAAGATTGGTGATCACTATCTCCTGCTCTTAGGTGTGGACAGGAACCAGGTTCAAAGACAACAACAAGCTATTCAAACCCCAAAAGCTGCTGCGACAGAGGTGTGAAGAAGCTCTGAATGACTCAACAGTCTTTGCAAGCATGTTGCCCCTTCCCAGGCCATCCTTCTTTCCCCAGAAGACAATCAACCTCAGGGGCTTTGCGCAAACTTTCATGCACTGAATAGCATGATCCAGAGCCGTGGTACCCCCAAGGGCAGTACAAAAGTCTCAGGTGCCAAGGGCAGCTTCTTTGTACTCCGTAAGTGCCCATTCGCTGGCAAGCAAAGCTGTACTGTGAAGCTCACCTGAGGAAGCCGGCAGACACTGTGAGACTTGGCAGGTTGACTCTTTTGTGCTGTTTGAACCCTAAAGGACCATGGTTTGGTGGACAGTTACTGGTACATCTGTAAATCGCTTGATGTATCTTGATCTGTCCTATCTGAAGAGACAAAAGTAAATGTCAGACCTGAAAATCCAGTTGGCATTGGTATTCTGGCACATGAACCGTTACATGATATTTGCAGGTCCTCCTTGGAGACTGTGGAAACATTATACTGTGGCATGCAAACCCAATATTAAACAAAACTTCTGCTTCTACAGCCGATGTGGCCTCTACTCATTCCACCCAGCAAGTTACTGGGAATACTTCAATGCAAAGAAAGGTCTTTATTGCTAAGCCTACTTCTGTTCTTTTTAAAAAACTCTCTTTGGCAATATCCATGAAACTTTAGGAAACTGATTCCCAAGGAATCACCTCCTGGACACAGCAGAGTTAAGATGGGTACGACGCTCATGCTAAAGTTATCTCGATTTAAGTTTAAAGCAGCACCTCCCTGAGGACCTCTCAATTCTGGAACGACCGACGTGTTTCTGCGTTTTCTAAGAGCCTGGATTATTTTTAATCTTCTGGACATGTTACAAAGATCAATTTATAGTCTCACAGAGACGGTAAGGACAAGGGTTTGGGGGCAGGCAAAAAGGGAATTGGCTGTTGTTGATTACTGAATGTTGTTAGTTCTGAAAAGAAGAAACTTTTCAGGGCAACTTCTACTTTCTTGCACTGCTTGCTTCATTTCAGAGAAACTGTACTGTGAACTGGCACAGATGCATGGACTGCAGGAGGCCCGTTCCCTTAGGCCAGCAGAGATTTTTGATCAATACATTACAAGTTGTGCAAGCCCTCACAGCTCTGTACGGGTGCTGTGTACTAAAAACATACAGAAGATGATGAGAAGAAAGCTTTCTTTTACTCTACCCATTACAGTTTGATATATACTACAATGAATTATGCCAATGACTTTGTTCCCAAATTACCTTAACCTAGAACAGCATCTTGCTTGTAATTTTGAGAGATACAATTTGTTAGTACCTCCAATATTATGCAAGGCTTCCAGTGAAAATAACAGGCAGGCTAGAGTTTGAGCAAACCTACGGTATGTGCTTCCCATAATATTCAGCAATATATGTTTTAAAATTCTCTATTCGTTCAGGTTACAGACCCATCACTTCAAATATTTACCAGAAGTCATCACAAGAATATAGCAGAGACACACGTACTGAATCTGTATACATTTCAAAAGTCATAAAAACCCGTGAGTAGAATTTTCTAGTTCTACTTAAAACGTACTTGAGCCTTACTTAGTAAAGTGCAATTCCTAACACTTACAAGGAGCGCAGTACAATAGTTTCCTTAATTTTGGCAGATGAAAAGTAAGAACCACAGAGTTTTGTATTATTTCCAACCAAAAGAGTCCAATGGCCTAAGTTTACCCAAAGTTTCGCAATCACTTTTGCAAGAAACCATGTCAGGGCATTTTTACAAAATGCTGGTAATGTCCAGAATTTCATACTCCTGAATTTAAAGCTTTTCCAAGTTTTTTGTTTGTTTTACATAACTTCCACCATGACTGTTTTCTTACCCCTGTAAGCACCGCCAGGATTTTTTTGACTGGATCACTTCTCAGGAATTACAATGAAGAATTTTAACTCTTGGAGAAGAGAAAGGGCTTTTTTTTTTTTTGGAAAATGTCATTCCCAGAAGTGCCTTTCACTGAAGTGCTCCTTCCTGGCGAGTCCCTAGGGACCAGTCACAGGAAGGACTGAGAAGAGGTGATGCTCAGCAGGTTGCTCCCAGGGCAGGTCCCCCGGCTGTCGTTTCAGACCATGTGGGTCCCTTTTGGTTCTTGAAAAGGCTTCAGTGACACAAAAGCTATTTAAAGATGTGGCCTGTCACCAGGCTACACTCGACTTTCTGTGAACATTTACTCAAGCTCTCCAGCCCCACCTTGGCCAGTCCCTGTCCCCATGGAGGTGCCCAGTGCCTGGGGTGGTGGGACGAGGCTCTGCCCTGCTCTGCCTGTGAACCCAGGCACTGTAAGCAGGGGTGATGGGAAGTTCACCTCCAAAGTGTGCTCCTGATCTGAACTAACCCCTTCTGTGAGCCTATGAAAATGCTCATGGAGATGTGCCCTTAGTGGGAAGATCTGCTACAAACGCAAACCAGATGCTAAAGGCTTGAGAAACATGTATACAAAGGAGAAAAGTGACATTTTCAAAACCATGGGCAGAAGCAGAAGCCGAACCAGGATTTGCTAACTTCCTCTCCATTGTTTTATCTATACTGCCACTTCTTGAATTTAATCTTAAATCTTGACAATTCATAGCCTTTCCTGGACATCTTTTATCCCATGGTTAGCACTCTGTAATGCTAAAGGTTTGAATATTAAAATAACATCCCAGTTACAGACAGTTATCTGACATGAGTGGAATAGTGAAGTTCCTATTCCCTGAGCACCTGTAAAGCTTTCATTTTCCCTCTCCAACAAAACCAAGATGACCTTCTCTTCCCCTTCCCCTGGTACTTCTCTTCCTAGGGCCCTTGTGGCTTTCTTGGCCTGCCTTAGCCTCAAATCAGAAGACAGATGGATTTTCAATATGAGCTTTATAGTTAGTAGTACCCCCTTCCCACTAAAAAGTTGACAGAAGTATGCAAAAGCCAGGCTTGTTACATGTGGACGCAATTTAAATGGGTAACAATCCAATAGGGAGTTATTTTTTATAAAGGCAGAGTTTTACTGAGATATGGTATGGTCCAGAATCAGAACCTCCTACAAATGTGTGTTTTCTCTTGTAGAGGTCAGTATGTTCTTAGGACACTGAAAGCAATAGCTCTTAATCTCTTACCCCGTCTTTAATAGCTCAGTTATTGCTAGTCGCATTTTAATTCCCTCACTGACAGCTCTGACAAGAGCACTCAGTGGCTTTGACTTCAGCCTGGTCCAGAAAACTTTCTTTGAATGATATTTTACACATTTCATAGACCGGACATTTCAAGGATCTGTGGCTGCAGCAAACAGCTGCAGGCTTCATGTTAACTAATTAGAGTGAAAACCCCATCTCCACAAGCTGACACATTACCTCAGAAGCTTGTTGGTCCCTGTCAGATGAATCACTCTTCCCCCAGATCTCCAGAAAAATGATCATCCCTTACTAGCACAGATGCATGTAGACCCAAATTTCTCTACCTGCTCTCCAAGTTAGCCAGCATGTAAACTGCACAGGTGTATTAGCTCAGTCCTACACCTGATGCCAAGGCATATATATATTTTGGCACTGTAGGCTACATCACCTAGCTGTGTGGGTCCCGCTATAAAACCAGCATGCCACTGCGGGAGCTGCTTGGGAGGAATCTGTGCAAATTTCCCAGCTGAGAACTTCCGCATCAAAGGAGCCTGTCCAAGAGTCTAGAGATGATGGCTGGAGCCTACCTGTACTCAGACTCATGCTTGTCCCAGCCCCATCTCCTGCTGCTCCTGGCTGGCCCCCCAGGGCGGACCCTGGACTTAGTTTATCCACTTGTCATGTCTGCACCAGCTGTGCTCATGTACTGCTTGTATGAGGGTCCCCCTGGGGTGCCGGCTTGGCCCCCATCTGGGACAGCCCTGCTCTTGCTGCTCCCTGGCAGCAAGGCTCAAGGATATTGTTGAGAAAGGATGTTTCAGATTCTAGTTAAAAAACCAATCCTTTTGCCTTCTGTCCTGGCAATGGTGTTGCTCTTCATCACTCTACATATATGAGCTGCAAGGATGACAGTCTGTAATTTTCTTATAAAGCAAACATGCTTCATTTTCCCCCTGACAGCAGGCAATCCAGGGCCAGTATATGACTGGCAAATGTCTTCTGTATTCATCTCTTCATGTGTCTTGGCTTTTCTTTACTTTTAATTTGCCTGGAGGCAGACATTTGAGATAACAGCTGTTATGGTGATATTATCAGTCATCTGCATGTCAGAGAATGCCAGGAAAATGCCTGTGGAGTAGACCTCTTGGGTTTTTGGTTTTGTTTTAACTGCTCTGGGGCAAATTCACTCCTTTGTCAAAGCTCTGCTCAAAACATGAGAAGAGAATATAATGGAACTGGTTTCTACCCTCCGATTATGAAGAAATGTATTTTCCTGCTGATAGAGCACAAGTTCCCTACTTGCTCTTTGAAGTTCCTCAAAGACGAGTGTCCTAGAGCAGTCCTCTGCCAGACCCTGTCACATTTTTGTTGCTGGTAAGTAATGTCAGAGCACATCTACTACCAGGAAACATCCCTGTGATTCTCTGGAGAGAGATGTGATTTGCTTGCTCTTGAGTAACTTGGAAGGCCCTAATAAACCCTGTTAGAAGGGATCTTTGCCCTCCCATGAAAGGGACTGCTTAGCTTTCTTGGGACTGCTTAGCTTTCTTGGGTTCAGTTATAAAGTCTTCTGGGGGAGAAAGTTTCTTTTCTTACTGAAGGGGAGGGCCCAATGTCAAGAATCATCAATGAGTAGGTCCGGAGCTCTATCTCACAAAGCTGAACCACCTGCAAGAAGGCCAAGTAGATTTATTGGTTCTTTAGAGAAGGTGCCACCAGGAAGTTGTTGGCTTGAGAATTATTACTCTGCATTCATTTGTTTTTCCAGAGAAATACAAGATGGAAAAACAAAATGTAGCTTTGGAAACAAACTGGGATGTGCCCCTATTTAGTATATTGATGATGACAGACCAGTTTGTCCAGTTAACTTAATGAAACTTAACATCCTTTGTACTAGAGAAGCTTATTCATTATAATTTGACCGAAAATAATTCATATCTGAGGATCTTGAACTACTTTACTGACATTAGGCCTGTGGGAAAATAAA
This sequence comes from Aquila chrysaetos chrysaetos, assembly GCF_900496995.4. Lineage (NCBI taxonomy): Eukaryota > Metazoa > Chordata > Aves > Accipitriformes > Accipitridae > Aquila > Aquila chrysaetos. The sequence goes on from NC_044011.1 coordinate 31,484,463, forward strand.
TAGTTACACCTATGAAATGACCGTTATTCCAAAGGAGATACGTAGATATAGGCATTTTGTGTATCTGCAGTCCTGATGGATCTGAGCACAGAAAATAAAGGCTTCTGCATGCATATTTACTGTTTTCCCATAATTTCCTAACATCTCTTAATAATGTGGTAGCAGAGATTTCTCTCTTCCATTACCTTGACATTACAGAAGGCTATTTTGCTAGAAATTAAGAGCTCAGTTCTTGTTTGTACCACACAACTCTTGACCAGCCATGGGCAAGGTATCTAGACTACTGTGGTCTGTTTTCCCACTTGGAAAATGAGCATACTTCCTAAAAATATAGTTAAGCATTCAGATACCACAGAGATAGAGCTCATGCAGATACCTGTGCAGTAGAAGAAATACATGTGAAAGAGAAAGCTGACCTAGAAGGCAAGATCCCAAAGGTTAACCATCCAAGTAAACTGTTACCAAGTAAATCTCCTGGTTTGTTTCCCAAAGGTAGCTTTTTCAGCTTTGACACACCTGTTTCTAAGTATAGTCAGTTTATAAAAACAAGCAAGCATTTTTGCAAGCTTCGAAGAAGCAGCACAAATCACTTCTTCTACCACTGCAAACGGCATTTCCTTATCCCTGTTTCCAGTAGGCATGTGAAACTTATTTTCACCCATGGTATTCAGGTGCAGCTGTTTGGAACCATGTTAAATGACTACACGGGAGAACATCCTTCATATTCCAAAAATTTTCACTGAGCTCAAAGAAAGTGTTAACAGTGGAATAAAGAGCCTTTCTTTTTAAATCTTCCAAAGACAAGAAGAATATGCTGCCTGCTTAAACATGGTGGAACCAAAAAAGGTAAGCTATATGACATAGTAATTTGCTAAGCACAGCTTTGCCTACGTGCTTTCATCGTCGCTGATGTGGTAACATAAAGGATTTGTTCAGCGTAGGGGAACTCCCTCTTCCAAATGACTCCAGGCTTTTGAGCAATTTTAGTTTCTGGAATTGAAGTGTATCTGTCTCGCTGTGAGTAAGCTTTGAGGGCTGGGAATGTAATTGTGTATTTTCTACATCATTGTAGCAGTATTGTTGGGGCTAAATACACTCGCTGAAAAATGCTTTTCTTTGTTTGATTTCTAGGGAGGTTGAACCAACAAGAAAAAATTGAAATATGTACCTTATTTAAACTGTGAAAGTTTGCATTTCTTGTCAAAATCTGGGTAGAGGTTTGGTCCATTGGAGAGCATTACAGTTCAGGTACCAAGATACAATTTCTAACTAAAATGAATTCTAATTGAAGATTTTATTTCCCTTTTTACATAAAACCAGAAAATACATTAAAAATCTGTTCCGATAAGCAATTTTTCATGTAGAAAAGTTTGTCTCTAAATATCATCTGACTTTAGGTCTAGGCAAAAAGAGAAAAAGAAACAGCTTTCAGTTGTAAATCACTGTGGTGAGAAGAAAGTTGTCTTTTGCCACAGCTGAGATTTGCAATATCACCTAGATACATGCTGCCAATAGGGCAGGGATATACTTTCCTGCTACCCATCAGATACTGACCATTGCTGAAAACAGAGGTTGGTCTTAAAGAACTAACATCTGATAAAGACAACACGTTCTTGGAACTGAGTTGCTAGAAACAAAGGTAAGAAGAAAGTCAAGGTTTCATTACTCTAAAGCTACTGGTTATTACTTATGGTTTCCTTTGGACACTTTCTCTTTGATATTATAGTATCAAATACCCTCAAAGCAACCTCCCACTAAGATGTGGTTCATTAAATAATAAACAGTGCCTTTCTCTGGACTTATCACCTGGAATTTAGAAAAAAAGTCTATGCAAAGCTGCAGTGAGGAAAAATAAGAGACACAAACAAGGAAATGTCAATTAAGATCAATAAGATAATACCTGGAGTGACTGGCTTGGCAGTCATGTGTTTCCTCTAGCATTTTCTGTGTAATTAATTTCTGTGAGATGAATACAGTGATGGAAGTTAAGGGGGAACGACTGATGAAACAGAAATTTTCATAGAAACAGTCTCTTTCATGCTTTTGGAGATTTTTTTTAGTTAGCAGTAACTTATTCTTTGTTAGTCACAATGACAGACAAGCATCCCATGCCCCGTGAAAGAGGTTGGGGTGAAAATTCAAACATCCATGAGGGTCCTTGTTGGCTATGTACAAGTAATGTCTGTTGGTAGCACCTGCGATCTTCTTTCTGAGGTTTTGGGCTGTACAGGAAGGAAGGGAGGTCTCATGGAGAAGAGAAGGGAATCCGGGAATGACTCTAGCTGCCTGGAGAGGAAAGGTCCCTTCTTCAGAAAATGACTATGAATTTCAAACACAATCATCTTCAGACAAAATATGGAAGCAGTCTGAGAGAAGAAACAAAAACAAGGTGTCTCCTGCACCTCCTTTCCCAGACAGCATCCCTCATCACCCATGATTACTTTCCCCTTTCGGCTCTATTCATCTCTTTCAGCACAATGGCACAGCTCATGATGGAGCTGGGAAAAACACCCATCCTAGCCTAGCCCATAACCTGGGACGAGATGTGGGTTTGAACCCCTGAGGCAAGGAAGCCGCAGATCCGGGGCTCCCAGGTCTCTGAGTTGGCTCACCACAGGGTTATTATATGCAAAAGGCAGCACTCGGTTTCACCATTTTTTCCATTGAAAAAGCTGCCTGCCAGAAGGGCTAGCTGGGAGCATGGCAGGATGCATGCAGGCAGATAGAGGCTAAGCCCTAATGTCGTAAGACAAATGTGATGGGAATTCAGGTGTCTAAATTCTCTGTATGAAAAGAGGAACTTCCCTATTCCCTCCTATCTGATCTATGATGTGTGCACATTGTTTTCAGGGAGGGAGTAGGAAAACATACATTTTAAAGGCTAAGCAGCTAGATGCCACTCTTCCGCATGCTTAGAATTAAAATGAGGGGCCTTATCTGCTCCAAACTGTGCTAAGCAATGTGGCAGAGAAGGTGAAAATATGCTATTTCAGCTCCTTTTTCCTCCTTTCATTAACTGATATTTAAACTGCGACATTTTTGCCTGATGCGTGTAGCTGTATTCTTGCATGCAGACACAACTGCATACAGGACTACAGCTACAAATGTTAAAGAAATAAACCTGTGAGGGTCTAGGAGACTGGAAGGGAGATATGTAGAAGGTCGATAGCATTAACTAAGAAATCTCGCTATTAGGATGGTAGCCAGAGGAGATGTTGGCCAAGTGAAATAAAGGGCTTACCATTCAATTAAGTCATGGAGCCAGACATACTATAGCTTTGTTCTGGAAACCTGAGTCAGGGACTGGGAGAGAAATGCAGTCTATTGCTACCCTAGAGAGACCACCAACCCTCCTCAAGGAACACTAGAGCACTATGAACTTTAACATGGGCCTACGTGCCAAAATTTGAGAGCCTTCCTGTAAGGCAGGCTGACACCTCAGATCTCTTACCTCATACACTGCTTCAAATTCTTCCCTTACAGAGGTGCTGGGTCTTGCTCAGATCCTTTTTCGAGCATGACTGCTTTGCACAGCACTGGTGTGGGGGACCTTACACCATGCTACTCAGAAAGATCTTCAAGAGCTTGTGGGGTTACCAGTGCTTACGTGGGGGTCTTGTCAGTCTTGGGTCTGTGAAGGGAAGAGACAAGTAGCCTCTGGGCACTTCCTTTTCTTTTGAATTCAGTCTGATTTTCTTTTTTTCTTGCCCAGAGAAACAGTAAGGCTGAAGGGCCAGCTCAGAGGAGAAAGGAAATGCATGTTGGAGCGGCTATCAGCATGGGATGGGGCCCTACTACTTGCACCGTGCTACAAGGAGGCTGTCTGGTAGGCCCACTAAACTGGGATACTTCTCTGCCATTCCTTTTGATGCAAGAAATTCATGTAACCTGTGACCGCTTTGTCTTTATTGCCAGAGACCATGTCTTTCTGTCTTGCTTCATCTAAACCATCCCATTATTTTTCAGTTCCTCTCTCTGAAGGCATTGTCTACAGTGAGTGACCCACTGCTTGTTTTTGCAGAACACCACAGGGAAGAGGGCCAAGGATACCTCAATGTTTATATACCGGGATGTAATAGCCTCATGTTGCCTGCAGATATATTCATATCAGTGCAAGTCCAAGGTCAGATCCTGTTGATGAGTGGTATTTTTGAGCTCTTGTTATACACACATACACTTCCAAACTGTGCTAGACTTGCCGTAAGCTGTTTACAAGAGATTGAGCCCATGGTGAATCAGCCCTGGCATGCAAGTCCTGCTCTGCTCCCCCCATTCTGGCTGATGCTTCTTGGCAGCTTATTCTGTGTGGGGCAGGAACACCACTGGACATGGGCAGCGCTTAACAGCAAAACCCATTATCTAGCAAAATACTGGCTGCACGGGACTTATGGACAGTGACTTGCAGAGATCCACTCACACCCGTGGGCTGGCCCAAGTATTTGAAGACAAACATGTGCTCAAGTGATGTGTTGGAACGTGATCGGCAAGGCTGATCCTCTAAATTACTACCAGTGACTTCATATTGACCTTAATAGTAGGAACACTCAAATACTTGAACGCCTAGGAGTACAATGTGGCATTTTAAACAACTGGTTTTTTCTTAAGGTATTTGACCTGTAAGTGGTAAAATCAGAGCCTCAACTCTTGACTTGGAACATATGCCTGAGGCATTCACTGAGAGGCATGATAAAGAAACTATGCAATGCATATGTTTTAATTTTAAGTAAATCAATGTAATAATCTGGGATCAGGTGGGATTCTGCAGCTGGAAGAAAAGGACAAAGGGATGTCATTAGTTATACTTTTAATAAGTCAATTTGTTAATTAGGGATCAGGTGGGATTTTCCAGCATGAGGCAGAGGACAAAGAAAGCTCATTAGTTATATTTCAAATAAATCAATGTTTTAGTTGGTGTGGGATTCTCCTGGAAATACAGGACGGGGCAAAATGGAACAGATACTACAAACTGTCACTTGAAAATATTCTTGATGTAAGAAATAAAAAATGTTTCATACTTACTTAGTGCATCTATATTTTCTAGGCAACCCTTGGTACAAAACCAGTGTGGTCAGGCTGGAACTCTTGGAAGATTCAAGAAAACAAAGAGAGAAGACCTGTAATATATTCAAAGAAATAAAGGGGAAAGGTCATTTCAGAACTGTGTGGCTCACCACATCTGGCAAATTGATTTCAAAACATTACAGCATTCGGAACCACTGGACATGTCTGAAGACTTGGGTCCTAGGCTTTTACCTGAGCCTGCCACAGGAAGATGTCATTTATGATAACTTCTGCCAGGTTCTCCACTGCAATAAAGTTCACTAGGCGCTGAGGTATTCTCCCCTGTGGCATATCAGGACAACATTTGCTTGTTCTACAGATCTCCCTGTACACAGTCCATCTCTCACTCACGCAAGGTCATGCAACCCTGGTGACCACCATTGGCAAGTAGCTGACTCCATGCAGGTCCTGCTGAGGCTGATATGACTCTATGGTAAGCATAATTTGTTTGTGGACTTGGGGTGATGCAGCATCTGAAAGCAAAACATTCTCTGAGTAAGAAAGGGAGACAGGCAGGTTAAAAAGGATGATGTTCAAATGACAAACCTGGCAACATTCAGCCTATTTACTCTTTGATGCTGCAATGGATGAGAGCAATTCAAAGCCATCAATACATATTAAGGAATGCCAAGCACTACAGGAAGCAAAAGATTTCATCATAATCAGTACCCATTTGTTCCCCGGTGTGCTGCACATTAAAAGGAGCTCTTTGAGACAGCTTTTCTTCTGTTGCTTTTCTTCTTGCCTTGTTTCAGTTTTGTCCTACCTGCACTCCACAGACGGAGCCCTGCTTACTGCTGACGGACAATAACGCATCTTGCAAGGCTAATATTTCCTGAGGACGCATCTTCTCGTGTTGCCTGCTGCCTGCACAACGAGATACACATGATAATTACCTCTTAGGAAGGCAACGGCTCATCTGTGTCACTGTCACATCTGCCCATGGCTAATAGGTGTGCAGCATTTGCTGTGAATTTAAAACCCATCCCTTTTCAAAGGTCAGGAGATCAAAAGTTCAAATTTCGTTGGAAATTGCCAAGAGAGCCCATACTGCCGCTCACTGCCCCAGCAGGCTCCTCATGTGCGATAGCAAGGAATCGGCAGCAGCTAACTTGCTGGTGCTGTTGTTTCAACCGACATATAAAACCAGAGACCCAGGCAGCTGTAGTAAGAAATAATAAAGACATTGAGTTTACATACAGTCTTCAAAAATTTCCTCAAAGCATCTTCAGTTTATTTTCTGACCTCAGTGTGAGGCTCAGTTTTAACAATATGGCTGCCAAAAGGGTGATTTACCCTATGGCTTAGACAGGCTGTTGTGATGGATAGTGGATACTATTTCAACAAAGAACCAGTGCCTCGAGTTTTAATCAGCTATGTAAACTAATAGAACCTGGCTCAAAATATTTTTGGCCCTTCCTTTGCAAGCAGATTCTCAACAGCGAATAGAAAAACACATCGTATATATGACTTACAATGCTACTCTTCATATGAGAGGAGAGTCATGTGGAGTCCAAGCACAGCAGCATCTTCAGAGGTTCAAAAGTCAGCAGTAAGATTCAGTCTGTGCTGAAACCTGATCCGTAAGGTCTAAGACAAAAAGCAGTTTTATTTTCCAGATTTTTCAATAAAAACTATAAAGTCATTTTAAGTTTCAAGAATGCAAATAAAGAGCATAAGAGCAGTATTTCAAGACAGGTTTTTATTTTCTTGCAGCAGTAACTTAAACAACACTTCAGTTTTTCAACTGAAGATCCACAATCCGTTGCCCAATCACAAAAGATTTTTTTAATGAAAAAAACCTGCGGCTTTTTTAAAAATCATTTTCTGTACATAACCTTAAAAAAAAGAAAAGAAGAGGAAAAGAGGGGCCCTTAGACCTCAAGAGAAGACCGGTTTCTTGAAAGTACCAAACAGGATTTAACGAACGTAAACAATCCTGTAGTTCCTACTCAGCCACTTTATCTTGCTCTCCTCCTCCAGGGGAAGTACAACACCCCTGAAAATGGGAGACATGGAATTGCAGTCACAATTCAGAAGAACATCAGTCAGTGAAACACTCAAGTATGTACTTGAGTGCTATTAGCATAATTGGGACACAAGTGTGTGATTGAAGTTAAGTATGATCTAAGTTAAGTTTCTTTAAGATAAATGGATTAATGCAGATGTTTATGTAATTTTGAGTGTCAAGGACAGCAAGTTTAAGCGTTTTGTCTAAATTTACATGTGAGTTTTATAGGAAACCACCATTTCTGATCTCACGTGTCCCAATCTCATCCCTTCAAGTGCCTAAAAGCTTGTCATTCCCCTCGCTCCAGTATTGACACTCTGCCTATTTTCTGCATGTTCCCATGATGCCTTTTGGAAACCCAATCAGGGGAGCAACGGGGCTGCTTAGGCTAAGTGTGAGGAGGGGGCTGGGCTGAATTGGCCAAAACCTTCTTTACTGAGAACTGTTGGTCAAAGCGATTTCTGAACACCGGCAAGCTTAGCCACCAAAGCTGTGTGCCTGGCTGTACTACGAAGTCATAGGAGAATCAGGGACTGAACTTTTGTACCTTTCGCTCTGCATACACAGTGCCTAATGCAATGCTGACTGCTAATGGTAGGAAGCTCCCACAACAACTAACCAAACCCCCACGGAAAATCCCAACCCAACATGGTCCTGTTAATTAATTCACAATAATTTCCTCCTCTTTGCAGTCTGTGATTAGGATTTGAAAATCAAAGCCATTAACCTTCAAAATGCTGAAATGGCAGACACCTTATAAGCAAAAATCCCTTCAAAATCCACCAGAGAGAGACAAACAGACTCTGGGCCTCAGCGAACTTTATCATAGTCTTCAACTTGATATCCACTTCAGTGACGTGAAGCTCTGCTGGATGGCTTTAAATTTGCCTCCAGACTGTTGTTAATTGGGAGAACTGTTTTTCTTTGTTCTTTCTGCAGTGTTAGCAGAGGCACACTGGCGGTGTGCTGGCAGTGGAAGCTGCCACTTTGGGAAGAGTTTTGATTAAAATATACATTGCTTTGATCAGTGGCTTCCCTGTAGTGTAAGATAAACACGATCAGCAGTTTTGGTTGGTGTTCATTCCTAAGGCACATGCTGTGAAGTTACTGCACTACATTAAGCAAAAGCTTAAAAGGAAATTATTGTAGCCAACTGGGACTTGGAATTGTCCTAAGACTAGAAATCTTAAAATCTAAGCACTGCCTTTCCCCCTCTGCCAGTAGGGTCTTCCATAATGGCAAGTCCAAGACGTTAGGGTTGAGATCTTTTATAACAAGGCATGTATGTCAGAGGAGGAAACGTATCAGAGTGTGTTCCATAACTAATTTAATGCTTTATGTCTTTTCATTCAACACCAGAAATATCACAGAAGCACACTTCCCTTCAGTTGGTGAAGCTTGTTTGAATATCACAGCTGGGGCCTGGAAGAGTTGTCTGAAGTGTAGCCGTGGTCTTTATGTCAAGAAATTTTAACGCTACTTTTTCCTTTTTTTTTTTTCCCTTTTTTCTTCCGAAGCCAAAATGGTATTTATTACAGGAAACTAGTATAGCTATTAGTACAAATAGCTTTCATGGAAATTGTTTGTTTTCTGTACTACAGCTTTGTATGCAAAATTAAACTTCAGGAATTTGTTTTAAAATTTCTAATGCTTAAGGCTCTACATTTCTAGGGAAGAGAATGCAAAAAAAATTACATGATTAAATAAAGATTTGCTCAGAGAATGGCAAGTACATTAATGATGTTACTTATAAGCTCATAAAAGAAACACAGGCATAAGAGGAAAACTTAGTGTTATGCTTTGGTTTTTTAAGCTGGACTTTTAATGACACCTTATTATTTCCTTGAGAAAGGGTAATTTCTCTGACTGGGGTAGGAACCAGCCTACCCTTCCTTTTGCCATCCCCAAGAGTGGGCCAGATCCTGAGTAAACACAGAAAGGTTGAGCATCACCAAAATTGATAAAGTTGCCCCACAATGAGATCCAGGTGACCAATTCTTCGACTACCTGCAAGGGCGAGGGGCAGCGGGTGGGTGCTGCTCTCGAGTAGAAATGGCCCGCTGGCACCGGCAGCTCCCCTGCGTTATGTGCTATTCTGCTCTGTCTGTTCGAAGGCCTTTTCTGATAAAGTAATAAACATACTAGAAAACCGTTTTACAAGCCAGGTCTCACTCTGCTCTCCAGCTTTTTCTCATTAAGAGCATTGCTGCTTCAAGGAAGTTCAAGCTGCAGCACATTTAACATCTGCATTCCTTTGACGTGTTTTGAAATGATTTTAAAACAATTGGGAGAGGAGGACCAGGTTTGGGGGGGCTAAGTGCTTCAAAGAGAAAGCAGATCAACATGTAAGCCCCAAATTACATAACTAGCCCCACCAAGGAAATAAATTAATTTGTTTCCCAATGGCTTATTTATATAACCCTTTAATTATAGCTAACCATATCACCAGTATTATACCATGGGAAAATGTAAAACTGTTAAGCAACCTACCACTCCGCCCTCTCCAGACCGACAACACAATCATTAAGCAACAACTACATGTTAGGACATCGCCTGCTCTTTTGTCTTTCAAAGGTATAGTGCAATAATGTGGGTATGAAAATGTGACCTCAACTGTAACTCTTTTTCTAGGGCTTTTCTGTGTTCCTAAACTCCATCTCCCTGTTGGATTGTAAAAATGGGACAGCATTTGACCTGCTTGCAACACAAAACGGGATATTGTTTAAAAATTCGCTATTTTCCCAGTCTGCACATGAGTCATAATCAGCAGTTGAGTCCTGTTAACTGCAAGTGCTGCTCAGTCTATGCTGGCTTTTCAAATGGGGTAAGTTTAGGTAGCTCTGTTGACTTCAACTAAAGCATTTCTAATTTTTTCTAATTCAGTAGACACCAGCTGAGACCCTAGCTTTTGCCCTACAAAAGGCACTGTGTGTTAAAGCAGCTTGCTGCAGCTCCTTGAGGCCTAATGAATGCTACGTATTACGAGTTATTAGACCAAACCGCTGTGATGAACAGGATGGCAACAGTAACAGGAAAGATTTTGCACATGAGAAATATCAGAATTTTCTGAAACTGAAATTGTCAAAGCAGCTGTTTCAAACCATGTTCAGTCCACTTCAGAAGGCAATACATAAATATTTCTAAGAAAAATAATCTCCTGATGATATGAGATAAAGCTGATTGTGGCATGTGGAGAATGCTATAGCTTCAACTATGGGGTTGCAAGAAGGGTTTCATTATAAATCATGGAAATTCTTACTAATGTTTTTATGTTTGGATTGGCTTTCAATACTCAAATTAGTGGAATCTTTCCGGTACAATGACTTTCTTCTCTGTGAAGGGGCAAGTCTTGGTAGCTTAGCAGCACTGCAATATGAACAAAGATAATGCATCTTAATGCTACAATAGCCAATGTAGCTGGATATTAACAGCCCTATATATGGCCAAATTAGAACAGATTATCAGGGATGCTTTGGAATCTCCATCAGTCAGACTCTGTCCATTAAGCTGGGTATCCTACAAGATAGGCATCATGTCCACCACATCTTAATAGGTTCGGTGCAGGAGCTGTGTTAGATATTTTGGGAAGGCCTTGAAACCAACCCTGCAGATTAGAAGAGAGTCATTCCAGGTTCTGTATCCAAGAATCTGTAATACTCTGTCTAAAGTTCAAAAACAGCTAAAGAGAAAGCGCAGTATACACAGGAATTGCCCACAAGAAAATTCTTCAATTAGCTTGCTAAATAATCCATCTTTTGTATTTATTTTTAATTTAAAGATGGCATAAAGTGAGTTTTAGCAAACCATTCCTGCATAACTCAGTGTATAGAGAGATGAAGCAATGCTATAATTCTATCTTCTACATCCTTTGAAGCAGTATTTTGTTGGTCATGTCTGCGATGCCTGAGGATGGCCTCTAGACCAAGTTCTGTACTCTTAAAAACAGATCAAAAGAAATTCGGTCATCACCTTCAAAAGGCAGCTATTCTCCTCCCCTTTTGCACAGAGCTGCAACATGAAACAAGCCTTCATGTTGAGGAACGTCTTCTGTAATTCAGTATAGATGTTTCGACTCGCAGTCTCAGTTTTTTAGATGGGAATAGCAAGTTAGCTGTCTTCAAGGGAGCTAAATTAATTTAATCTCAGTTCTGAACTAAGAGAGGAAAAATTGAAGTTTTCAAGAAAAAGCGTTGCCTTTGTATTAAGCAAAAATTAAAATGTTGAGCCTCATGTTAGCTGCTAATATACCAATGGCATTTTATCTCAGGATTTTATTATGACTAAGCAGAGATACAATATTATTTAAAAATCTTAGCAATGACTGCAATAAATAAATACATTTCCAGCCCTTACGATGGTAGAATAATGCTGTCAAACGTGACCAGTGACTATCTACCCCAAAAGCTTGACAACAAGAAAAAAAACAAGAAAGCAGGGTTCTTGAATAGCATGCTATAATTCTGTGATTTCTCATCCAGACTTGATTTTTAATCAAAAAGTAAGGCTTGCAGTGGTACGATCTATACAGATCCATACACCTCTTGCTGACATTTCAGATGCCATTCTGAGTTACACAAAATAGAGAATAACTGTGCTGAGATGTAGAGGACAAGATTGGTCTAGAGAAAACACAAACTGGTCAAAATCCAAAAGCCAAATTCCTGAATCTTTAAAAAAGTTTAGTTAATATATGTTTATATATTTTTCCCACAAAGTATCATTTCCTGATTTTGGCTGGAGATAGTAAAGTACCTTGAAAAAGACTATTTCCATGTTGTATTTAACTCAGCAGAAACCAAGACCTACAAGAAATCTGTAGGGAAAACAGACTTTCCTCTTTTTACTGGTTGGTTGACTGTCAGTATTCTCCAGGATTCCCTGATGATTCAACATGGAGTTAGAAAGCAATATAAAATCATTCCCTATACTTCAAAGTCTTTTTTTAAAACAAATTTTCTCATTCAGAAATGCAAGAACTGAAAGCTGGTCCTTTGCGAAATCTGGCGAGTGATGTACATAGCACTAAAAAAAAATAAATCTTCATGAATGTCTGCTGCAGCATCTCAGAGCACTGTGCAGCACAGCAGAGGCTCTCCAACCCTCCCTGATCAGACTGTCTAGACTCAGCTGGCTCGAGCTCTGCGGCTCTGGGAGCTGGACTTTAGTGGGGACAGGCTGCTGGTGAGCCCTGGTCTGCATGAGCATTTATTTCTGCCCTGCGACTCAGTTGCTTCATTGCACCTTGCAATAACTAGAACTGCATTTGAGTGGGAGCTATGATTGGGTAATTGGCAGGCAGATGTGGCTTCTAATTATCTGCTCTTCTTTCGGGAAAAGCAAGGAAAATATCAGGTAGCCAAAAAAAGAAGTCTTCTGGCTACCCACAATCTATCAGAAGACCTGGAGAGACACTATCACCCGAAAAATAAGGGTATGATCTGGAATTGTTTCCATTCTTCCTAATATTCCTTGGTAGAACAAAACATCTGTGAGCTGGATAGCTGTAGACAGCTGGTTCTGGAGAAAGGCTGGATTTTACTCCACCAAGACATAACCTTCTCTAATGGGAATAATACCACTACAAATGCACATCAAACCTGAATAGTTCTTGCAACTGTTCACAGTTCAGGAAATCAGTGTGCTGCATTGCTATTTGTAACCAATATAATTTTATCTCCACTCCATGCCCACTTTCTGGTAATGCAACATAGTCACATTGCTGACAAAATGTGTGGAAATGGGAATTTATGGTCCACTATGCTACGGCTAATGAAGTTAACAGGGAAAACCAAAACCAAAACCAAAACCAAATCCTATATTGTAACCGTTTGGATTATGCAGCTGCACAAATGATACCTGGAAAAAACACTGAGTGTTTTAACTTTTGTTAACAAGAAAAAAATTGAATAATGTTTTCATTGACTGAAAAATATTCAGTTAAATTCTGCCAGAAGAACATTTTCAGTGGAGAGAAGCCAGAATCAGATCCCTGTGGACAAAATTTACCAATAAGTGGATTTTTTTCAGTTTTCAGAGAAAACTTTTGAGATTTTCAGTTATCCCATGAAAAGTTAAAAAAAAAAAAAAAAGTATTCAATGAGCACAGGCTCTTTCCTGGGAACATCCTTCTTCAGCTGAAAACTCCTTCTTCTGACAATAGTAACTGCTGACAAAGAAGTTTTGATCAGCCTAGGAAACATTGGCACCCTGTGTATAAATGATGTACCACCGATGGTCTTATCCTGTGGGTGGCTTCTTTGTGTAGGACAGTCTTCAAAGGGAGGGACCATCAGGAACTACCGGGAAGCCAGAGGGACGTGTACTTCCATCTAACAAGGCTGTCCTTGGTGGAACATTTGCTAAAATGCTCAAGTTTGCTTTTTCTCCTGAACCTTCATTGATCCTATAGTAGAAGTGTTTACACTGACAGCACATTTCTACTAGCTGAGGATCTGGCCCTATTTTAGCCTTCTTGACTTATTTTTTGGCGTGTTGCTGCAAGTGGGTTGGGATCCTGCCAGGGCGGGGGTGAACACAACAGCATTCCTGGGCTCTTAGTAGTGTTGACCATTGTATTGATGTGAATACATAAAAACCTTCAAAGGCAGAAAGGTGACTCCCTGTCATATGTAATGCTCCTTCTAGTCCTTTCAAGCCACAGATCATCAGCATAGTCTGTGCTTGAACCCAGGACATGCTGCTTTCTCCAGTGAACGAGTGATGGAGATTATTGCAGTGAATAGTAACAGTAGATGAGGTGCTATCTCCCCCTTTAAATTGAGCCATTCAATTTGTCATGAATGGCTGAGTATTTCTTGCTGGCATTTGGGACTTAGATTTCAGCGCTGGGAATAGAGTGAATAGGATCAATGATGAAGCTGAAGTACAAAAAGAAGGAGCAAAAAAGGGCAAAGGACTAAAACCGATAGAGACAAGCAATTACAAGGTGTATTAATGTACGCTGAGCTAGGCTGGAAAGAAGGAAGAACTTATTGTTATTCTGGGGGATTTTTTTCCATGAAAGATAAAGGGGAGGGAAGTGAATATTTGTTATTTGGGCAATTGCAAAGCTGTGGCTGCAAAGAATAAAGAGACCTTTTAGAACATGGCAGCTGCCTCTGAGCTTTGAGCGTGGTACTTGATACTACAATCTACCCTCCTAGTGCTTTTTGGCCAGCTTTTGAGAAGAGCGAGGAAGGCATTCAGAAGGAAGACAATGACAAATGTCAAGAAAGAGAGAGGAAATCTGGAGTTTAAAAGGAGTATTGAGTGACAGGTGGGTTAGATCAAAGGCAGACATTTACCAGGTATTTATAATTGCAATGCTAATAGAGGTTAATCATAGAAAACAGAGCCGAAGGGTGGATATCTAGCCAATTGTAAAGCATACATATATATATTTAATACACACATATACATAACCGTGCACACGTATGTATGTATATATTGTACTTCAAAAGTCAGCTGGCCATTTAACCAGTCACTGTCACCCATTCTAGTTTTCTCTGGGTTGTTAATGGAAAGGAAGATTTTGCAGGCAGAGCATTTGAACCCCTTTGCTGTCAGAGCCAGTGAGATGTTTTGGAAAGAACACACAAGATGGGGCTCCTGTATAAATCACTGGAAAAGCAGAGTCAGAATTTGTTTCTTTATAAAAAGGAAACAAACCCCCAAATCTGTGCCCAGCAAGACTGTGTTTGTTTTCATAGCTTTTAACACAGAGAAAGGAGAATCCTTATTAAAGGATTTTTAAAACTGAGTTTCTTATCTTGCTAATTTTGAGGGCTGGATTTTCCAGGACCTCAGTACCAGTTACACAACTAAATGAGCATCAGCTTTTCTAAAGGCTGCACAATTTTGCAAACATGGGCTCAACTTTGAGCACTTTTGCTTACCAGCCCTTTTCAATCTTATCTCTCTCACAGACATGCTCTCTCTTGTTATCATTCTTCCACCCATTCCTTTCCTATGCCACACACAGATTTCAAAAAAACAAAACAAAAACATTTCCTATGGGAGTCTCTCCATACTCATTTTAAGGAAAAGCCGTTCTTGTTCGCCCTCTGTGGCGCGTAGCAGTCCCAGCTGTGTATTGCAGCCAGCTACAAGAAGACTTAACTATGTCTAGAATAATTCCTAATACCACAGCTATGTCTGATTTTACCAGCAAAACCATTCTGATGTCATGTGCTCCCAAATCTAGAAAAAGAAATGTTACGTATGACAAAATACCACACACAAATTATTAATGAAAGGCCATAGCAACACTAAGTGAATAACTTTATGTACTTATCCAACTCTCTTCACCCAAAGACTGCCAATGACTTTTTTTTTTTTCCCCACAACCAACCACAGAAGAACTAGGTCTTATTACGTGTCTGGACTAATTCCTGAAATTATAGGGTCTCTGTCAGGAGTTTTAGGAACATGTAATACAAATAAAAGCAACTTTCAAAAATGCATGATTTATCCACGAGGTATCTTGTCTATATGGAAAGGTGCTTCGGCTCTTGGGCAATAAACTACCTAGTTAACTGCCATCAGAAAGCAGTTTCTCCATGCATAATGATTACATTCACATTCTTTAATAACATGAATTTTGCCTCCTTTGTGCTAGGTCCTGTATGCAGAAAGGAAAAGGATGGTAGGCATGAGAAAGGAGTATTAATGTACAGCTAAGGTAGACAGGTATATATTCACCTTATGGGCAAAGGATGCTCATGTCGACAGCGAATCAGTTATGTTGATGCTTATGCTGCAGCGGGCAGCCTTGTCCCTGCAGCCAAGAGCTGGGAGCATTTTCTGGGCTGGGGCTTGCTGTCCTCTTCAGCAGGGCTGGCAGGGCAGGCTGGCCAACTTCTCCACCCTGCCTGTGGGATTTGAAACCCAGACAGCAGGATGGGCAACCTGGCAAAGAGCAAGAGAAGGATGGGGTTCAGGCACCGACCTGGGCTCCGAGGCATGGGGGGGACCGATGGCCCAGTGGCTGTGCAGGTAGGAGAGCGCCGTCACACACATTTTGGGCAAGTCTGAACAACTGCTGCAGAAATGCTCATCTTGATACTTCCTTTTGCAGAACTGGAAGGAAGAGGAATAATGGGGGAAGGGGGAAGGGCAGAGAAAGACACACACCCACACACAAACCAAAATTAATTCCTGGCATTTACTGTGAAATCACAGCAAAGGTCCTGTGGGCTCCCTTATTACCTCTAGCCAAGGACAAATGCAAGGTATCACTTTCTGTCTCGCTGTCATCTTCGTACACTATTTTTCGCAGGTGTTTCATCAAGCACACAGATCAGAAAATACAAATACCAAAACCTGAATATTAGGGTCTGCTTGAAAGTCTTTCTGAATTAATGCAGCTAAGACATGTTTCTAAATGTCTTTGCTAAATGAAGGCCTGTGGCATTATTACATTGAGAACGAAGCAGCATTTTAAAATGTTAAAAATGGGCCAAAACCATAATATACCATTTTCTGTCTGGAATAGGATTTGGTTAAAATTCAGAGGTTCAGGTCCGAGGCTGGAGCCAGACTAAGGTTTGGGTCTGTCAGCACAAGCATCCCATGAACAACCGAGCCAACATTCAGCCCCAACAGTGGAAAGCTTGTAAGTTCATTTGGAGGCAGTCTGGTCTTGCAAGAGCTCTGCCATTTTGGACAGCACCCAAAAAGCAAGCAAAAAGGGGCCCCTGGATGTTTTTTTATTATTATTATTATTATTTGAATAAACCCACTCTGGTTTCTAAACAAGTTCAAATCTGGGCAGACATGCTAAAACAAAACCACCCGTCATTCTGGGAGTAGGGAAGATATGAAACTCCAGTTTGGTCCCATCTCTACTTTAGTGATACCTATCTTAAAGCATACTCCTTCTAAAAATGAATTAAGAATTACAGCAGCCTCTTACCAAGGCTCCTCCCAGCAATAAACAAAAATATTGCTTGGATTATTTTGCAATAGCTGCAAAGTTAAAAGCCTTTGTTAACAATTAACAGTTTCCATGACAAGCAATCATCACTATTTTGCCATCCCATCCCATCTGAGATTGGTGATCTGCTGGAGCACAGATCCTTGCATGTGCATCCTTACTGCTGGCTGGAAACCCTTCTTGCCCCCTGCATCACCCTTCATAAAGGAGCTACTCCTGGGATGAGGTTTCGGTTTCTGTCAGGTGACATCAGTGTCTCCCTGGAAAAGCAGTGTTCCTGGGAGTTTGAATCTCACTGCAAATAGTTGTCAAGCCTTTTTTGTCTTCAAGTTGATTTGACTTTTAGTCACTCTTCTGGTCATTTTCAAGTATTTGTATTAATGAAAGAGTGAGAATGTGCTTTATCTTACATCATTTTTGGAAGGAAAAAAGCGCTGTTCTAGCTTGAGGCTGCAGACTATAGGAAAAAAGTCTGGAGCTAAGCAGACACTGCAATTTTATTTCCCATCTCAGCCACAAGGTAGGATACATATATACTCCTGACCCACCTTCCTGAGCACTGTCTCATATATTATTCTGGTAGAAGGTTGCCTAGCTTCCAAACAACTTCCATATATTAGCCACTGCTCAGTTGCAGGGAGGTGAAGGGCGACTGAAACCTCAAGCAATAATTGATTTCAACTCCCTTTTGTTTCTGTAATAGGTTTTTATATGGAACAGTTATATCCACTGGGCAGAGAACCAAAGCTTCCTAATAAAGAGCAGGACAGTGAAAACTTACAGCAATGCTTTCCCCCTCCAGAATCTGCAAGCATAGTAAGGACTAGAGGGAAAATTTTCTCTGTACTTGAGCGCACTCGCACACTCTCACTTCTATTCCCCCCTCTATTGCTGTTATTCCCACATGTACATATTTGTTACCGCCTCAGTAGTTCTTTCTTCATTGCACAGATGGAAATGAGGTGGCCCAATGGGTAGGATGCTAATCAGCCTTTCTATTCAGATATCAACTCTGTGAACTCTGCAGGTCACTGCAACTCAAAGGCATGACTGCACATCAGACAGACATCCCTGATCCAGCTTGTTCAGAGGTGACCATGTCCGTGTGGCTCTCTATGAATGAGTTAGCGGTATTTAGCCAAAAAACTCTGCAGCTCCCAATAAACCTCTCCCCAAATCTCAATTCCCCTCTCACCACACCCAAGCAAGGCAATGTGAAGCCTGTGCAGGTGTGGCAACTCCTGCCAATATCTTGACTGCAGTGCAAAGCATTACAAGTGTCCATCTGCTCTGATAGACACAGAACTTTAAAATTCATGAGATCTGAGTATGATTGAACAGTCTCTTAAGTGTTTTTGACAAAAGAGAAGATCCAGATAGTGAGGAAAGAGGAAATTACTTAATTCTGAGGTATTTCAAATCTAGAAGAAACTTCTGGTTTGTTTTAAGATCAAGACCATCCCATTTTAACAGCCAAACAAATTCCCCAATCCGTATGTTACAAAGAGGGGATATTTCACTCAGCCTTGGCTTATCTTGCTCTGCCTTCCTCATAATCATCACCACCACCACTATGGCTGCATGTTGTTTCAACAGGAACTGTGGGAGACAAGATCCTGAGTGATCAGAGATAGATGGAGGGGTCAGTGGGCAAGGAGGAGGATAAACGCACGGGTACTGGGAATCTGGAGAGCAAGAAGTGGAAGTGGAGGAGTGAGCTGTAGCTGTGAGTGAGACTAGAAACCCAGCTAGATAGCTGCCATCTGAACAAGGGCCACCAAACCTTAGAAATTTCCATTCTCTCAACCAGTGGTAAACACACTGTCTGATTTAATTAACTTTTCTGTCATTAGTATACATCGGCGAGGGAGGAGGAACACACACTCCGCTGTGTAATAGATTCCCGTTGTGCCCTTTGCTACATGGTATGCACAAACATAAAGCTGTTGGCTCCCTAAGAGGTAAGACAGAAAAGTCCCATCGTACCCACATAGTTTTGAAAAGTGGGAAAGACAAATCCTATTTTTTATTTGCTTTTTATTTTGTATTTATTTGCTTTTGCTTCTTTCCCAGGCACTTTCTTCCTTCTAGGTCAGCCAGTTTAAATTGGAGCCTGTAGCAAGAGATCCATTTCTCACCAAACAAACTCCTCTACAGGAAAGCTCATGTGTTTAAATATATTTTTGAGCAAATTTTCCCTCTCCTCCCCCTTTCTGAATTTGGTTGTTTTATTTGTCAGCTGATAATATGGACAAAACAGTGCCTCTCCCCTACACGGGAAAGTCAGTATAAGAGCTTCTCAGGAGTGACTGGAGCAGCTTGGGAATTTGTCTACCTTGGCAGGAAAGTTCCAATTCCTCCACTTTTCTAGGCTTAATAAATTCCTGCTCTCTTCAGCAATAATAAAACAAAATCAGTCTCCTGGGGAAGAATTCACTCCAAAACACTGCGCTATTTCAGTCATTCTGAGCTTTCATTGGTGGGACATATAAAAAATGGGATGATAAACTCTTCCAAAAAAGATAAAAATAAACCCATCCTAAAAATGGGCTTCATCCTTCTCCCCAGTCCTTGTATGGAGTTTCTTTAATGGATGCTTAGTCTGTGGATGGAAAGCAGTGCTCAGTTAAGAGCACTTAGCATCTTCTGTCTTCAAGGCTCTCCAAGGCTTTCCAAGTACAAAAGGTAGAGGTTATATGTGAGTATTGTATACCAGGTTTACAGAAGGTATACATCTGATTTATACCTCCCATGCATCATTCATGGTGCTTTCTAAACAGCCTGTGGTTCCACTGTTCTATCTATTTCACATACATTCCTGTAGCAAAACCAGGTTCAAGTCTCTGCTGTTCCCATATCCTACTGCCCAGGTGAGTGTGGGTAGGAAACGGAATGAAGGTGCTACACTGCACATAGACCAAGGATGATTTTATGTCTAAAAGCCCACATTGTTCTCATCCGTGCTAGTGAAAAATCTCCATTAGCTTGAAAAAATCAGTAGGTCTTTCATCATAGAAGCCCTGGCACTTTGTAAAGGCCTCCACACTTATAATGTTATTGAAGCACTTTACAGAATAGGCAATTATTGTTGCTGGGCAAGTAACTGATTCTTTTCATTCACTGGCAACTTACAAACTATTTTGAGTTAGCTTGAAATAGAAATACAGATTATTTTTTTTTTTGAGGCAAACAGGAAAATGGAAGGAAAAAAGTTCAGCTCAGAACAAATGAAATGTTACAGTCAACCCAAAGTGAAATACTACATTTTAGAGGTAGGTCTTTTACAAAGAAATTTGAAAATGCAGTTGAAAGAACTGTGGTGCAATTTTTCTGGAAAATAAGTTTTAGTTAAATATATTAGTCACTCCTTATGTTCAAATAGGGAAAACATGTCAGAAACGACTTTTTCCCAGCACCAGGAAGAGCCACTTTTCATGCAGGTGAGGGTACGGGCAATGCACTTCCTGTTCAGCTGCAGGATCTTGTGCAACCCCACACCCACCAGGCATAGAGGAGCTGAACCACCGGCCATACATTACAAATGTACCTTTGGAGCTACACTAAATTTGACCCTAAGTTTGAAAACTGGAGTTTTTGTCTCAGAAACTATCACTTACCTGTATGACTAAGAAGTTTACAAACTGGACAACTTTCCTACTCATAAATTCCAGTACATAAATTTATTTGAATCAAAATTTGAATACAACAGCCAACGTTGAAAAGAACTGAAGGATACTCAAGAGCACTACTTAATCTCAGTTTGGCTGTTTAGCTTTCTAAATTTTGCATGTTTGTGTATGAACAACTGGTATGTTTAAAAATAACTGAATATATGTTGAGAAGAAGGAGTACAGCTGCCTTGTTAGGTAAAGTCAGTATTATGAGTACGTTTAGTAATGAAAGACTGAAGCTAATGCTCTTAACAATTGTTTCAAATCCAGACAAAATCTTAAAATAATAAAGGAAGCAAAGATCTCCATCATAAACACATTTATTATTTCCACATGGTGTTTGTGTGTGTGTTTGTACAGTATATGCAACTAAGCTTGCCCTCACACAAATTAGAAATGTTTCTCATTCCATACACACAATGATTGCTCACATAAGAGGCCTCGAGGTTTGTTTTCTGACACACTGGAGAATCCAGGAACCTTGAGAAAATCAGTGTGATCTGTTTAACACTCTCTCCTTGGAGCTGGGTGACTAGCACAGTATGTTTTCTGCAAATGTTCATAAGCCTGAGCCAAAGCCCACTGAAGGCATTGAGGTCAGGCCCCTGCAAAAGTATATGAATGTCTCTGTTGTCATCCACTGTTGTCAACATTTCCAGGATGGCTCTTATGAACACTGACAGAAGTTGAGGGTTTAAGCTGAACAGAAACCAGGGCAACCAAAGTCTAAAACCGGTGTTATTGATCCATGTGATCCAAGAGGGCTACTTAAGCTCAGAAGTTGACTTCTAATGCCTAATGAAAGAACTCAGGCCAAGATTTTATCTGCTTTTAAACAATAACACCTCATTAGTTCTACTTCAACTTTAGCTGCCTAAATCCCTTTAACAATCTCAACACACTACAAGGAAAAAGTATGGATTACCCCAACCCATTAACATGGAATAATCAGTGGTGAGTAGTATGCTTTTGGTGATGAAAGACCTAATTTTTGTTTATAATGAGATATCTTAATGGTGTTTAAGTGATGTAAAGTATAACTCTCTTTACTACTATACCCACGCGTATTGTAGCCCCTTGTATTCTTGGATCTGCCTTAGCTGCGTGGTCCTACACATATTATTCCTCAGCTTGCCCAGTAGGCACAAGCAGAATAACAGTAATAATCTACTTGGCTAAATGCTCCAAGATCAACTTCCACATGAGAAGGGCTGTATAAGACCAATAAATGTTTTTAAAGTAGATCTTTAACCTCAGTCATACAGAACCAGCAAAGAGCAGTATGATGGCATCCCTTCAGACTCTTAAGACAGAATGCACCATCATGGTGCTCTTTTAATCTCTTCTGGGCCCGATAAAATATTTTTTTGGCTATTAAATTTAGCCTAACTACTTTCTAAACTCTGCACAGTCCTAAATATTGTCTGGTATGGTATTTTCTATGAGTGTGTGCAGAGTTGTGAATGCAAAGCAATCAACCTCCTTTCTGAATGTGTAAACAAGCAAAGTAGCTTTGAAGGACTTTCTTGTAACTCTTTTCTTCACTTGCCTCTGGATCCTTTCTCCTTTATTACCTGAACATCCCTCTAGGGCAGAACTTTGCAATTGCCAGTTATTCTTGAGGAAGGAAGGTTTTAATGAATCAGGAAATGAACCATTTAACTCCAAGGCCTAACACATCATTTCTTTTATACAGTTAGCCTTGTATTTTAATGATTTGGTTGTTTTTTTCAATAACTAATCTTACTGTTTCTTTTTCTTTTTGTTATTTTTTCTCCTACCAGTCACAGTGCTCACTTTTAAACATTTACTTAAATTTAAAATGAAGCAGTAAGGTCTTTTAGAATTTTTCTGATTTTAAAAGAATGGTTGTTTTAACCATTTTGTCACTGCTCTTGCTCTGCACCTGCTGCTCTACCCACATATTACAATACTGGAACCAGTGGAAACTTGGAATATGTGCCTGATATGTTTAGTGCCACAGCAGGCAATGATACCTTTTTGAGTGCAAGCATTAATCCAAATACTGTCTTGTGACCAGTAAAATAAAAAATTTCCAGTAACACAGCCATAAATGCACACTTTAAAATCAAAAGCAAAGGCATCACTCAAGGGCTACTGACCATGTTTACATGAGTCTCTCAGAGCTATCAGGGAGAAATAATGTACAAC
The DNA here is from genome assembly GCF_900496995.4 of Aquila chrysaetos chrysaetos. NCBI lineage: Eukaryota > Metazoa > Chordata > Aves > Accipitriformes > Accipitridae > Aquila > Aquila chrysaetos. Next base: position 31,507,312 of record NC_044011.1, read on the forward strand.
TTCAGTTAAAGTCTCTGTCATCACCTTCCTATATGACCCTGGAAAACTCTGTAAACACTCCATTTTTTTCCAAAAGGATTCAAGTGGAAAATTCACAGAAAATAAGACTTTGATGACCATTAAAATGCAACCTCTGTCTCAGCAATCCACTGACCTGCCAACTGGAAGATGCCACAAGAATTTATCCCAGAAGGTTCACTCTGTATTTGTTTGCCATCACTGAAGGAAAGACTCGAGGTGAGATTGACCCACTACAGCAGCTCTCCCAAACCTTGCAAGAGAGTAACAAATCTATTACTGTTTCTGAAGTCCCTCCAATTTACAGCGATGGAGATCACGCACACCCAAAAAGCCCTACTCAAGTCAGTGAAGAGAAACCAGATAAATTATTTTTCCTACGAGATCCCTGAGAAGGATGAGTTTGAAAAGAAAGTACAGAACATGCAGGTCCACCTTGAGTTGAGCTGCCAATGTTTTCTGAAAAACATCAGGATAAATTTCATAACTCCTATGCTTCGGGCCAGTTCTGAGATGATGACAGACTTCTGATGGCATAAATGCATCAGCTAAGGTGGAGAGAGAATACAAGAGTGATGCCTGTGCAGAAGTTCAGTCATAGTTGACCTGACAAAACCATCTTCTCTCAGTATAGCTTGCTCCACTTCAAAGACTGTAAGTGAGACTGGAAGAATGGTCTACACTACATAGGTTTGCATAAAATGCTACAGTTGATAGGTATATGGGGAAAAAAATCCGGCTTTTAAACACTGTCTCTGTGTGAGTACCTCTTCTTATAGATGCACGTTATACTGTTAAAATATTTCCTTTGCCAAAACAACTTCTGCTATTCAGGACCATGTTTCTAAGTTCTGCCACCCGTGGAGCTCCTTTTGTCCATACAAGCTCCACCTTCATTGGGTCTGCTTGTAAGAGTAAACAAAAGGATCAAACAAAACCTACTCTTTAAGGCCTTCAAAGGTTATGAGGGAACTAGTAATACTAACTCATATATTTTACTTTTCTGCAAATGGGACCTACTACAAGTCCATTTCGTACTTCCGTAAATCAGAGCAGTTTCAAAATTTGCTCTCGTTTATATTGGCTATTGAACTAGCATAATTTTTTTTAACTGTTCCTTTTGGAAAACTTTAACCCAAATACTCTTGAAGCCAGTCCCCATCCTCTGGAGATATCATTGTCAATTCTTTTGAAGGTATAGTTAGAAATTTAATGTTTTGGCAATCCCTGCTTCCAGGGAAGAGGGTTTTTTTAGTTAAATGGTGTTTCCTTAGGCCAGGCTTAAAGCCAATTTTGTGCACCATTGTTCCAAGCCAGAGGGTACCTATACCTTTATCCTGTGCTAGGGTTTGATACAAATAGATGGCTTTCATTTTCAAAAGAGCCTATGGAGTCAGGCACTCAATTTGCAACAAGTTGGAAATAGTGTTGTAAATCCCGTAGTGCCTCTGAACACCCCAGCCAAAATATTTTCCCAAATAGTTCTTGTGACGAAAGGGAGGCTTCACTTCCTGCTAAAAAGCTGTGTATTGTTTAGACACATTGGTCTCTGAAGGTAAAGAAACCTGAAATTCATTTGATTTTAATCAGCAAAACTGTGACATCAGAAAGGCCTTGCTCTGCACAGTCAGCACTGATACTGGTGATGCTCTGACCCAGAAGGTGCAGCTCTGGCAACTGTAACGGGTGCCATGGGACTATTACTTGTGTCTTCAAAACAGTAGTTGATCTGTACTTATGTCATTATGAACTGATGGCCACGTCCCCTTAGGGTCTTCCTACATTGACCCTCTTGCTTAAAAGTGAATAGGTACAGCTTGAGGCAGCCAAGTCAGTCCAGTACAAAGTTCTCAATTCTGACACCTTTACCTCAAGAAGTATTGTCCTAGTTTCAGCTGGGATAGAGTTAACTGTCTTCCTAGTAGCTGGTACGGTGCTATGTTTTGAGTTCAGTATGTGAAGAATGTTTATAACACTGATGTTTTCAGTTGTTGCTAGTAGTGTTTAGACTAATGTCAAGGGTTTTTCAGCTTCTCAAGCCCAGCCAGCGAGAAAGCTGGAGGGGCACAAGAAGTTGGCACAGGACACAGCCAGGGCAGCTGACCCAAACTGGCCAACGGGGTATTCCATACCATGTGACGTCCCATCCAGTATAGGAACTGGGAAGTGGGGGGCGGGGAATCGCCGCTGGGGGACTAGCTGGGTGCCGGTTGGCGGGTGGTGAGCAATTGCACTGCGCATCATTTGTACATTCCAATCCTTTCATTACTGCTGTTGTCATTTTATTAGTGTTATCATTATCATTATTAGTTTCTTCTTTTCTGTTCTATTAAACTGTTCTTATCTCAACCCATGGGTTTTGCTTCTTTTTCCCGATTTTCTCCCCCATCCCACTGGGTGGGGGGGGAGTGAGTGAGCGGCTGCGTGGTGCTTAGTTGCTGGCTGGGGTTAAACCACGACAAGTGTCTTAATCCAAAAAAAGTCACTGAAATCAAGAGATGTGCCTACACTAGATGTGGCAAGCTATTCCCAATGTTTATTCAAGGGTTTAATCTGGCTCTTACTGAAACCTCAAGGAGTTTTCCCACAGATTTGAAGAGGGTAAAGCCAAGCATTTGAGTGGTGTCACAAGATCAGGTGTAATTTAGAAACCAGATGTTCATGGATGTCCCTGTATGTCTGTGCTCTGGTTCCTTTGGAAACTGCTTGCATGCTCCACAGAGCAAAATCTAGCCTAGAGTTTTTCCCCACCTAAAAGAGAAAGCTTTTACACCAGGAGCTGATAGGAAGCTTCCCTGCCTCTGCAGCTGCCCACGCGATAGATCTCTGACCATCAGAAATGGGTGCCAGGGATGAGGTTCATGAATATGAGGGGCTTGCTTCAAAATTTTTTTAAAAAATACAATCGTAAATCAAGTGCTGTTGCCCAAAGACACATTAGCGAGAAAGGCTGCTAGATACTAACACTGTATTGCAAGCGCAGTGCCAGCTTGTAAAAAAATAAAACTAGACAGACTTCCTTGGAACAAAGTCCTCTTGGTACACTGGTACCCTGTGATCAAGCACACTGTAAACAGAGAAGGAAATTTCGTTTTCCATTGGCCAGGCTTTTGAGGAAAAAAAGAACGCTGATACTCGAGGAAGAGAAATTGTACAGTTGTATAAGTACCGTTGTATGTAAAGAGTTGTCCTCAGAAGCAAAAATTAAGTAATAATCTTCCACCTTTGTTAATTAACCGGAGTGGATTACTGCTTCAAGATTTATTTAACAGAAGTTGCTACTTAAGGTAATTTGTTCACTGTGTGGGTGGATAAGTGCACGCAGAAGTTACAAACACTGAGCAAAGGGGTTGTGAAGAGGCATAAGCGTGGCCCTGGCTGGTTTGGCAGGTACATATAGGGGAATATGTACATGCATTGCTGGATGAAGAAACAGGGGTTGGGAGAATTGCTACAATATGTTGTAAGATGCAAATACGTGTGAAGTTTTACAACATTGACTTGAATATCTTGGGTGATAGGTATGGTGTACACATGTATGGACTATGGGAGTAGGTGCTATTGAAGGGACAAGGACTAGTGAGGCTGTAAAATACATGTACTGAGGTGATGAGGTTAATGGTGGATGATCAGATTTCATTACCAACAGCTGTAGTGCTTGGAAATTGCTGTCTATAAAGGGGTGATTGTATAAGAGAGCATGTTATGTTTCCCATTTGATGCAGCTTCGGCACAGTGGGTGCATTATTATCTCTTGTGCCAACGGTATGAAGTTCAGAAGAAAGTTAAGATGCATGCCTATCCCAGTTGCATAGCAGATGTACACTCCACTTCTAGTTTTATTCTTTCATTCTTATGATTTGATTTCTTTAGTGTGAAATACAGTTTAGTGTTGGGGGCAGTCAAAAGACAAAACAGAGCCTGCATTTCAAAAGGAGAGAGATGTTTTGGCTACCACCTGACACAAGTACTTGCAACTAATACCACCTGGCTGCTCAGACACGCATATCAGCACTGCGTCAGGGCTGGTCATCAGCTTTGCATCACTTGGTAAGACTGCATTTGCTCAAATGATGACTGAATTAGTGCCCGAGTGACATTGTGGCACCAGTCTCAAATCCCACAGTCCATGGCCAGAAATATCAGGCACAGGAGAATGAATGTGCCTGCTTAGTTCCAGGACAAAAGAAATATGAACTAATTCTGACCTTTTCTTTCCCATACTTGTGACTCACAAACAACCACCCAGCTTCTGCTCATAATAGTTTATTTCTTACTAACCAGAGACTCTGCTTTTTGGGCAGCTCTGTGCTACATACAGCACTAGGTAAAAATAAAAAATACAGAACTTAGTCCCTGCCCCAGGATGCTCCTCCTGTGGCAATCTGGAAATGATTACTTGGCACTTTAAAACTCATCACCATCATGCAGGGCATTTCTTGCTCTGAAATGTGACTCCCTCTGGATAACACATGAAGAACTGGAGAGTCAAAGCACTAGGCAAAGATTTAAGACTCTCTGTGGGTTTATTATCAGAGTGAGTAAACAGCAGTATCATGCATTTACAGGTGAGGAAACCTAGCACAGAGACAGGGTTAACACATGCCACCAGGGACTTGCAGAGTTGACAAGGAACCTGATTCACCTCTAATGGTAGAGAAATAGAACAGGGGAGATGCTACTTTCTCTTCTTCCTTACTTACATTTAAGTATTAGATGAAAACAAATGACTGTACCATTTTTAATACAAGAAATAGCAACAGTGCTGAAGTAATTGTCTGGGCCAGAACTGAGCCATACAGAGACCTACAGAAACTGTTTGCCATCTTTATAGCACCCATGAAGCATAACTCCAGCTCTTGCTAAAACCCCTATCAAAATTCCTATCTCTGCAATATTCCCAAAATATTAGCAAATTCATACTTATTTTGAGCAAACACAAAAACCAAATTCCAACAGTAAAATTGGAGAGTTTGTGAGTGTGGGTCAGAGTTAAGTTTGTTCTCACACAGAAGCAGATTCTCACATGAAATTATGGAGCACGGGTGCTGAGAAAGAAGGCACAAAGACACAGAACAACTGAAGTCATAAAGTAGGCTCTTGTGAGCAGTCTGGACTTTAGGACCTCTCGTCATCAGCGGAGGCTACGCAGCCTGAACTAAGCCGTGGATACTTTTATGATTATAATGGTAAAATAGCTGAGACCTCAGCCAGTTTAAAACTTCCGTCCTTCAACCTTTACATTCATAAAATTTTAAGGACTGAAACGCTAAACTGGAACACAACGTGGTTGCTTTACAAGCATAACATCTAAAGGGCTTGGCAGAGCCAGGTCCACTAACTTCCACTGCCCTGCAGAGCTGCTAAGCTCTGGAGGGTTTCTGGGCGCCTCGGCGGACCACACAGCTCTCGCTGCCCACCACGGCTGCCAGGCTCCACACGGCTCCCCCATCTCACTGATGTAAGGATAGGACTGGTCCCTTCTGAAAATCAAGGGTAATGACTTCCAATAAGGAATTTTGCACCTAAATAGCTATATTGATGCCTGCATTCCCAGGTTACTATTTTGATAAAATTGTAGCAGAGCTCATTTCCTTCATGTAAACAGGGTCTCACTCTTTCCACGGCAGCATCAGCACTTGAAGTTTTGTCTGAAGTGGTGAAAAGTGCTAATATCTTTGTGGTTTAGGGTGGAAAAAAGTCAGAGTCACTGCATGCTTACACACATCTATTTCTATGTGAATGCTGAAGTTCCCACTGAATTTCCTGAATGAAAAGGATGCCAAAGACTCAGGAAATGCTGCCTTTTCATGTAAGAAAACGCCTGTGATTTGAAAAGTGCAGATGAGATTATTTTGGAGAAAAAAAATCCAGATTTCTTTTTTCTCTTATACTGCAATTAGCTTCAGAGGAAAAGCTTACCGCTTCGAAAAAACTGGAAGGGTGAAAGATGAGTTTGGATTGAAGTGTTTGTGGACTTAACTCTGGACACACTATTGATGCTTCCATCCTAGATTTGCTGAGGTGGCTGTGTGAGATGAATGTGCAATACTGATTGCCAGCCTCCTGTCTTAACTTCATTATGCAGAGTGATCACAAAGTGCTAACTAGAGCCTATTATTCAGTCCATTCAGCTCACACCTGGTTCTTAGTGAGATGTTACACTACTTTAACACAATGAACTATGGCTTTATTGCTCTCTGCTATTTCCTCCTCCCTCCAGCTTGAAAAACCACACTTCAATCAATGGCTAATGTCAGCATGGGAATAATAACCTTCGTTTATAGCAGCAAGTAGGGACATCTGGACAGGCCAGGGAAAGAAGCAGGGAGTAAAGCCATGAGGATGTGCAGATTACACCGTTATCATAAGAGTGCTTGGTTTCAGGAAAGCTTTTTCGTGTGGAAACATCCAAAACGCTCCTTTCTTCAGCTGAGGGTTTTTCCTCTGAAGGATACAGAAAGGTCAAGAGAACTGGGACTGACAGCATAGCACGGGTAGGTAGTATGTTTATAAGTTGCAGAAACAATAATACAAAGCATATTGTAGCTGTTCAGGCTAATTCTTAAGGAAAAACTGATGGTACGACAAAATCCAGGGTCAAGTACAAGGAGTCTAACCTTAGATTCAGGTGGCACCTCAGAAATCCATGGCCAGTTCCTCCTTCAGGACAAACCAATAAAGCTTTCGGTGCTCCCCTTCCCCTGCCACCTACACCCTGATAACAGCAATTCTTTGTTTTTCCTGTTATTTATCTGCCTTGTTACTCTGCCAGGTTTTTAGGGGACAATGACCATTTGTATGTTACCTATTACTACTTGGAGCTTTTCGGGCCAGCTGTAATGCTATCAATAATTGGTAGAGGAAGGCTACTGAAGGGTACATCCTCCTTGTACTGAAGCCCCATGTAGGACCCCGGCACATTCCCATCGAAGTGTTCTTTGTAAACAACGAGGATGGAGGCTATACCTGTTCAAAATTTGCCTTTCTTTCACACGTCCTAAAAAAATTAAATCTCTGAAGAATTCATGACATAGATTGATGTGAACAGGCACTTAAACCCTCCTTGAACTGGGAAGTTGGTTTTATGTCAGGAACAACTGCGAGTTTTACTCAGGGCTCTGTTCAGCTTTCTGTGGTGAAGACTTAATGCCAAAAACCTTTTTGCATGGAAGGTGGTATAATTCCAGCCCCTGGACAAAACCATCATTTTTCTTCGCTAAATTACTTTTGAAGGGAAATTCCATTTTCATGGAGAAACTTAAGCATTTCCACAGCAAAGATGACATTTCCTGGCGAAAATAATATTTTTTTTCCCTTTACCATGCCTGCTGTTCATTTAGAAGCAGAAAAAGAATTTGTTTCTTTTGCAAGAATTAAAAAAGAAATAAAGAGGACAGCAGTTTCCTTTTGTTTTTAGTTAACTGAAATGAAAATTAAAATTATATTGCAGAATTCTAGATTAACAAGCAGCTTCTCATGATCCAGAGATACTCAGCTTTTGGCTGCTACAAACCAGGTTTTTTCATCCACGAAAAAATGAGCATTCCCTTGTTTAAATACCTATCCCCTTAGGCACTTGGATCCCTTCTCTAATATGTCAGAAATCAATTATCTGGTTATCCTCTAATTTATTAAACCTCATGTCTCGGATTCTGAAAATATTTGGATGCTGCTGTAATGCATTTTGTACTGGCAGAGTGATTTGTACTAATACATTTTGCACGACTCAGCCGAGGCATCTTGGCATCCTGAATCAATCTGAACCATATTGAATACAGTTTAATTAATGTCCAATGTACCGTGCCTTGGTGAAGCGGACAGCTGGCGGCTTATCTTGCGTGACCTTGGGTGACAGACACAATCTGGGATAATGCTAATGTGTGTCTTTTGTCAGTTGATACTGGGGGAGCCAAAAAGTCAGGGCTTCAACAACCAGATGATTAGTACATATCCATGGGGATAAAGATGGGAGAGAAGATATGTCTACCATGAAAATGTCTCAGTACCTTGTGATTCACAGACAGGCTAATGCCAGATGCAAGGCAATAACTTTTCGTTTTACAAAGTATCTTACTCTGCTTTCAACAAAATAATTATTACAAACAGGGAATGTGGGCTGGGGCAAAAAGGCTGGAAATAGCAAAGGATTTTGAGGAAATGAGCAGCTCTGCTCACTAGCTCTAGGTGCCGTCACAGCTGGCAGATCTGGGCAGTCCTTTTTTTAAAGAGGTGCCAGTAAGGCAGTCAGGTGCATGGAAGGAGTTCGGGTACTGCACAGAGCTCGTGTGGGGTTGTAGGACCACAGCACACCAAAGAAGAGAATAAAGAGAGGGCCAATATTTCTGCTCAAAACTCACTGAGACATGGAGTCAAACTCATGGAGAAAAGGCTAAGACAGGAAAGACTTGTAAAGCCAAGAAGTAACAAGAGAAGTAACAGAGGAGCTTTCGGATCAGCTCCTGATTGCTCATGTTTGTATGTAGGGAATTGTAAAATGTTCATAAAAACAGATTAACTTGTTGTTCAGAAATTCTATTAAAGAAAACCTAGAAGCATTAAAAAGTCATTCCAGTTGGGCAGACGTGGAGAAATTATGGAGGAATCTTTTTCCCAAAGGGTAGGGAGAATTTGCTAAAAATCATTTTTCCTTGTCCAAATACAAAACCCAAATTGGAGGCAAAAACTAGATGACCAGAAATGGAAAACTGAGGTCAATGGATCACCATTCACGCTTAGTTGCACAGATGAAGATATAAAGTTTCAGGAGACTTTCCCCATGTGAGTACAACATACTGAAGATGGAGAAGCCCTTCTGCATCTTAAGAAATACTAATAGTCATTTCTAGTAAGGACTACTAGAAATGGAGAAATAGTCAAAAATATTCTCTTAAGTATGTTCACAGCTTATTCTTTTCACTTCTGAACATCTTGTAAAACTATTTCTGATGTTCCTCTGGCAATTGAAAAAAAGGCTAATGGGAAAAATAGTGCAATATCTCACTTAACATAATTGCCAACAATTGCTGATGCCCTAATTTCTATGGATCACAGAATTTTTCTCCACCAACTTTCTAACCAGGCTCGTGCTGCAAGCGCGCCATGGCTGGTGTGGAGCAGTAACCACAGGAGGGCTTTGCCGAAGGCTCTGATCCAGGTTTCTATATGCTGCTAATATACAAACAAATAATAATAAAACAACCAACCCTTCGCTCAAAAAATAAATCTGGGTTTGGTTTGCCAAATGTTTTCTCCATGCAAATTATTTTCAGGTTTCTGTTTTCCTTCCATTCCCTTCATATAGTTCTATTCTGGAATAATACCTCATCACTGCCAGTTGTTGCAAGCTTTATAACATGGAAAAGTGTAGCACGATCATTTTTTAATGGATATAAGTCAATAAAAGCTGGTTAGAAAACCTTAGAAGTATTTGCAGTAGGAGAGGAAATTCAGTTTATTTTGAAACATTTCATGTTAATGAAATTTTGTTCCACAGTATGAATTGCAGGGGATTCTGATAATGTCAAAATACCTTATTTTTCATGCTGTGGTATGGAATATCTTAGGTTAATTTGGAAAGAAAAATAGTAAACCTTATTTAACATACATAGGAATACATATGTATGCATGAAAAGACATAGCAACATTAAAGAACACAGTGTAGGTAGCTATTTGCGTTCCCTAAGTGTGCATCTTTAACCTTCAAGACCAGAAGAAAACCATCATTTTCTTCTTCTTCTTCTTCTTTTTTAATCATAGGGTTATGGCATTAATATATAGACCCTTTATCACAACAAAGAGCTTGAAACCTACAACCAAAGGCGACCTCAAATCACTGTGTATGCTCAAAATAAGTTGACAAACCTTCCAAAATCTTCCAAAATACCCTGACCAGAAATTGTCAAACCTGTAAATGTTGAGCACGGTATTCTGAAAACAACAAGCCCAGCTCAGAGAAAGCAGTAATCTTCCCTTGCTCCTGAACTTTCATGTAAAATGGAAACTTGCTTGAAATGAGCCTTTATCATGTCCTCATCTCTCTACTTCAGATTAGGATAAAGAAAACTTTTGAAAAATTAACCAGTTTTTTTGGTTTTCCTTCAATCAGGTACAATTAATCAAAACTTGATTTTCTACTTTCTCACTAGAGCTCCTCTGTCTGACCTAACTCAGCAGTCTGAAATCACACTCTGGACAAGACTGGCTCAAGCTCCTTAATAATATTATAGCTCAATTGTGCCTGAAAATTACGACGTGCAGGCGTTTTCCATTTTCCCTGCTTATCAGTTGAGCAACAAACACTTGCATTAAGTGGGATATTTAGCTCTGTTCCCATCTGGCTACAGGTGTCTGCACCACCTCTCCAGACTTCAACATCTCCTATCTTATCACTGCATCCTTTTGATCAAGAAACATCTTTGCACAGGTCTATTCTTCACCTCACAGACAGCGTAACCTGACTAATCTCCCCTCCTGCTCTCATGCAGGAGCTGGGAGATGGACTCAGGCAGGTGATTTGGGAAATCTGGATGACAGGCTCAGAAATTCTTCATCTTGAGCTTTTTTTCTGTTTCTCCAGAACAACTGGTTTAAAGTAGCAGCTGGGCAGGTATATACAGGCAATTCCTAATCTCCTTCTCCAAGGATATGTTAGAAAAAGTGTGATTTCATATCCAGCAACAGCTGTAGCATAAGAAAGCCTACTGTTTCAGGAAGAAAATCTGTCAGTCCCGTTATGTGCCACCATTCAGTAAGGTACTTAAGTCACTCCTGATCTTTAATAACAGAAATAGCTCCATTGACTTCAATGGGACAACTCAAGCGCTCTGAGCAGGGCACACATACCTCTCTGAACTGGGGCCGCATCCGGCACTCTTATCTGTGTGCTCATGCACAGCTGCTCTGCAGGGCAGCTGTAACCATTATCGATGGCCTAAGTCTCAGGCTGAGCAAAAATGCTTCATTTTCAGTGCTGAAAAGAACCGACTGGCCTTCCTTTTCAAGCTACTCATAGTAAAACGATAAACAAGCAAAGGTCAGATTTCAGACTGCCAAACTATTATCAGGCCACCATCCACAGCAACTCTTCAGGAAAATGCATAATGCAGAACTAATGAGTCATCTGTATACTGCACAATTACCACAACTGCCCATGTAATCATAGTAATTGCATATAACAAAGCATGGATGGGAGTACCCACAGCATAGCAAGGCCTAGAAATCAAGGCCAATCAGTTACAGCTGAACACACACATAAATACACACACAGTTTTCAAATAGATGACTCGAATAAATGCATGTGCAAACCTATTAACCACACTCTTGCGTAGCCTGTATGTAGCCAACACTGATTTTAGCAGTTCGAAATGGCTGGAGGAGAAAGCAGGGAGGGCTATCTAAAATATGCAGAAGTGAAGCACGGAAGATGGAGATGCGATGGAGAGGAGTGAAGGAAGGTATGGGAAAGAAGCAGTGAATGAAAGCCAAGAGATACGTATGTATGTATGTATGTTTGTATGAAAAGACACAGCAACATCAAAGAACACTGTGCAGATAGCAGGCTGTGCTCCCTCAGTTTGCCTATTTCTCCTCCCAAAACAAGGAAAAAAGAAACAAGAGAGAGAAAATAAAGAACAGACAATGACAAACAAAAGAGCGTGAAGGTAGAGTGAGTCAGGACAGAGAGAAAAACAGATAAAGCAGTAGGACTAGAGGAGAGGGCACTGTAAGCTTTGATGGATTTTATTTCATTTAATCATTTTATTTCATTTAATATATTTAAGCTTCTTTATTGCTGTATGACTTTGGCAGATGTCCTAAATCTCTGCAAGTGTGAGAAAAAGACACATGGCAGCTATTTGGAACTCCTGGGGATTTCACTGTTGCTGGCTACTTAGTGAGTTTTGTAATTAAAGGCAATTTAGAAAAGGTAGAAAGAGAACCTACTGTTCACCAAAAGCCACAGACCCTCCCAGAGTAAACCACCAACTCCACAGGAAAACTGATCCTTAATTATTACTGGAGTCATAGATTCAACGACCAGGAGGGTACTCTCAAGATTTTTAAGTTAGCCTTCACAATCGAGGCCAAGGAGTTCACCTGGATCCCTACGTGGACTCCAATACACTGCAGGCAAGCTAAAGCAGGTGTTTTAAAAAGATGTCAAAATCCTGATTTAGAGAATTCACGTGACAGCAACATGGCAACAAGCTAAAACAGCAGCTGGTCGTGCGGGGCATGCACAAAACCATCAGCCTCTTTGCTTGGACACACCGCATGGCAAAACCCCCCAGCCCCTTGGGGCTGGAAGGCTGACCCCTCGGCGGGGAATCCCCCCGACCCTGAGGCACTCAGCGTGCGGGCGAGAACAACATTTGCACACTGAGGCTGTGGGGTTTTAAGTCAGGGAGATGTTTTCAGGCAGAGCTGAAAAGCCTTTTCCAGCTGCAATCGTGACTAGTTAAGCTGACCTTCCTTTAACCTCAGCCACAATGTCGCTTCTTTTTCTGCATCGGAAAGAAATCAACCCAAGCTCCCTGGATTCAGTAGATTTGCATTTAAACCTGACCACTGTTTAAATATTTTTTATACCGTTTAACAGTATGTGCCGTTGGGCTACTAATATGGCCCGCACTGGGAGAAAAAGTGAATAAAAGATTTAATTACAGTTGAGATGTCCCTGGTATAGCTTACTGTTGTCCTGTAAATCCTTCTTCTTCACTTATCTCTAGCACAAAGAGGCGTCTTTTCCATGGTGAGAAGGGGGAGGCAGGGGAATGTGGCGCACAGCAGTGCAAGGATCCCTTTGTTGGCCAGGCTTTGTGTGGGAATGCACCCTTGATGAATGACAGCCAGGCCTGAAAACTAGCTTTAGCTTTTGTGAGCTCAGTTTTCCTTCTAAATTACTGCATTGCTGTAACTTCAGAAGCCAGGTATTTCCCTTGACAGTGAACATTGCAATCTTGTGGGCCAGGGTGCAGAGATCTGAATGCCAGGCATGATTTGCAGGTAACTAGCCGTTATTTTACAGAGCTCTGAAAGGAGACCGCTAGCATCAGGCAATTTTAACTTTGCTCTGAACCACAGACACTGAAAAACTCCTACTGACACTCTAACTGGTTTTGCCTCTATTAGTGCTGCAGTGTCAGAATTTATTATTTTTTTAAAATTTATTTCCCCACTAGATTCAGCTACTGTAAAGCTCTGGAGGTCTGTGTAACACAGACGATAATGCTTTCATCAAATGTTGGCCAAAGAAAAAGCATCTAGGGTAGAATCGTGAATGCAATAAAGACTTTTTCCTGACTTCAGTATTTACATAATATTATATTCACTGTTATGCCCCAAGTTCCCAGTTAGGAGTGAAGCCTTCTGCACAAAGACATACTGAGGTGGGCATTACCCTAAACAGATCACAGGCTAAACTTACAAGGCAAGAGGTTGAAGAAAGGCAGTTTAATAATCACACTGCTACAGGTGAGGAAACCGAGGCTACCCAAGTCATGCAAGGGAGCTGCAGTGCAGCTGATAGCTAGACCAGGCATCGTAATTCCTCTTCTTGCCTCTTAAATTTAGGCTGGGAGGGCCACACATGCTCCAAAAATATGGGTAGGTCTAGTCAGTCATCCACACATATATTTCTGGGCCTCCATGATTTGAAATCAATTTTTAAAAGGAAAAATAACATTATTGCTACAAAATATTTGACTGTAAAAGGCATCACCTTTGCTCCTTATTTCATTAGTGCTTCCAAAGACCTGCTTCCCATTGGGATGAATTCTAAGCAAAATGCCCCAAGATTGGCTGCTGTGACTGAAAAATCTAAAGGATAGGACTAACTTGGCAGGGAAGAGGCTTTCTGACTTCTTGTGAGCAAGCCTGGCTGTTTAAGTTCGAGTAGGCTGTCTTTATCCACACATTCGCTATTACAATAACTTATCGCTATTGCCCTAAGATGTACAAATTGCAGTCAAGTCCCAGACCCTGCTGGAAGCAAAATGACGTCCCCAAGGTTGCCCAGTATGTGAGGGGCAGAGGCGGGGCTCCTGCACCACATCCACCAATGGGATGGGGCAGTGCCATTCCTCATCATCTATGTACCCCACAGACACTCAGACAACCCCTGATGAAGGTGTAACCTTAGTGAAAGAAGTAATGTTCAGAGGAAAAGAACGGGTGCCTAAGAACGTTCTGCCCAAGAACAGGTGAGATGGAGTGAGAACATCTTCCTGGTTCAAGCAGGTCCTGGTCAGCAACTAGTGTACCCGTGGGCACCTTGGGGAATTTCTAGCATCCATTTCCATCACTCAAACACAAAGATACCCTGCTACCAAACTGCACTTTCAATAGGCCCTGCAGGTTTACAGGGCTCTTTGCCCTGTAAAGGCAAAAAAGCTCTTTGCTTTGCTTTGCTTTTAATGATTTCCTCATGGCTTTCAACTCCTGGGCAACATCTAGCTTTTGATGGAGAAAAGAAGTCAGCTCTGCCCATTTTCAAAATGAAAAGTGTATCTTATAACAAAATCCGGTTTATTTATCTGTAAGTTTTAAAATGCTGTAAGCAAAACTAAAAGAAAAAACAAAGACTTCAGGCAGGAGCATTGTGTTTACCTTACAGCAATTTTTCCCAGTTTAATTGTAATGAGAAAACCTTTCTGTGCTTTGTAAAAACCTGAAACTGTATCCCTGTTTTCCACTATTTTCAGCTCAGGTGATTTTCTGAGCCTCTTGTTATTTTTCGGTGTAGGAATCCCCAAAGGATCTGTCTTGCAAATACTTGTCCAATCTGCTCTTGAATTCAAGTAAACTTTTTGCATTTACAGCATCCTGTGGCAAGGAGTTCCCCAAACTGCTACCCCCTCCAAAATGCCTGATTTCCAAGCTGAGCAGCACTAGTTTATTCAGTCCTTCCTTACATGGAAACTGTTCAAAACATTCATTGTACTTGCTGCCTTTCTCTAATTTTGTTTGTTCTGCTATACTCTTGTTGAGCTAAGAGTCTGGGACATGCATGCTGTATTTCAGATGTAGCTAAACTGATGGCAAACCAATGTTTTCTGGTTTGTACCCCATTCTTTTCATTTGATTTGCTTTTCTGAATGCAGTCAAGCACTGAGCTGATGTGCTGATGGAACTAGCTATCATAACCCCAAGGACTTGCTCCAGAGTGGTCATGGTCAGCTCAGAGCCCACCATTTTGTATGCAAAACTAGGACTGTATCTCCCTGCACATACTATTTTTCATTTATCTGCACTGAATTTCATCTGCCTGTTTACTGCCCAGTCACTTGCTCCTATGAGAACCTTCTTGAGTTCTACAGAGTCCTTCCTCTTCCTTATCAACATGATAACTTGATAGCATCACCAAACTGTCATCTCATAGCTTCAGCACAGAGCCCTGCAGAACCTCACTACAGACCTCCTCTGCAAGAACACTCATTTACACCAATGTGCTGTTTCTTCTTTTTCAGCCAATTATATATCCTTGCCAGCAGCATCCCCTTCATGCTTTGTTTCTCTTAAAAACCTTTTGTGAAGAACATTATCAAAAGCGATCTGGGAATCCATGCAGAGTATATTATTTGGACCACTGATACCCACATGCTTTTTAGCCTCTTCAAAAGATGTCAAGAGCTCTAACTTCAAATGGAATCATTTTGTCAAATTAAAATACATTCAGATGTTTCTGAAAAGCCAGAGCTGAGTGTTTCTCTGAACAATTTAGTCAAAAAATGCAGTCCTGTTTTATTGTTAATTATCCATGATCAGATATTTACTAATTGCTTTCTGTTTATAGGTGCATTACTCAACACTTAGCTGCACATTTTGTGAGAACACCATTCCCTACAGCGTCTTCTGCTAAGAAACAAGCTCTCCCTGCATAAAAGTGAGAACCACTGAAGCAGCTTGGTGGATTTCATTCCTATTAGCCTTCCTTCCTGTGGTATTTGGTAATCTGGCTTATTAGATAACTATCAAAAAGGTTACAAGATCTATAACACTATTTTCCCTTGATGGTATATGGCTGATATATTTACAGGTTCAGGTTGCGTGTATTAAGGAGGCTGAACTGCCAGACTTTTATTAGGAATGGAACATAAGATACCTTCATGCGTGAGAGGTGCTGGAAGCACTGGCGAGAACGAAGAAACTTTACTAGGCCTTTTCCCTCTTCCTGTGAAACACATTTTATGAAGTTCTCAACTAACTGTTGCTTATTTCTTCTACCATGCTAATAAGCAGATGTTTACAATTTAATGATACACTTTATGACTACACCAAATTACTTAAGTGAGACACAGTGTCTGGGTTTGGCCATTTGCCTATGAGGTGCAGTCACCCCACAGTTAAGGGCAGGCAGTGCTGGTTTTACCTTCCACTCCCATTTGCAGACAATTCCCAATTTGTTGGGATTCTCAAGGTAACATGGTGAACCAGCACAATTACCTGGTGTCCTGGCCATGACCCTGCCTCTGACGTTACCAGTCTGAAAAGTCATAGCTAGTTTCTGTTGCAGCAGCTACTTCTGCCAGGCAGTGCCGTGTGCTGGCATAAACCACTGCAGAACCGGCCACAGTCTGATGCTCTGCGCATATGTGAGGGTGTATGTTTAAATATGTACAGGGATTGTTCCCATTTCACATGTTCTTCACAGTGGCCTGGAGGATAATTTGAAACTGTTTGCGTGTCACTGAAGACAGGAAAATTTGGTCCGTAAGCCCACGACAGACAGGGAAATGTCAATAACGTGCACACCTTAAGGACAGGTAGAGAGAGACAATGCTGAGGAACAAATGATTAAAACATGAAACAACCTTAAAGAAATACTAATAACAGATAGATATATCTCCATTTGTGAGCCACCATCTGCCCTTGATTTGCCATTTGCCATATGGCAGATCAAATATGTATAGAACCGGAAAGACTTAATATCTTTCCTCCACATGAGCTGAAGTTCAGCCAGATGAGTAGAAAAACAACACCGTAGCTGCCGACAGCCACAATCGCATACCGCTAAAGACAGGTACATTATTCTTTAAAGCTATAGCAAGTCCAAGGATATAAATTTGTCAGAGTGGAATTTGGCTTATATGCAACACCCAAAAAAGCCAGTGGAAATACCCTGGAAAGGAGGCATCAGGAATTACTAGCTGAGCTCCTCATCCTCTGTGTCCTGTTGGCTACTTGTGCCACAGCCAAAAATGCTTTTTTTTCTTGAAATCTGTTTTCTTGTCTTTTCCCTACACTTTAATTCTCTTCTGCTTCTCTCTATTATCATTCAAGTGATGCCCAAGTAATTTTCCTATGTGCCTCCCAAATTTTTATGAAGGTCCTAAAAGCTTCATTCTCCTGCCCTTCTGCTATCACAGAGTCATCAGCAAATGCAAGCACGGTTGCCATCCCCATGCTGGTAATCCCTGATCTAGCCTGCTTGCACACCTATCTCCTCTCAATTGACACCTCCCTGGAGGTGGTGAGCCATAATGTCAAGCTCTACAGGAGCTAAAGCAGAGCTTTTAACCCCCGCTCCCAGCCGACACCTCTACACAGTCCAGGGTATATATCAAGCCTGACCCGTCTTCTACGGCAACAATTTTCTGTGAATTGTTCTGGATACCCTTTGAGGCCACACTGGCTTATGATGTTATAGTTCAGTAATGAGGTGCAACACCATTACTGCAGTGGGTGCTACCCTCCAATCCAAAACCACTGTGCTGTACAATTTTAGTCCTTAGTATAAAACATTTCAACTTACTATGCCTTACTATCATCATGTGGGGAATTCATAAACAAAATTCTAAAACCCAAGTTAAATGCTCTTAGGGTACTTCTAATACTTGCATTACTGGGCAGGGGTGCAAGGAGATTCTTAACATAGGATTTCTAAAGCTATATATTCTTCAGCAGGTCAGTAGCAGTCAGATGTCATGTTTATGGATCAGAGCAATCAGATTACAATATTACAGGTTCTGGTAAGCAAGGCCACTACTAAGGTAGATACAGTTCACAGTTTGGGGTTTTTTAAATCGAAACCTGACTTTGAGTGCTACTAAAACTGTATACATTAAAAAGTGACCTACACAAGAGTGTCTGAATTCTTGCAGTGCTATTGTTGACCATTATTACTGGTGACACTTTACGGATGAGAACACTAAACTTTTCTGTTTCAGAAGGAAATTCCACTAACATTTATTCTTGCAATCAGACCTATATTATTAAATGAGGTTGTTCATTTAAGGAGAGCGGAAATTAGTTTTAAATTAATTGTCCAAAGCTATCCAGGACTCACTGCTATAGCTAGGATCAGAATTCAGGAACTGCTGAGCAACTTGACACTGAGACATCTGTTTCCATACCTGTACTAATATTAAGGCCATAGGACTAGTCCAAACCCTTTCATATAGGGAAATTAAATATAACACAAATGACACATGACAATGCCAGCAAAGCCTAGGTAAGGAAGAAATTCAGGCTTGGTCTCTTATATATTCGCATTAGTCAAATTGCAATCAGTACATTACAATGCAAAGCTTTAGAAGAGTTTATTCAAAGAAGTAAGTTTAAAGATTAACATACTTTTAAAGCTTGAAATGTGATGCTTATCAAACTTGTTGGCATGTAGAGGTTGAAAAGAGGTGACAGTTTGTAACATCAAATATGTGTTCCTCTGTATCACCAGAATTATGTAAAGTGCAAAGGTTTATCACCTGGAATCCAGACCACAAAAATCTTGAGCCTTAACCCAGTCGTGTTAGAGATTACCTCTTTTTAATTAACAAAGGCTTTTTATTTTGTGATATGGTACCTTCGCAAATCCCGTGATACCATGTTGAAATGTGTGAAAAAGATCTCAGTGAAGACATAGAGCAATATTTACAAGATCACTATATATGTTTGGTAATATAATTTCTCCAGCGCCAATTTTGGCCTCGTTCTCTTTTTCATTCATTCCAGTTAATGGACGGACATGGTATGGGTTGAAAAATACAATTTATAAAGTAGAATTGAAAAGTACTCTGTCTGAACTTTTGAAAGCAGAAGCAAAGCAAAATTATATACTTCTATCTTTACATAGAATACTAAGTTCTGCTGTTTTTTTAAAAAAGATAGTGAAACCAAAGTCAGCTAGTCCTCTTCATCATAGCAACATTTCATTTCCATTGGTGTATTATCTTTTCCTCAATTGTTTCCCTCCTTCAGCATCTTCATCAGCTTCTTGAAGAAGCTGAAGAGCACAAAACTCTGAACAAGTGCAGCCTTACTGATCTGACAGCAAAGAAACCCTGAAAGATTTTTACTTACATGCTTCCTCACTAACATCCTCCAGAGCTCAGATTGCTTCATCTTATGTCCTTTCTCAGATGCAATAAATATGATAATCCACAACTTGAGCCAGTGAAAAAAGTAGAGAAAACAAAAATAATAGAATAGTATCTTAAGTAGAATGATGTGAACTGATTTTTTAAAAAAAGTTTTTTCCTTCTAAAACTGAGCTAAAATGTTACTCATTGAGGCAAATCTATCACAGACTTAAATTGGACCACGACCTGGCCCACAACACATCGCTATACACACATGCACGCACACAGAGCAAATAAAGCTGAAATACTGCAAAAAAAGTGATAAACTGAAAGAAATCACTAACATCACAAAACAAGTTTTAAGGGAAGGACACTGTAAAGTTAATTCCCAAGTCTTCAAGGCAAAATGAAGGCCTAATTAAGATGTTTGGCCAAGGTTTAGTAGTTGTATAAAGAAGGCACATATACATTCTCCTCCCTGAAGATAAATCAGTGTGTAATTACTGCAAAACCAGCAGACTGGGAAATTAAGAGGAAACCCCCCTGTGTTACAGGCCCCAACTTGCCTGTTACCTGTATTCCTGCTGATTATCTAGACCGTTGGTCTCTGCCAAAAATCAAGATGAAATTTTAATGTAATGCAGTTTCCTTGTTTTCAAGAATGAACATGTGAACACAGAATGATAATCCTGCTGCATTGTACCTTTCATTTGTATAGCCTCTGACTCCTAAACAGTTTTAGCAACCTGACTGAAGAGGAAATCCAATGGTCCTGTCAGTCACAGCTTCTACAAATGAGGTGCAAAGATGGCAAAAGTTCACCATTTTATAGTAAACCTATAAATATAAATAATATATTTTTTTGAAAAATACAAAATATAAAATATTGTTTTATAGCAATACTATAAAATCAAGTACCGAACACTATAACTCTCACCTGTGCTTCAGCTAAACTGAACTGTTACATGCTTCACTGGGAAATGAAGTGGTTTTAAGGCAGGGAATAAAAAATAACTGAAATTAATTTGATATAAACATGTTTTAAATGTCTTTATATCTGTGGGATTTGGGTTACGGCCCTCCACCCAAGTGCACATACTCTAACAGATAATCAGTAAACATCAGCAGAAAACAGTAGAAGTTTTATTCTCCAAGGTGAACAATGTGAACAGTATTTATCTTAGGAAATGCATTCAGGTTTCACTGAACTACTGGCTTACAAAATCCTACTGGGGGGAAGAGAACAAAGGACTGAACTCCATAACCAGAGCTATAAGTCTTATGATATTTTGGGGTGCAGGAGAAATGTATTGCATGTACCCTGAAATGCTCCCCTTCTCAGGGAGGAATTTTGAAGTACTTTCTGCTCTTCCTTTTGAGTAGCCCATCTTCTGTTCCAAATTATTTAGCTAAAGCTCATCTGAGAATGTAAACCTGGTTGCATAGATTTTAATTCCTGGCTTGGGATTTATATCCATAATTACTGTTGTTGTTGTTTCTCACCAACATGAGTCACCATCTGGCAATGAACTACAGTCCAGGAAACTTCTATAACTTCCCCTTAATTTAATTCTTCAGGTTTCTCACCCTCGTTCAGCATGATATTACCAGAAACCGATCCAGATGTTACAGGGAAAGGCAGGAGATAAGTAGCTACTAACGGGCTTAGAGAATTCTCTGTAAGGGTTGGATTCACAACAGTTACTCTCAGACACAACTGCAAGCAACCACGAAAAACTTAAGAGTTCTTTTGACTGGAGAATAATTAAATGAATAATTTATACAGGTCATGATTCAGCCAAGCATTTAACTACACAGTTAACTTTAAGCATATATTGACATCAACTGCAACTGGCTATTAGCACATATGTTAAATTAAGTCGTGTTTCAGAATTTTGTGAAATCGGTGCCTACCATGTAAGGGAGAAAACACATCTGTGACATATAGATAGCTGCTGGACTGTAAGTTGAGTCCATGTGGTCTCAAGTAGGTTTGAGCTGGGATTTAAATTAGGTTTGAATAAACTGCACCAATGCTAAGCTGAAGTATCCTAGAGCCCACTTAAAAAAACACATTTCTATTAAATATGGTTAAAGACAGTAATTTTTCCCCCAGAAATACAGAAAATGAAAAAAAAGTAGAAGAAAAAAAGAAGAAAAAGGGGGAAAAAATTCAGGACATATTTAAAATTAAACATCAACTTCAATGTTTTTCCAAGCACCTCCACTCTCTGGTGAGGGCAACTCTCCAATCTGAGAAGCAAGTATGTTTGCAAAGGCCTTGAATTCTTTGAATTCTGGCAACTGAAGTTCAGAGGTGATCTCTTCAGTCAAACAGAAGACTCTCATGAGCCCTTCTATCTTGGAAGACACTTGGCACCTCTATAGGCTATTAAAAATTTCTGTGATCGATTCTGGCCTTCTCTAGTGGCTGGAGTCATCTTTCTCCTTTTCTCAGTGTCTCCTGCCAGGGTCATGCTGGAGCAAGAAAATGATGGCAGCATTTACAAGCTTCTTCAGGCTCCCTGGGCTTAGGGCACTTCCCCTATAATCCAACGGGCTTTTCTGATGAATGCTAGACATCCACAATCCCCTCTTTTGTAGTGATCCTTACATACGAACTCCTAAGCTGACCAGTACAGCTCAGGGAGGTGCATCTAATACATTTCTGGGAAATGCATCAGGGTGTTGGGCCGTACGTGTACAATATGGTCACCCAGGGCTGAAAGGGACACAGCGCCCTGTGTTTGTCAGATTACTCAAAGTCACTGCTATTGCTACAAAAGTCTTAGGCATAAAAAAAACTTATTTAGAAAGCACAGATCTGCAATAATAGGACCAAGTTAGAGAAGAGCCACATGCATTATTTAGACCCTTAACAATAATGGTCCTCTTTAGCTGCTCCTGCATCTCAGCTTGTGAATTTGTCTAATTGCCCCCTCCTAGTCACTTGGGGCTGGCTTTCCCTGGGGCATTCGTAGCGTGATGCGCTTCTTAGACTTATGTGTAGAGACATACTGGGAGCTCATCAGGCTTCGATCATTAAAGCTGGCTTTTAAACCTGCTCAGAGCCGCTGGCTTTAGCTTAAGTACAACTGCCTCTTTTTTTCTGCTTTCCTGGCTCTCTTTTTCTGTGAATGGGCACAGGGATATCACACGATAACATAGGGCACAGAGCTTCCCCTCCCTTCTCTCTCCTTAGAGTGTTTTAATTAACATTTCTATTATATGCACTCATTACCACATTCCTGGCTTCAGTTTTAAACTGGTCATTCTTGTTACAAGCCCTCTAGGACATAGTGGTAAAACTTTACACATCTTATATTATAGCAATTATTAATCACAGGTACATTTTAGTGATTGAACTACAGCAATTGCTACCAGTCTAAACATAATACTTAAACAGAAACAAATGACAACACTGGGAATGGCGGTACCTGCATAGGGCGACACTCTCTTGACCCCATTAGTTTTATAGAACCCTTTGGGGGCTTTGTCACAACTGCAACTATTCCACAGCCCCACTGTGTCTGCACAAGTAAAGTGCTTCTGTGGCAGAGCAGGTGTGTTGGATGGAGTTATTAAGGAGAGCTACTAAATCAACTGATGACTAAAGTCTACAATTTGGATGCTGGTTGTTAGGAAATATTCCTCTAAAAAGCATGAAGTAAATCAGAAAATATTTATTGGCAAGATGGAGATGGCCAGCATAATTTCTCTTTAAAGCCTACAAGGCTAACACCTGCAGTAGATTTTGGACACGCAAAAGAAGAGCTGAACTTGTGTAAATCCTTGCGGTGGGGCTCCACTGATGCTTTTAGCCAAGAAAAGAACAAGCAGCCACTAAAAGAAGGGATTATATCTTCCAGCTGGACTTTGGCTCTCCTGCCCGTCTCCTGCACTGACCTGGTACAGCCAGGAAAACTATCTGGCTAAAAAGTACCTTTGTTGGTATTACTGGTTAGCTTTCAGCTGGATCCATTCCCTCTCCAGACTGCCGGTGTGGGTGGAAGAAAGGCCTTTTCTGTACTTGTATCAACTTAAAGTGACTGTAGGAACATATTGCTAGCCTAACTATGTGCTGGTGGTGGTTCAATATTTTTTTCTGATAGCACTTCACCTTTTTTGTGTTTGCCTGAGCTTAAAGGGTGATTAGTAGGCGTTTTATAAGAATGTGGAACAACTGAAATAGGAAGCTGAAAGGGAGGCTTTATATGCAGGCTTAGCCTAGTGGGAATAAGTTCTTTCTTAGATCCCTCTGATTGCTTTAATAATTAAGAAACAATTTTGCTAAGCTATATTATACTCGATTTTAATAAAATCACTCATGTATAGCCAAGAATTTAAGCAGCATTTCGTGGGCATACAAAGAAAAACATATCCCTCTTCAGTTATGCCTTCAGGAGAAATTAATAAAATGTACGTGAATATCTAAACTGAGTTTTACAAATCTCCTCTATGTTTATGAATTCCTTCTATGCTGACAAAATGAATGACATTGGTCAATAAGTGCCCTAACCATGCTGCTTTAGGCACTTACGGCTCTGATGCAGAAAAACACTTGACAGCGTACTTCACTTTAAACAGTTAAGTGATCACATAAACTCAATGGAACTACATTTAGATGTAAAATAAAGCATGTTCTCAAGCAATTTTCTTCTGGGGGCCTCTACTTTCCATTGTTTATATAAGTCAATAAATTTTCACACTTAGTTAAAATTAGCCAGGATTTTCAAATTCAAGACAATAGGAGATCTCTGATTTGCAAGGGGTGAAGGCTTGGCAGCTTTGTATCTCAGACTTGACATTCTAGAAATAAGGGTTGAAAACCACCCGTATGTATCTTGACATGAAAGGGAAAAAACCTGTGATCTCGGTCTCGCTGCCATGAAAACCCAGGATGACTCCACTGAAAAAAAGAAAAACCCTCTCGACTGATCTCACTGGATTTTCTATGCTTTGGGTTTTTTCTTTACATTTCCTTTTCTCCACACATTCCCAGGGTCAGCGGCACCCACCAGTGCACTCCTGAACTCCAGACCTGGTTCGGTTAGGAAGCCTTTATGGAATATGAGATGTTTGCATGGTGAAAGTAAGTAACCACGTGAAAAGCATCTACTAAGGACAAAATGAAGTGCCATTTATCTAAACAGGTCTGATGCAGAGGTACCCATCCCAGAATACATGGGTATTCCAGCCACAACTAAGGGAGCAAAGAGTATATATATAAAAAGCATGGGGTTTAATTTTTGTTTTAAAATCTTCATTCTTAGAAAGCATTTTAAAAGCATTAAGTTTTTTAAAGGACTATTAAAAGAGTTTCCTCATCAAGCCACATTTGGAAGGATTTCCTTTTAGCTGCATGATAACTCAAACAATAAACTCATTCCCTATGTCTAGTTATCCAGCTGCCAGGGGTACAGTAACATTAGAAATAATGTGGGGGAAGAAAAGCCCAATAAATACTGCCACAAATGGCACCTGGAATAAAAAATACCTTTTGAACCACATCAAGGTAAGACTGTAAAGTTAGTCTCTATATTTGCAGCCAGCTGCTAGAAGGTTAAACATTAACCTGACAAAGTAGGAATTTCTGTGCCTTTGAAAAAAACACACCAGTCTCAGGGAACTGCCAAAGTCAAGAATATTTGTCCTGTAGCTGTTTAACTACAGCTGTACAGATGACAGTGCTGGGCAAAATGTCCTGCAGACAGGTTTTCACTTCTATTTTCTTTGTCACTAGATGTCACTGTACACACAAGTGTGTGCCTGGGACTCCAGGCAATCTGGGCACTGAAGGCCTGAGGACCTGGGAAGAAGTAACATCATATTCGAGCACTGCTGTTTGGCTTTCACTTTTGCCATCTGGACTTGCACCCATTTCAGTTTTCACTTCATTTTGGAGCAGGAGCAGGTTTATTCACTTTTGCAGCAAACGTTTCACAGTTGATTTGAGGAATAATTTCTTTTTTTTTTCTTTTAACTTTAAAAATTCCATTAATGACACACTTCAGTATATTCCAGCTCAAGCTCGACAAGCAGAGGAGCTGGCATTTGAGCTGCTGCAGAAAGGGAGTTCCTGCTCACACCCTAGATGGGCCAACCAGGCTGAGTTTAAAGGACACCTTTCCATGAGCTACCGCTCAGTGTGCGGCCAAGGAGCAAAACCTAAATTGCAGCTCGAGTTAATAACAATCATAACTGAACTACGGGTGCAGTGAAGACACCCACAGCAGCCTCCCGAGCTCGGTTTGCAGTCACAAGTGAGCTCATTCCCTCCATGCGCAGGTTGCCGGCGACCAGGATTCACCCTGCTAAAACATACGTCTTCCCACAAGGCTGAAACTGGGCCTAAAGAGAAAGCCAGCTTAAGACCCATCTATCACAGTGTATCTTTGAAGCCCTTTACCCTTAATGAATTATCCAGCAACAGATAGATTAGTATCTATTGTCCATACGCACATTAGAAAGCAGTTGACAATATTATAAATGTCTTTCAAACAGAGACTTTTCTGTGAGTATCTTGTGAGGTTTTTTACTGAGGCACATAATTTGTACACTGTCATTGGAGACTGAAGCAATAAGAACAAGAAAGTGAAAATCAAAGTGATTTCAAGACAGCTGCACCAATTTCTCATTAAAAGATACTTGAAAATAGCTGTGTGATTTTTACTTTTTGGCAAACTTCCTTTTGGACAAAATTCATTTACTTAAACATTCACAGATATTAAATTACACGAGTCACACAAGGAATTAAAGTGAACGCACAGGGATAGATATTAACTGTTGTAAAACAACACTACTCCAGAGACCTCTGATTTACATCACTTAGGAATTTGGCGAGCAGGTTTTATTTGGTTCTATGTTCATAGATGATTTCCCATTCATCCAGATTTACTAGAGCTTGTTAAAATTCTCTTTAACAATTTTAGATAGGAAGCTCTATAAACCACTGACTTTATTTTTTTATATAAGAGATGATACATTTGCAAAGAGTTTTTTATGACTTCAAGGTAGGGTCAAGTGTGGGAAATACACTGAATGGCAAAGGTAGGTTAAAGTATCTTGATCCTCAGCATTCACTCAGTGTAAGAGGAATAAAGGACCACATTATAGGTCCACATCCTTTACTCTAAGAGGTACTTATGATATCATACTGGATTTGATAAATGACTAGAATCAAGGTGCACGAGGGATAGAAAGACTGCAGGAAAAACTAGTGTCTTCTCTTCACACGGAAAATTCCCAATGATAAAATCCGAATTTGCATTTTGTTTGCACTAAGAAAAAAATTGGCAATATCTCCGTCCTGTGAGAGCGTCCTGGAGGAGCGTCTGAGCATTTCCAGCTTCCTGCAAATGCATGTAAATTTACAATGCAGTCTACAAAAACATTTATGCATGTGATTTTGACATTTGCTTTCAAGAAATATTTATACACAGCTAATTTGAAATATTGAGTACTCAGAGAGAACATGAATGAGAAGCAGTTATTGCAAAAGGCATTCATGTAGAAATTCCAACATAATACCAATATTTATGCATTACTTGCCCAGCTATAGAGTACCAGATTGCTGGCTAGGATGAACCAATGTCATCCTATTACTTAAGGCAGAAGACAAGTGATAGTGCCCACCTTTCATTTCTCTCTATCTCTAGATATTCCATAGTTTTTTATTTTTAAAAGAAAAAGATCTCTATAAACTTTTGCTGGAGAGAGAAAAGTCCACAGTGCCTTACCCAGACCTCCACAGACAAACTGTTTCACATACTTTGCAGGCTTCTTTTTAGCACAATTCACTAGTGACTTTTCGCAATGCTCATCCTGTTCTACATCCCAAATTAGATAACCTTTGTTCTTCTTAGTAGTCATTTGAATAATCCATTTTATGCTAGTACAGATAGAGCCAGCATCTGACATAGTCTACTCTCTTCCTTGCACACCAACTTCACTCTGCCATGGCTTCGTTCAGAAAGCAATTAATTTTCCTGTGGCAGCCAATCACCTCAGTTCAGCAATGGAATCATTTCAATTTCAGCAGTATGTAAAATCAAATGAGAACACTGGAGCAGAATAAATTCTTCAGTAAATTAAATCCTGTCTGAGTAATACTAAAAGTGTTTCAGAAGTTTTATCTAATATCTAAGGCATCACTGCAGGCTACCACTTCAAATCAGCTCCAAAATAATATGGGCAACTCTG
This sequence comes from Aquila chrysaetos chrysaetos, assembly GCF_900496995.4. Lineage (NCBI taxonomy): Eukaryota > Metazoa > Chordata > Aves > Accipitriformes > Accipitridae > Aquila > Aquila chrysaetos. The sequence goes on from NC_044011.1 coordinate 31,534,833, forward strand.
TCATGTTAATTTTCTAGCTACACAATTACCAACAGAAATAAGAGCACTGTAAAGAAGTAGACCTAACAGGCCACTTGCAAAAACACCATAGTTCTCCTGGAAATATGAAAATTCTTCAAAATTCTTCTTCACACAAAAAAAAGCATTGTATAATTCCAAATTTGGTGATTTACAAAAAAGGCTTTGAAAATCTGAAGGAGTGAAAAAACATGAAACGGTGAGAAGGCTGCCCTGGGCTCTCTCCCTGGCAATCTCCACATCTCAATCCTGTCTTGTGGCAGGTACCTACCCACAAGTGACATCCAGTCCCTCAGCAGACCAGCCCCAGCACAACGTGTCCACAGCTTTTGGGGAGCTAACTCTTGGCTGGCCAGATGGTTAAACAATAATTGGGCTTTGGAACTGACTGCGTCCCCTCCCCAGTGTCTTGTAACTGAGGCGCATGCAGTTCCACAGAAAAATGGTCCCACTGGATGTCCTTATGAGACTTTCAACAGTTACAAATTGTCTGCATGTAATAATATATCCTCTCACATTCATCTGCAAAGTGCTGGATGGACACATGAAAAGACAAATCCTGACCTATCCTTTTCCTCTAGGGCACTGCAAAGCCCTCAGCAAAAGTGTTACCTTTGGAGTCCCACCGTCGGAAGGCAGGCCAGGAAGAGACACGTGTAAAGGTCTGCTTCGGGCACTACGGAGCAATAGGTACTAGAGGTGTAATTAAGACAGGCAAGGAGGGGGGATTCAGTGCCAGAGTGAAGGCAGGAAGGCTCCAGCTGGTGGAACTAAAGACCAAAGAGATACGCACATCCAGATCTTGCACATAAAACCTGTACTGAGGTGTGTACTAATTGCACGTAGTGCTACAGCCTAGTAACTAAGGTATTGATTCTAATAGTAATCAGACAGTTGCGTATGCCAATGCTCCACTCTGATGTCACCCACACAAGACCTGCTTACTCCAGTGTCATTTAAAAGCTTATTTTTGGAGCTTACAGGTTGCTACTTTTCTATGCAGGAAGAGTGTCAAAGCCCATTGCTATTCACAACCTCAACAGGGAGAGAGAAATCAGGAGTACATGCAGACAGACCAGCTTTCTCCCTCTACTGCATCTGAGGCTCATTTGTCTCCCACTCTTGTCGTGATCTCAGGGTCTAATGCAAATGTAAACGATGAACACAGTGGACTATTCCTTGATACTGGGCCCTGTTTTGTGCATGAAAGCCTTCTTCCCTCCTCTGTATTGGTTTTTAGGCTAATGGTTTTCGTGATTCAAGTCTGGAAACTCAAGTATCACTTCAATAGTCAGTGTATTGCATCAGCTACTGTACTGGGGAAAAAAATCAAAGGTGAGCAAACTGAACGAGGACTTTGTATGGAGACTTTGAAGGCTGGGAAATCTCTTCTGTTAACCAACTTTTAAAACAAGTTTGCTCTCTCCGGCTTCAAAACACCTCCTTTAGCACGTTTGCTGATGACTGCTGATGAGTAATCAAGGCAGTGGCTTGTGTTTAGGCCTGGGGGAAGGAAATAAAGGGTTGGGATCCAGAAATAGAAGAATAGAGGAATAAGACTTCTGATGTTGCTCTGAGTAGTGGCAGTCTCAGTAAGGTCAAAATTTGGCCCTACAACTTTATCTTTATTAGAAAATACCATGATACTGGGATCCCAGATATTTTTGCATGGTTTGTTGAATTCACATAACCAGGCAGCGACTCCTTACTTGTCCAGCAAATCAGTGGAAAGATTTCTCAGCTGGTTCGGATATGCTTTCGTCAGGCCAAGGTCAGCTCTTGTAAGACTGAGTTTGGTTTGCTGGGACATCCTTGGATATTGTCATTGATGTTACTGGGATCTTGCTGAAGCTGTTTGCCATGTTCCACCGACTAATACTCTTACAACTGCTTTTCTCAGAAGGGAAAAAAGCTCACATTATCTTTAAAACAGGTGCCAGTAAAGCCCATTTTTGATGACTGTTTTTCCCATCTAGGCATATTGTAGGCTAGGTGATGGTTCACCTGCCATCAACACATCAGGAACTCATTCAGCTGTTACACTGCTTTCTTTTATTGTACTGTAACTGCCCTGTGGCGCATATAATCATCTCCGAGCAGTTGGCCTGAGGCAATTAGTGGAATCCCTGCCCCTCAGGTAGGGAATAAATAAAGGATCTGTCACCACCAAATAAGCTGTGAAACAAAGCTCCAAGGACATTTGCTGAAGCAGGTGACCAAGAAACCAAAGTTGCTGAGCCACTAATGTACTGTGATGGAAATAAATGTATGATACAACTTGGCTGCCAGCATCCTTAATTACAGGACATGGCATCATTTGATTCACAATGGAATAAATGGATATATTTATATATTTGGAGGTTTGAATGAGGATTTCCTGATTTCCTGATGAAGTCATTCCTTTATTACAGCAGCACCTTTCGTGGCTCTCTACGGCTAAGGTCAAGTCAGCATTTCCATTAAAAATTTCAAACCTATTTTCAGGGCTTTATTATTACTCATTTATAGAAAAACTCTGTACCGGATGAGACTTGGCATACAGGGCCTCAGTTCAAGGCAGAGAAAGGGAGAGGTGGAGATTTTTCTCCCTTCTTTGCTTTAAGTACACAAATAAATACACAATTGCTGAGTAGTAGCAAACGATGTCTTTTAAAGACTAATAAATCCTGCATAAGCTTTTTCCTATAAATCCTAAACACAGACTTCTGCTCTCGAGTACATGGGGGAGAATATTAAAAACTATTAAGCGTTTTTGTCTGGGAAAGTAACTGCTTCCCATGTGCAGCGACTTCTTTTCCAAGAGTAATTTTACAATGCATTTTATTAACTGAAGACTCTGCTCAATTAATACAACAGACTGCAGACAAGGGCTTAGCACAGTAAACAAGTTTTGAGAGTTTTGTTCCAGCATCACTCTTGTATTGATGTAAATGCAGATAGCTCTCCCAGAAGCAGCAGACCTGCCTGGGTCTAAGACCTCTGCCAGGGAGAGGAGGAGTCAGGCCCTGTGCGCTCTGCCCCAGGAGCCCTCGAACAGGAGTCTGTAATGACTTCAAAGGAGCTGTTGTGCTGTTTCATGGGAATAATCAATGTACAATGCAACCTTGTTTATCCAAAGGGCTCAGGTGACACTTAGGACCTCCTGATAAAAGGTGGTGGGGATGAAGGAGGGAAGGGTCCAGACGGGCGTGATGAGATCACCCTCTGGGCATCAGGATTGCCTCCGCCTGCTGAACACTGGGAGGACATGTCCCCAAAGCCCTTTGGCCAGCCCTCTCTCTGCAGCATACACTTTTTGGAACTCAACCTAGTCTTCAAAGGAAGCTCCTGCCACAGCTCGCAGCAGCCATGCAGAGACAGCATCACAATGACGAGGTCTACTCCTGACACACACAGCATCAGTGCAAAAAGCATACTTGTCCAGGACTTCTGCAATGCGGCACTGATCCTGCCATGCCCCAGTATGCCCAATCACACCCACTTAATCATTTGGTCTCTTCCATTTTGTGGGAGGAGGCTGCACAAGGAGCCTCTCTGCAGCCTGCCACACCCTCAGCCTTGTTCAAAAGGCCATGCTTTGAGAGTCATAGTCCTGTGTTTGCAATATCCAGGAAGGGTGGAGGAACTTGAGCTGTCAGGAGTCTTGCTGGTTGATTATTTAATTTCTTTCTGCTTTGTACTTTCTTTTATCTGCCATGCTTGGGACCAGAGCCCTGGGTCAGACTCAAGCTTGATTACAATGGTGCTCTGCAAACACCCCCTAGAAGCTTTTTCCCAAAAAGCAGACCACCTGAAAAGAGACCTACTTGGCTAAAATTGCACACTCTCACACTGGAATTTTAGATTTCCTAACAGCTTGCCCATTACCTGATTATCCTGTGCACACTGCTGGTAATGGCCTGGCCCCGTGTTTGGCTGTACCGTATTCCTTTTGGTACCTCCACGTGGCTCTTCTGGTGTTTCCATTGATTCAAACTGAAGGGGAAGCCGCGAGCAATACACTGTTCCTAGAAGATGGCAGATGGGATGGATTTTGGACTCCAGTGTTGCTGTATAAAAGGGAGCAGGGATTACAAAGGATGTATTTACGGACAGGGCGACAGTAAATTTGCCACCTATACTTTAAATTTTGGCACTGTTCTGTTTTTACGTTTTGCAGAGCCCATGAAAATGGAAGGTGCTGCGGCAACTGGGTCTTCAGTCTTGTGGTGACGTAGAGGTCACCATAATTTAAGATGTGTTTTGTTATTTTGCTTTGTAGAGTGAAACTCCTGAGCTAGGAAAAAAAAAAGAAACACAACAACAACAACAACAAAACCCCAAACAAAAAAAACCAGCAAAATATATGATGTTTTTCTCTTCTTATTTAGTGACATGAAGGTGGTAGGGTGTTTGGCAATAAGGAGCCAGATGGAGGAAGGATTAGATGAACACTGACTTGTCTTCTGTGTCGCTGTCACTCACAAAGATGAGCTCACAGGCATTTCACTCACAAAAGGAGAAGCTTTCTAATATGACTCTCCTTTTGGCACTAAGGCGATATCCACAAGATCTAATATACTCCCGGGGCGTGATGAGCTCAGACGTACTGAAAATGGGTCTGATGGAAATGGTGGTTTCAAACCCTGTACATCAATGGGGACCATTTCAGAATGTCTCCATGACATGCAGTACAGACGTGCCAGAAGAAACTACACGATGATTAGCCTCCAAAACATTTCTAATGCAGGCAGAGTCTAGGGTAATTCCTTTCCTCGTAGCATATTCAGTACTGCCTGGCTAGGGATACTGTCTTTTCATCCAGAACGGTCCCATATAGCACAACCAAACATGAGAAACAAGAACAGGTAAAACAGCTGTTACTCCCCCCCCCCCCCCCCCCCCCAAATTCTGCTGAAGTCTTAAACATCATAGCTGTTGCTTATTCAGAGCCCCATATTCAAGAGAAGAAACCAAAGCCAACAGAGTTACTAAAAAATGGGTTTGCATAATGATATCAGGCTCACAGCAAAGTGGGAATACATCCCTGATCTGCTCAGGTTTGAAATGATGTTCTGTGCTGTCGGAGTCACTTCTATGGCTAACATCAGAAGCTGGTGATCGCCTTCCCTTAGGTCATCACCTAATACTCTGGCAGATTTTGTGCTCTAGCTCTAATGCACAGAAATCCTTGACTTTTTTTGTGCAAATCCACTTGTCTAAGTGGAATGGAAGACTGTAAAACATTGAGTGTCTGTAACAAACGTTTCATGCTCGCTAAGGTGGACCAGAAGCCAACAACTGATGGACTTAATAACATTCTTGCATTGGACTAACCATTTATAAATGCAAATCAATTACTGCAGCCCCTTCTACCTTAAACACACACACTGCTAAGTACAGGACCTCTCCAGAAAAGAGTCTTTTAAGAACACAGGGACAGCCACACTGGGGCAGGATCCCACCCAGCCCCAGAACTAATCCTGTCTCCAACAACAACCAGTAGCACAGACCTAGAGACAGAGTATGAAAAATAGGGTGATAACCTGAGTGCACTCTAGCAATATGCCTGACACATGCAGACTTTAGGTAGACAGAGAAAACTGAAGACGCTGTTTGCTATTTGCACTTTGGAAACTTTACGAGCTCTTGGTGCAGTGACCTACAGAATAAGGAATCCCTAAGAACTCATTAATAGGTGGTGTCTCATATAGCTGCACTGAGACTGAAAATGAGAAATAAAACACAGACTATTTGGGAGAGTTGCCTGTATATTTCACTGAAACATTTTAGATTTCCAAATGTTTCCTATTATTTATCATTTTATATATTTGGTCTTTTGAATTCCAAGGTAATGGGCCAAGTCTAGGAAGACTAGAACAGGATCCAACCAAACTAGAAAAGAAAATGAAATCGTCACTTTGCTAAACTTGACTCAAGCCCACTAAAGCAAGAAAAATCAGTGTTAAGGCTCAAATGCCATCCTTGCCTCTGTCTGCTGCCTTTCAGGGAGTCTCCAAAGCAGGGGTGATTTCACAGGTCACACGCAATGCCCAGGCACCACAAGATAGGTTAAGGAGGGAGTCCCAGCCTTAACTCTGCGTGTCGCTCCTTCTGTGGTTTCAAGTCAGACTCTCAATGTTAGTACAACCTATTTTTTGTGGTTTAATAAATCACATACTTTAGCTTATGTAATGACTCAGAGTGAGTGATTGTATTCTCTTCTGGCCCAGAGGTGGTGTGATCATATCCCAGCTCTGTAAGGCAATGGAAATCAATGGTTGCTGCTGGATTCATTTCAGGCAGGCTGGGGTGTGTGGAGGTGGTGAGGGGCTGGCTCGAACTTTGAAAGTTTACTAGTTCCAGATGGAGTTGTTTACAAAAAATAAAACATTTTTCAATCAGCTTGTGGTTCAAATCTCCTTCCTGACCTTCCCTTACCAAAACATACTAAAAAGGCATGGCTGAGTCCTGCTGCTGACTGACAGCCCATTATATACGATCTAGTTTTCTCCTTGTTTTAAAACGTTTTGCGAGTCCAACTACCTGCTGAAGTTTAAACATCCTTAAGAGCTGCACGGGGATGTGAAGTCACACGCTGCTCAGCGCCAAGGTTTGCTCTCCTGCACATCTAGCAGTGAAATCTGAAGCTGCTCACTGCTGCACACATCCTCCTCATTAAAAGGCTTTCCCATTACACAGAACTCTCTTGCATGAAGTACTTTGGCACCCTGATTGATTAAATCCCTTTGAAATCATCTCCATTACAACACACCCATGTTGCTGTGAGGAAGGGGGAGGAGTGGAGGGAGACTTGTCTGCGTTATAAACTTTTGGGCTGCCTTGCAAAGCAGCAGAAGGAGCAGAGAATAAGCGAAGGGCAGTCATGGATGGGGCCTGACTGTGCTGGTACAAATAGCAACGGCAGAGTCAGATTCAGGCCTGAGAACAAGCCAGACTGTTGCTCGACTCCACCTCCCCCCTGGCACCCAAGGGTCAGAGCTTGCCCATCTGGAGGTTGAGGCCAGCTGGAGTATCGCACCAGTAAGGGCATGAAAAGCAGCAGAGCAAGATGCCTGCCGGCAGAAAGCCCAGCCAGAGCGATGGCACCCCGCATTTTTGTTACTCCAGCCGCCGCTCTGCCATCAGCCCTGCTGTCTTCAAGTGCTGGGGGCAGCAACTGAGAAAGGAACCTGCTTTGACAGATGTGTGGCAGACTTCCTCCATGATAACTGGTATAAGGGACAACCCATTGCCACTGCAACTTTGTTGAAAGCTCTTTCTCCCAGCAAACCTCGAGGACTTGGGACTCAGCCACGTATGTTTACAGAAGTCACTAGTTTCTCATAAATAAGACTGAAGAGAATTTGTTGAGGAACCGTGTCTGAAAAGTGTAACCTAGTTTACAATTTGAAGGGGGTTTATTACTTTTTTTTTTTTTTTTTAAATGAATCAAATCCATACATCATGTGTCTGGTATTGTTTGTACTCTGTGGGCAGCTTATAAGAAGCCAGCAAGAATGGCTGGTTTTCCATATACAGTTGCCCTGCTGTGATCCACAGAAACCCCCCTGCCCTCTTCAGAAGGCATCCCTCCCCTTTGAAAATGTGGTGCGCACAGTTTCCTCTCACGTAACGCAATCAAACAGACCCTCATCACATCCATTTTCAGGGGTTTATATTCAGAACATGTGCAAAGATGCTGGAGAGAAAACTGGTTTGGTGGGGTCAAAAGCAAAGACGCAGGATATCTGCCTATAAGCATTTCTGGGGGACTGAGGCTTGTACGACAAATGTAATGTGCATACAGCAACGCTTTCTGAGAAAGAAAAAAAACCAGCCAACAATATTTGGAAGAGTCTTCTGAAGACGAGAGGGAATTAATGTATTTGCCCCATGTAGTTTGTGTTGACTTTCCCACTTGTAAACATGTGACTTTTCTGCCTGAAGACAGAGAGAAATACAGGGTGAAAGCTGTTTCCTTACCCAAATCCCACGTCTCACGAGTCCAAGACACAAAGGCTCCAAGAAATAAAGTTTTAAAGTGAAAATAGTTCCCTTCAACTTCACAGCATACAAAAATACTGCTCTAAGTGCTCAGAGACTCTGCATGAAACAAAAATGAGAGTTCATCCTTCTGGAGAATAATGGAAAGAGAAAAAAAAAAGAAAACTTCTAAGCTGCCTTTGCTCCAGCATCCTCTAACCAGCACTTCACATGTATCTTTCAGCTGTAGTGTTTCACACATATGATTTTGAAGAGCATTTTCATATTTCCCTTTGAATTATTATGTTTTTCTTGGTTCTCATTACAGCAATGAGGGGACCCAACACCCCTCGTAATGAAAGGCAGAGCAAGGATGAACAATAAGAATTGGAACTTCCCACCAAAGTCTGTGAAAAACCAATTACACTTCTATCTGAGAAATCGGAGTGCGGCACAGGGGGGCCAGCAGCCACACCAGCTTACAGAGTTTGTGCCCACCCCACGTGCTGGTTCCCAGCACTGAACTCAGCCTGCAGCCTCTTGGCTGTGACAAGCCAGCAGTTTATGGGGCTGCGCTGTAAACCACGGCAGTGAGCGGATCCAGGTTTAAAAATAAACCTGGAAAATAATAAACCCAGATCAATTCACTGATTTGATTTAAATAAGGCCACGTGAATGGCTGTCAGGACAACACTGAGTAGCTCAGCAGGGTAAGAATGAGCACCTGAAAGAGAAGCTCCTTAAACCACTATTGCTTCCACAGCTACAGCCTGGTAAGATGGGTTTCATGGTGACATTTGGGGTAAGGAGCAAAGGATCTGCAGTGCAAAACCGCTAAAATTCCTCCAGTGGGAGCAGTAGGAGAATGGCCGAGTTTCACCCAGCTCTAACCATTGCCTTGCCTCTCCAGGCATGGTAATTTGACTGAAGTACTCTGGAGCCAGTATGGACCCTCCACTACTCCCTCTGCCCTGGGCTGAGGCTCCACTTCCCTACTTGCATCAATTATTCCCCAGCTTCCCTCCCTGGTACCCCCTGGACTCCTCTGTATTTCAACATTCTCTCTCCTAATTTTCCTTTGGAGTTAAAATAAACCTTTTGAAGAGATATTTCCTTTCCAGTGTCATACTACAATGAAGACCAGGTCTGCATTTGATTAGTAAATTCATCCCATGCTGGTGTTTTTGTATCCTCAGTGTCATGTACATTTAATAAAATTCTATTCCCCTCTCTGTCCCCACTTCTTTTTTAAAGGGAAGATGTATGTTAAAGTGATAGGAATATTCTTGATGGAGAAAGGAAAAGGAATTCCAAAGTAGTTAAAGTTAATAACCAGAAGTTTCCAAGAGCCAGCAGAAGTGGCAGGCAGCAAGTACATGGGTCACTGAGGACTTCCAAGTCTTCCAGCCATATTTGAAGGCAACAAGCACCTTTGAAAACAGCCGGGATGCTTCCAGCTGCCTCTGAAAACTGGAGGAGGCACTACTGCTGGTGCCTCCACTCCAGGAGCCTTTCTTAGAGCCCAGAGCCATCAGTAACCCAGAGGCTGCTGGCCAAGAACAGGAGGGGAGTCAGGAGCCAACACTGGTAACAGAGAAGAGCCAGGAGAAAAGCAGTGCTTCTGCAGAGAAGGGAAAAGGATAGCAAAATGGCATATCCAGAGGTGCAAGGGGTAGTAAGGACCATACACCTGAACAACATGTGCAGAAGACAACAAAAAGTAGTAAAGAAGGCATAGAAATAAGTGCCCAAGAGTAAGGGCAGGTGCTGCAGAAAGGTTGAGGTGTGGGGGTGCAAAAGGCAGTGAGAAAAGATGTAGGGACAACAAGGGAAGGAGCTGACAAAGAAGCAGAAATGGGAAGAGTAGAGAGAACCATTGGCAGGCTGTGGCTCATGGGTTTCTACGCTAAAGCTAGTGTACCTAGTGCCTGTAAAAGCTCGGAGGACAAAGGATGGAGAATCACCTCTGGCACAGCAAACTCCTTTTGGCTGCTATTGGCATATGTTCAGAATAAAGGTGGCATTGCAAAAAAGGGAGAAAGTGCTTTTGCCTTCAGCTGGTAACCCAGCTGCTACCTTTTACCCTCGGAAAACAGCAGTGAGCAGCCCAGGGCAGCACAGAGCACTAAGGCATCTTACACCTCATGTGAAATGCAGCTCAGTAGTCCCTCCCTTCAGACTGGGTTGTGCCCATCCCTCTGCACTTGTGTCCTACCGGCATAGATGAAGCTTAGTGCAAATCTTTACAGGACCATAAATATCACCAGCACAAATTCAGAAATATCCAGGCCCTAGAGGTAAAATGCTTTGCAGTTATGTTCGTGGATGGGGTATACTGGGGAAGACAGGAACAGGAGTTGTGTGGCCCAGAGGATAAAAAGTTGGGGGGGGTGGTCCTTAGTTCAGTCACATTAGATATTCTATCAGGATCTGTCAGCATCCTTTCCCCACGTTTCCCGCAGCTCCCAGAATCAGCCCAGAGCTCAGACGTGAACAATGAAATGTTAATCTGATCCATTGCAGCCAGCAATTCAAAAAAAAAACCATCCCAGAAGTCACCTCTTCTACAAACATACCCATCTAAAAGGGATATTAGTTGATGCTTTTGCAAAGAAACACTAAGACAAGGCTGCTTTTGTTATAAGAAAGATCTCCCAGTGACAGGCAGCTGCTGTGCCATGCCATGCACAAGACTGCAGATACGAATTACCTCGCAGTGAAACATCTCAGGCACCAGTATTTTGAATGTTTATCATCGGCTGGTGAAATGAAAGGGGTGTCTGGCATTTCAGAGAGGATAGCCAGGAATAATTGCTGATACAACATCTTAGCTGGCACTTTCTGTAAGATAGCCTCATTAAAAGTAAAAGTAAGAAGAGGGAAGCTTACTAGAGTGCTTGCAGAGACGGCTTACGTGAAGGAACTGAAAATGAGCAGAAGGTTGATAAAAGGCATAGAGGTTTTACACAATAGCATATTCTCCTATAAACCACCTAATTCTTCTACTTGGTATTCATCACTGTCAGAAGCCTTTACAGCAGTGAATGAAGGCTTTATGCTTAGCCTCATTATCAGCTCAATGATAGAGGGCAAGCCATGCACATGAAGTTCAGTACCAGAGATATGTTGTTAAAATGCTGCAATTTGTCAGCATTTAGATAAACAAATGAGGGGCAGAGCGAGTGTGTGAAGTGACCTCTGCAGCATTCAGGGGATATTTTGCCACTTGTTCTAAAAACCTTATTCAAGTCGCTCTAGATTTGCTTGGGTGGAATGAGAAAACATTGATTTAAAAAAATCTCTTTGAGCAAGACAGAGGTTTACTCTCATTTTCTTTTAAGTTGTTTCTCTCTCTGTAACCCCATTCTTTGTTTACTATTGTGCTTCCCATAGACCCTGACATTCCAGTAAGGCTTCTTGGGCTTGATCCTGAGCAACTGGATTCGCCAGCACATTCCTGGTGGCTTATTCGCCAGGACAGGCTCAGTGGCCTGTCACTCTGTGGTGTGAAGAGTTCAAACCCAACTAATAACCCATGTGAAATGATAACATATCACAGTGACGTAACTGAAGGAATGTGCTTTTCCCTACTTTAGCTAATAAATAGAAAACCAGAGCATAAAAGAAAGAAGGAAAAAAAAAATCTCTTTAAAGATTTGACATCCTCATTCTTTCCCATTGTGAAAGCTGATCTTTTATTTTTTATTTTCAGTAATATTTACTCTGAGGCTTACGTTTGCCTGTTTTCTGTCAATTCTCTCTCCCAGCACTTGAGTGGAACACGCCTGAAGAGCGGACAATGCTTCTTTGCAGAGGACTCCATTTCTCGGTTTCTTACAGAGTTTTTAATGATGCTGTGAAAGTGAGGCACCCGAGAAATCAAATCAAATGAATTGTAACACTTTCTGAAAAGCGAGATTATGCTACAATGGGGTTTCAGTCACCTCCGGGAGAATGTTTGTCTGAAATCAGGCCTTCCTCAGATTATACACAGCTGTTGAGCTGCCTAATGCTTTCACAGTTTTCCTATGTTGAAGGAAAACCTTGGTGGCATGGGATCACCATCAATCTCAATACCTCATACAAAGTGGAGTCACTAAAGTCTCATTTGCAGCCCCTTTTCTTTTCGGCCTATACACAAACTTTTCTGCTCATTTGAAGAGAATTATGTGGGCTTAATTAAGTGTAGTAACTTATTGGTAGCACAGTGCCCAATCAATGAAATGTGCAGATGTGATGTGAAATGATGGGGCGATGCTGTTGTGAAGAATACAAATCAGGGTGACGGCTATTATTTGTACCCAAAAGAAGTTATTTGGGACTCAATTATCCCATTCATAGTAATTGTGGTGCACCAGATGGTTACAATGCATAAGAGTCTTCCATGACCATAACATTTCTTCTGAGCACCTTTTCTTCTTCTCTAATTCACCATACGACGATTAGTTTCTTATTGGGTGTTTATTGAAATGAGCGGGGCTAAGGAACAGATTTAGTGCATCAAGGAACAAAAGGGAGGGGAGACCCATGAATCAAAATAAGAGACTGCAGCTTGCTCCGTTGTTTTTCAGAGGCCTTGAAATAGTCGCCTTGCAGCTTATCTGCAATGACCTTCCCTCCCCTCCTTTCTCTTGCCTCCTTCTCTCCCCAAGTCCAGGAGATGTAAAGTTTTTCAAATCTGACCGGCTGCTGTGCCGTCTGTCAAAGCCTTTCCGGCCAAGTGAGCAGTTTTTCATTTAATTCACTGAGTTGTCCTCAATAAAACTAATTCCTTCTCATCGGCACCACTGAAGCAGCGAATAGGAACAAAACCAAACGAGGTTGTGAATATAGTGCTGGTCATTAACTAGGGGCACTGACTCTATCATCTGTTCATCCCTTCGTCTCATTGAGGTGTTTGCAATATAAAAGGAAAGGCAAAGCGGGTGGGGAGAAAGTGAGAACAGAAAAGCCTAAGGAGCCATGTTCTCAGCCAGACAAAATCAGCTTATTTCTGCCGCAACCAATGGAGCAACAGCCATTTACACCAGAAGGACTTGGCACTTGCCTTGGCACTGTCCTAAAGCTCTTGCCCATTACCTATGTGAATCAGCTGGCAGAAGGTTAGGCAAAAGTATCTGAATGTGCACGCTTTGCATGTGCAGAGAAAGGGGAACAACTAGGCACATTGCAGCCATTTGCCGCTGATTTCTATGTTTCAATCTTCCTCTTTGGGAAAAGAAACTTTCTGCCTGGGCTCAGGTAAAAGTCCTCCAGGCAGCAGCTGTCTTGAGCTTGTACTCCATGATTGGCAGCACTGTGCAGAGCTCTGTGCTTATGGCAGAATGGGAAGTATGTTGAAAATGAGTTAGCCTTTTCCTTTAGCAATCATCACTTTCTAACGTCTTTTACCTCCTGAGCCCAGCAGTGTCATGGCACTCCCGGACTGTTCTGGTGCAGGATAAAGAGCATGTAGGCTTTAGTTTTAGCGTACCTGTTGTTATGGTTACATTGTTTGTTAAACATAATGATGGCATTGGGAGTAACGCATTCATGACTTTCCTGATTAAGACAACGGCATAGCTCTGGTGGCGTCTACTTGAAACTTGATCATGTGGCTTCAGAGGCTGGCAACCACATCCTACTTTGGGGTTAGCCAAATAAAACTATATTTTGGTTTAGTGCTGCTAGCTTTGAGGAAATGATAGTTATGAAATTTGGTCCAGTTTATGTTTACTTAAACTACAGCTGCCACGAGACAGAATCCATCTTTCCGAACAAAGGACAGCAGCATATGAAATATGCCTTTTTAAATAACATTTTTCAAAGGTGCTTTCCAACTTAAAGACACAAATACTACAGTGCCACTTGTGTTCTGAAATCTATATTAAAATGACACTAAGATGCAACCCACAGCTCAAATCATGCTTTGCAAACTGTTTATTATTTGCAAATACACAAAGCTTGATGACATGTATCGCATAGATCTAATTTCAACCATGTCTTTTCTTTAATAAACAAAACATGCTGTACCAGCAGAGCTATAACCAAGTGATGATAACATCTGGTTTTCAGACCATGTACAGATCAGAAAGATAATTCTTTTTCTTCCAAAACAACAAGAAAATGGAAAAAAAGAATAATCCCAAATCTGGCTTTTTGATGACTACTGAATAAGCAGGGGCAGATTTTCAAAGACAAGTAAGGATTTCATCATTCCTATCTACTATTGTTTCGACCAGTATGCTTAACACTGATCTAGGAATTGAGTGCTTCTCTAAAATGTCTATATTCTAAATGGACCATACATGCGCTAAAACATTTCATGTCTATTTTACAGGAAAGATGAGGAAACAGAAGGCTGAGACGAATGGTTTCAGATTCCATTTTTTCCTTTTCTTGGTACAGTCCTGCTATGGTGACTTCGGGTCCCCATAATCCTGTTTTCCGTCTCAGTTAGATTCTTTACCAAATGAGATAGACCTCTGTACTGCATGAGAATCAGAGCCTTTCTTTTCTATTTTTTCCTAGCTCAGGAATAATACATTGCACTGTCAGACCACATCTCAATAACCTGCTGGGAAGAGACCAGAGCCAGAGATCTTCTCCAGTACATCCCTGATCTGGACAGGCAGAGGACCAGGGTTATGGGAAATCTACCTCACGACTTAGATGCAGACCTGCTTTGCCACCAGCAGAAGTGAGAATAAAAACTAGAAGCCCTGGTTCAAGTCATCTTCTCTGCATTACTGTCTCTTCACTAACTAGATCAAATAGCCATGTAGTCTCTATCATGCTTTTTGACTAGATCCCTTCAAGGTGAGCAGAGAGGCAGCTAGAAAGCAGACACAACATTAGTGATCTCAAGAAGTGGAGCGGAAATTTTCTCCAGGGGTGAGTGCATTTGAAACAATATAATCTGTTATGTTAGGTGGAGAATAAAACTCTGGCCTCACTTCAGCTAAATGCAAGTCTTCCATTGACCTCAGTAGGCACACAATTTCACACAGTGCTTTCTATTCTGTAGCTTAATATCATCGCAATCCAGGGGCATAATACTGGGAGTTCAGATTCTTCTTCAAACCAGACTGCAACTCACTGAATTTTGGCACAGCTTTCCTGACCATTATGCAGTTTTTAAAATGGGAATCATGTTAGTCAAAGTGAATTACAGTCCATACCCTCTTCGGTAAACTCTAGGATAATTCCACATTTTGGCTCATAGACTTGCAAAACCCCAATCAGATCTCATTGCACTGCAACTGGGAGACAGAGTAGTTATCCGATATGGCTAAAACCATAAAACTTTGTTCCCGCAGCGTTTTCACATTAGGCTTTAACCAGGATCCAGCCCCTGTTTTGCAAAATTAGGAAATGAAGCTAAGGTCTGTTCCGATTTCCTGCATAACTGCTCTGACTAATTCTGTACTAATTCTTCTAAGCAAATTTAGACCCAACTGTCAGCAGGTGTGCTGGAAGCTTCAAGGCTATGGGGAAGTTAAATGCAGAGGGACAGCTCCTACCCATAACACTATGCATGTTAAATCCTCAAAGATTTACCTTCTCCTACAGTCATTTTTATTGACTCTTATTCATCTTCCTGTACCAGAGGGCTCAGGCAAGTCAGGGTGCTACTGGACTACATCTTTTCCAACATGTTATAAAAGTGTTTTTCTGTCATCAGGGCTTCAGGGAGATGTAGACTGATTTTTATGAGGTGCCTAAATATCTCTGAAAAGTTCAGTCTTACAGACTAAGAGGTAAGACAAGACAAACAGAGGACACTAAGAGGGCCAAAGGCTGGGAGGACAGAGCCATGAAAATCACTGGACTTCTCAGCATGGGAGTACCAACGGGCGTGTACCCACATGCTTCCACCAGCTTTGGCTTTCCCAGTGGTGCCAGTGAGCAGCTGGGCTTAGGTGTGTACAAAGTCAGCATCAGACATTATCATGAGGTCATGACTGCTCATCTTGTGCCTCAGTTCCTTTGATGTTTTAACTTTTCTTTTTTTCAGAAATTGTTCCAGTGACACTGTAGTTTCAGATTTCCCCTCAGACTGGCCTTATTACATCAAAATACAACCCCCCAATATTTATGATATTTTGTCTCCCAAGCAAGAAGAGAAGTTTTTTCCCATAGGTTTTGTTTTGATCTTATCTTTTAAGGGCTATAGCCCCTTTGTTTTATGCAGGTCTCTCATTTTTGTTCTTTAGTAAGAATACAACCATGCAAAAATATGTGTGATGAAGCCTTAAACCCCTTGAGACCTATTCAGTGTGGAACTTTGCTATGAACTTGAATGTACAAAGGAATGTCTCTCATTATTGGACGTTTATATATCATCTGTATAATGACTCTTTTTCTATTCCCTCTCCCCTTTTTATGCCTTTTATCATTTGACATTGGCCATACATTGGCTGTCAGAGGTCAGTTACATGACCAAGATTTGGATGAGAACATTATAGCTCACTCTATGGAGAATCTAAAATATATAGTTGCCATTGACTCTGTCAAAAGCCTTTTTCCATATTTAAGGAAAGAGTTGAAATGAGGATTAGTTTTAATGTTGATCAGGGTTAAGGTCAAAACCAGTCATATCTTTTAATATCTGTTGAATTAATTATAAGTATTATCTCGTTAGGTGGAGTTATTTCAGTTACAGTGGGTTCTATGCCTTTGAAAAACTATTTTCAAAATAACTGGAAATAATAATTTGTATTGATTTATACATGATATTGTATGTATCTATCTGTTTTTTCAGGCAAAATTTAAAGAGCATAACTACTCTGACAGTTGACTTAAAAAAAAGGCAAATATATTTTTGTTCCAAATCACATACTCTTCAAACTAACAAATAAGCAGGTATTCCTTTCACAATATCACCTTCCCTCAAACAAATGGTTTTTCCAAAGCCAAGAGAACTTTGGCATCCCAAACACCCAAGCTTGATTTTTTTTTTTTTTTT
The DNA here is from genome assembly GCF_900496995.4 of Aquila chrysaetos chrysaetos. Lineage (NCBI taxonomy): Eukaryota > Metazoa > Chordata > Aves > Accipitriformes > Accipitridae > Aquila > Aquila chrysaetos. The sequence goes on from NC_044011.1 coordinate 31,551,763, forward strand.
TTACTTTTTTTTTTTTTAGCTTATCCACTATTAAGAGTGGAGTTTGCAAACAAAATGCAGACCACAATCCTGCTGGAAATTTAGTTCTGAACAAAATTTGTCATTCATTTGGAACCATTGTGTCTCTGCAGGGCTAAATTATTAAATGGGATATTTAGGTAGGAAAGTAAAAAGAGTAGCACTTTGAGGACCAAAGTACACATCCTGCACATTTGTATATTTTCACCAAAGTCATACCAATATTTGTGAGGCCAGATATTTATTTAGGATAAGGGTTTTTTATTGCAAGGCATGATTTGCACCTACTGGTCCTAAACATAAAGCCCAGATTGCTACAACTTTCACTTTAACATGCAGGAGCAAAAAAGAAAAGACCTCCAAGGAGACTTGGGCAGATGTTCCCACAACAGAAGTGAGTAATGAGATCTGAAGCAGAAGTAGCTAGGAAAATGTCACAAAAACAGCTCCAATTGCCTCCCCCAGTGGAGTTCTACAAAAATTTTTAAAAACAAAAGTCTTGAAAAAAATCATATTATCACTTTGTTTGGAGCAGAGAACTTGACATTTCCTTTTTAACACTAATTTTCTTTTCAAAATATACTTAAGTCTACATACGTAACAAATAAAACAACAGATAAAACCACAGCGTGCCTGAAGACAAGCAGACTTGCAGCGCCCACATCCCTGGGATCAAGCTCCATCCACCACTGCATGTAGTTGGAGTCACAGTTCGGTACGGTAGGACATGCCCACAAGCAACCTTAATACACCATGCAGCGTGTATCTCCCAGTGTTGTAGCTAGTCTATATAGACAATAGTGATGCAGGTATGGGAAGGCGGGCAGGGATAGCCCTCCTGAGCTCAGTCCCACTGCACAATGCTTGAAAGGGAACTTTGTACAACATCTTCCTCTCCTCCAGGGGTGGGAAAGGCAGGCTACAGTCTGAATTGAAGTTCCCCCCTCTTTTAATTAAATACATTTGGTTAGCTGCAATTGGGGCCCTTGGAATTAGGCAGCTTTTCCTTGAAGACTGCTTGGGGTCCAAAAATTTCCCAAAGTTTCAAAATTTCACTAAGACATGAGAAACTTCTTCAATGGCTGATAAAGTTGTTTGTTGAGACTGGAAGCGCCTAACTTCTCCACCTTTGAGTTTCCCTTTCCTCTCCCTTCTCAACCCCCCAACTCTCCTTGCCTTTCTCAGCATCCTCTGCTCCCAGACTCCGGCTACTGCCCCCATGCCACCTGATGTTTTTCAGCAGAGCTGAGCAGGGGGACACTTCTTGATGCACTGCAGATGTGGGCTGTTAGTAGTGCTTTCACATGGAACTCAAATTGCTTGAAAAGGTTTAACCCTGTGACTAAATTCTCAAACCTGCAAACTGTAAGCAAAGCTCATGCTCCCATCTAGGCTGAAAAGGGCAAGTTAATGAAAGAAACCCCCACCCTAGCAATTCACAGGATGCACGAAAAGAAACCTAAACCCCCCACATTCTCAATGCTAATTAAGCAATAATGATCAAGGCACAGAGTATTTCCTGGGGATTAATAACTAACTGGGAGGAGATGATGACCCCAGACAGTCATTAATCCTCAGGAAATGCCCTGCATCGAAGTTGTTATTGCTAGTTCAGGCTAAATATGTGAGAAAAGAGATTTTCTTAAAGCCCATCTTGCTGGAGGTTTTCCAGTATGTTTTCTCTTTGGTTGTGACTATGAGCCCCCTGGAGTAGGACCTCTCGGGTCCATCAGCCAACCAGACTGCACAAAATACTCCTCCAGACCCCAGTATGATGAGAAATAAAAATTAAATCACAGTTCCTTAAATAGACCCTGCTGCAGATGTATCTTGCTGTTCTCTAGACATTCAAAGCCTGATCCTGAACAACGTAAAGCTGTGTCAGCTCCCACTGAACTCAGTGAGGAGGTCAGCCTCTGGACCCCAAATTTGTGTAACCTCTGAGACTTTCCTCATCTGACCAGCACCGAGCCCATAGAGCTTACTGCTTCTGAACACAGGCCCTGACTCTGGGATGTGCTTGATTTCAAGCGCAGGCTTAACTTTAGGCAAACACATGCTCAACTGACTTGAATAATTTAATAGATGATGTGTAGTAACCAGCAACGCTTCGCATCTGAGATCTCATCCTTAGGTCTTTAATGCTCAGCAACTCATAACCAATAACAGGGCACACGTGCTGAAATTCAAGCATACATAACATTTTCAGGAACTGAAACTGCATTTAATGGCAACAGTCACAACCAGACAGGAATGACCATGCTATAGAGATCACAGAGGTACAGTGTAAGACGCAGCCCTTGCAATCACATGAAGGGATTCTCACTTTAAATCTCCCTCGTCTCAGGTGTGTGCGTCTGCAAGGAACACGCACTGGGATCTTCAAAACAAACAACAATTTCTATCATGTTTTTATAAAAGAGAAATTACCAGATCACACTAATAGTATGACTATTTATTGCAAACTCTTGCTTGTGATGAAGACCCCAAGACACACACACACGCATGAATACATATACAAAGGAAAAGGAAGAGAAAACTCCTATCATCGACAAGTCCCCCCCACACTGACATTTTCTGGTTTGCTTAAGAAAGAATTGAGCTTCTGCAAAAAAAAAAAAAAAGGAAGTTAAATGAAAACTTCCTGATTATCATTGGTAGCCTTTAAATTTTACTGAAAACAGAGCTTTTTGTATGCCATTAAATACTTCCTTCAGCTTAGAAAGAGAAACCAAGCAGAGAGGAAAAAAAAAATAAACAAAAGTTTAATCTACATTAATCTTCCCAGCTAGATTAAAAAAAACGTGAAGGCAATAGTATAAGCAATAAAAGGTAAACTGTCTTTTCTGTCTAAAAATCTTTGCTATTTAAATATTATAAATGTTAATAATGCTACAGGGAAACAAATATGTGGTACATATTTACATATGTATATATGTGATATGCTCTTATTAAGAACTGTTTCAGTTCTAAGCATCATTCTCTCAGCTCTTCTGTGTCATTCCTTGTCAAAAAAAAACCCCTAAAGGATGAAAAAGAAAGGTCTGATAACAATAAGCCCTACCCGAGTTCAGCTCCTACGTTAATTTGAAACCATGGAAAGCATTCAGCATCTAACAGGATTAAGCTAAAGGAAAATACTTAAAAGAAGATAGTAAAAATTCAGCTCCAGCTACTGGGAAAATTTAAAAGTGATTTTTTTTTTTTCCCTAACTATAGCATCTCTAATCAGAAGACGAAAAAACAATAAGTCAATGCAATATACAAACTACAGAAAGCTCTTAAACTGACAAACAGCTAGATGAATTAGCAAACTCCACTTTCACAGGATCTCTGCTTTATCCACCACATAAATCTCTTCACTTTGCAGCAATACCAGCCCCTAGTGTTAATAACACAATGTCAGCAATTTCAGTAAGATTTATATAGGAGAACTACACTGAAAATTGCCTGGTCATTATACATTCCTTTGGAATCAATGAAACACCATAAATCTTTAAATACATTTTTGCTCATATGATTCAGACATACTCCCTAAAGGTACCCTGACATTCATTAGAGGATATTTAAGCATGGTGTTGCAGAGAAAAAAAAAGTATAATAAAGTCTCTGTGTTAATTTTTTTTTTTTTTAATGGAGTACATACAGAGAATATTGCAAGAGCAGAGTTGGGAGATCTATTTGTCAGAAGAAAATTAATAACTATTCTAAAACAGAACCAACCCTACTGCTCCTCCATACCATGAGAGCAGTCACTTGGTCTAAAGTTTCACATTGTCCTATTTCTTATTAGCTGGGTTAAGCTGGCATCAAGGGGCTATCATCTGTCAAAATATCGGCAGGAGAAACAATTGACAAAGCCACCACTTGAGAATGTTGAGTAAACTGGGTAAAAAGCAGTGAAAGAAGTTAATGTGCAACCTGGCACACAGTACCAGCCCAAGCCGTGAGAACCACTTATGTGATAATTGGTCCCTCACAATATCTTCTGCTCTGTAAAACATTGTCTTGGGCTTGTCTTTCAGCACAGGAACGGATCTCTTTGAGACGCAATGAAACAAACACCCACCTGAAGGCCCCCTCCAGCTGACAGGGGAGGAATTCAGGTGGGAAAGCTTGCAATTTCTGAACAGCTACAAACAGTTTCAGGTAACTCCAGACTCACCCAGGGTCAGTAGAAAAAAGCCAACCATTTTTTGAAAGAAGAAGAAACACATTTATATGCAGCCATTTATTCAGTTCAGACAGAAATTAGTAACCTCTGGGATTCAAAGTATCTCTCTCTCCATTTTTATCCTCCTTGTTGTCCAACCTTAAAAAAATCCTTATTGTACTGACTGAGCATTACCAGGGGGAGAAATGTAACACTGGGAATCAGAACAGAAACAGAGAAAATTAGCAAAGCTGGTCTATCTACAAAGTAGGAACCCAGGCAGCAGAAATATTAGAATATATGAATAGATTATGAAACATCTTATAATACAGGTGTTTCATAGGCCATCCAAGCTTCTCTCAGCCTTTCTTTATGTACATATGTATGCATATATATACATACATGTATATACAAGTTTTTAAAAGTTGGGGGAGTGGGCGGCAGAGTGAGTAAAATCAAAGCTAGTGAAGTGTCGCCTCCTTAACACTCGTACATATTGATATGCAGAGGCATTTTGAAAGAGAGCACTGTTGCGCAGAGGCAAGAATGCAAGTCATCATCTGAAACCTATCCTCAAAGGACAGATGATGCAAAAGCTTTAAGTAGAGGGGGGAAGTTCACCCTATAAGGCAAATTATTTTACTTTCTAAAGTTGGTTCACTTTGAGCTTGTAAAGTGACCTAGGAGACTGTTCTAAAATGGGATCTTCTTGAGAGAAAGGGTCTGATTTGTAGCTACTGGAAAATATGAAATCTGTGTATGTTTTGGCACATCTTTAGATTCTCAAGAGTCAAGAAACAGGCCTCTTTGTTTTTTAATGATTCAGAGAGTGACAGCCAGTCCTTAAAAAGTGGGAGAACTCAATGTTTGTAGAGCAAATATAATTTCCTTTATGACAGAAAAGTTCCCATAGCAGAATCTGTTATTTCTTGTGTTGTTTTAAAAAATAGTGATCCATGTTCAGGCTTGTTGCTAGAGCAACAAACATGTGGGCAAATGCTGTTCTCAAGAGATACACTCAACAGCAGACCAGGTGTTCTTTTGTATGGATCTGGGCCTTGTCATATTAACAACTGTGGATGAATCATGACAAATTTCCTTCAGATTTCACCAAAGCTTATGATAGCCAGTTTCCTACTCAGTTCATACTAAATCAATCCCTGTTCCATCAAAAGCACCATCTTTTTCATAAGTAGTCATATACTGACTGGTCTCTCAATATGTCAACGGAAAAGTAAAAGGACAAAGTGAGTGTTTGGTATCCAAGATTAATAATAACCATTATGGGATTTCCTTTGATGACATCACCCAGTGTCTCACAAAAACAGCAATACCACGGCCAGAACAACTACATGGAAATAAAAGAGATAAAAAGAAAGCACAAAGATGAGACTAAAACTAGCTCCCACATGAATAAGGCTTGTATATCCTGCTTTTATGCTTGATAACTAAGCCAGAGTTGTGCAAAGAACATCGTAATGTCTGCTATACCTGGACTCCGTTCAGCCACTGGGAGGGAATGAGAAGGCTCTCATTTGAGGACCCATGTCCATGTGCAGATGAAAAGGGCTCCCTGGGGAGAGCGTGCTGCAGCGCTGCACAGATTCCAGGTCAAGGATGCAGCTGTAGACTGGAAACCCCCTTCTGTACTACCTTCAGGCATGTGTTTACTCAGATGAATAAAGGAAGTCCTAGAAGTGAGCTCAAATACTGGAACCATGAGCATCCATAATACATAATTGCCAGTTCACTCCCTGATCATAACCAGACTCCTCCAAGTAGCTCCCTCCAGTACCATGTCCAGGCACAGGCTAGCAATATTGCTCTTTGGGGACTGCTCCCAAAGCAGCAGATACAAGACATGGTTTGACTGCCTCAACAGTTCTGCAATACTATCCCAGCAGGCTTTACACCCCCAGACACTCCCACATGCCCCTGTGCCATACCCCTCTGCATGTGTCACCAGTTTCATGCTATAAAAGCAACACACTTGAAAGTTGGAACACAGCATCTCTATGTTTCAGGCACTTGATACCCAGAAAAAAACACTCAAATGTTAATTCTGTAGGACCCTCCAGGCACCCCACAGGGGTCAAATGAATTCCAGTTCAGAATGGCATGAAGCAGGAACATGACCCTGCTCTAATAAGGGGCTAGCATGAAGCAGTCTGTACCACTTGGCTTTGGGCACAGGGACTGCTCTCTGTGTCTCTCTTATTTAGAGATGTAGACACAGCAAAGGAGACCTGAGGCCGCTGAAGTAAAAAAGTTGTGGTTTTAGTCTCCATAATCTGCTTTTACTTGTCCTCAGCTGCCATGTTTGGGATTTCCCTTGTTCTGCCTTTCCCCCGCCCTCCCTTTAACTGAACTAGGAAAAGCTTACAGGAAAAGCAGGTAAGTTTCTGTTTAAAGAACCTCAACTCTTGCAAGCAGAACATTGCTACAGCAGAATCGTGTTGGTCCTCAATCAAGGCCTGACTGGTCTTACCCCACTGCTTTCTGGACAGAGTAACTCCACTGACTTACTCCTGATTTACCATGGACTAAAAGAAAACCTGACCCTCCTTTCCTTGCCAGAAGAATATTGTTAGTAAACTGAATCCGGAGGAATTCAAGACTTTTTAGGCTTTGCCTGTAGGTCAAAGAAGGCTGAGATGGTCTAATGCTGTCATCGGCAGTAAGAAAACCACGACTTTCTGTACCCTTTCCTAAGCCAGTACTAGCATATGGAGTGCTCAGCAGGTGGAGTGGTACAGAGATAAACATCTGGAATGCAGGTGCTCCACCAGATAATTGCTGGCATTCCAGCAGCTGGATTTCTCTGTAGGCATCCTCCACTATTTATTGCCAAGAAAGAGGTTTGTCCTAATTGGCATTAACAATAACAACAATATCTCCTTCTCCCTAACAAGCTAAAGGCTGGAGTCAGCCATACATGTCTCTCTGCTTCCCTTTAACTCTTTTATGATTAGACCACCCTCCTCTTCATCTCCTTGGCAGACTGCTACACTAAGGTGGATATCAGGGCCACCACCAGCTGAAAGTCCTTTATTGCTTATCAGTTCTTCAGCTGAGCATATTTTTTATTCTTCAGCAGCTGGGAAAAGACAGAGGAGAGCAACAGTGACTTCTTGAAACTTGAATTTATTCAGTTTTACTGGTAGCTTTCAAAGTCTGACCATCATCTGCTATGCTAATGAAGGGTCATGTTTCTGCAATGGAGGGGAGGAATTTACCAGAAGCCCTTTCAGACAGGATAGCTCTAAATAGAACCACACTAAATAAACACATCTCTTAGGAGATAGGCCCCATTAATGCATCTAGCCATATACCCTATTTGAGCTATGCTAAGCAGCTCTAGTACTCTACCAGTGAAGATATATATGTATCTTTTAACCTAGGCAGATGTTTATGCACATGCTCTGTAGGTCACTCTAGTCAGTGCTTAAATGCGTGTTCCCCTGAAAATATGCCACAGGAAACTACAGGGGAAAAGGGAATTGAGTTGTTTAGCTAATTGCTAATCCATATTTCAGAATGTCTTTTTTTTTTTTCCCTCTCACCCCAGTTAAATTTTCATTCTCAAAGGTATTAAGAACTATAGATATTTAAAACTCAGTTTCTTATTTTAAAACCTTAAACAAGCTACATAAAACCTGCCATGCATATCTGGAATGCTCCATCTGAAGGTCTCTCCACAAAGAACAGAGACTTGCCTCAAGCAAAGAGTGGGGTATTTGATTTAAAAGGATTTGTGGCATCGTGCTACTGCTTTACTTCTGTAACACCTTTTAGAATCTAGATTGATACAAAGGCTAATTCATTACGAAGTCAGTAAAGTTTTAATATTAGGATCTTTATTAATCTTCTCAAGTTGTTGTGTTTTTACAATATATATATTAAGTAAAAAGATTTTTGATAACAGACCTATGGAAAGCCAAATATTTAAGCCTGTGGTTGTTCAAGAGCAGTTATTAGAAAGAGTCGCTTCACACTCACTCTCAGCACATGAGAGTTTGTGAAGTCCCTCTATTGTGCAAATTCTGAAGCTTTCTCGTGGGTTGAACTTGTGGCCATCTATGACTGAGATGACCACATGAATAGCCATTTCTGAACACACCCTTTTGCCTGAGTTACTATACTGCCTATTTCCACTATCATCTACCTTCTTTCATCCACTGCATCTTGACTGATAAGTAGACTGCCATCTTTCTGGGCATGAAGAAGTTGACCTTGATTCCTGACTGAGAACTGTGCACATTAGAGTAACAATGTGTAGAAGCATTAATAGTCATTGTTTTATTTTAGTTTTTTTTCCTCCATTGGATGAAGTTTTAGTTCCTTCTTACATGTCTTACTCAAGTTGCCCAGCTCTTGAATACAGGGAAAAAAAAGCAAGCAGAGTTGCTCCTTGATTAGTTTATTCCAGCTGTAGAGCTTTGGATGGGAAAAGATTGCTTTATTCTCTCCTCCACCCCCAAGTTTCTGAGCACTGTGGTCTGGGAGTAGTTAGTAATATACAATGCACACCAGAGGCAATCATTTACTAACCCACCATTGTAAAAAGGAAGCCTATAATTCTCAGGCAAGCCTCATACACACAGCAATTCTGGACGCGATTACTGTGTTGGTGCTACGCACACACTTAGTGCTGTGACGAAGGTCACAGCCCGGCCTAATAAGGAAGGATGATCCAGCTTTTAGGGCGCTCATCCAAGCGTTAGGAAACCATGTCAGAGATATCCTGCATTACACCTCTTCAAAACGCCAACTATGGGTGCCTAAGTTACTTGTCACAGTTACTATGGTGTGTAAAGTCAAAAGACTATTAGGCTATTCAGATATCCGTGAAGGAAAGGTAGTTGGGGTGTCCACGTTCAGCATCACAACAGAGACCTTACTTATTTTTTCTTTCTTCTAAAAAAAAAATTGTTGCCATAGTGGTAAATTCTTCAAATGAAGAAGGGTTTATTCTCATAAAATTGTGAAAGTGTCGAGTATCAGTGATCCCAAACTGTCTTAAGGAGCAGAAAGATGGAGATCTTAACATCAAAATAAGTTATGTTTAGAAGAAATGAAAAGCCACAGGATGATGCCATTGAAAGATTGTTAAAACCAGAAAGCAGAGCCCAAACTGTCTGTTGTTTTTTTTGAAAAGCTAGAAACCTATATTTAAGTTCCCAGATCAAGATTTACTTTCTCAAATGCCCAAGCGATCTTAGTTTTTACCACACTGCTTATACTACAACAGATACTGTAGGCATCCATGAGAGGTCTGCAAGTCCTTGACTCTGATGAGGTTGGAGGTTGCAGTGGGAAGAAAAGAAGCTGTTTTAATTTTTACCACTTAAAAATGATCCTTTGAGGAAATTCAGTCAGATTAGCATTGCTAGATCGTAGCTGATCACTTCTGTCAATCCCAGGTGACCTCAGTAAGTACACTGTCTTGGTACCCAATGTGGGGGTGGGATGTAAAAGGAGAGAGAATCAAGCAATTTTCTCAGGAATCTGAACATAAGGAGTGCCTGTCTTCTGTGACTAACAGCCGAGACACTGAGGGTCGAAAGCGGTTTGTTTCACCACATCGCATTAATGATGGGATGCTTTGACTATGCTATCCCTTGACCCATTCTATTAGTGGAAAGCTTCTTAAGACTTTCATATTCTCCAAGGCCTCCCTTTTTCTTGACCTGGACTGAAACCACATACCATACCACAAACGTATGCTATTTCAGGCACTTAGATAGAGTTTTACAATTCCAGGCTGCGATCAATTACCGACTATTTGAGATTTATAACAAGTGCTTTTTCCACAGAACTGAAATCTGATGATGACTTAAACTAGGAACTCCACTAAAGCTGAAGAACTGATATTTAAAGAAGAGGCCCCAAATGGATCCATATTTCAGGAGTTAGCAAACTCCAGATTGGCAACTTTTGTGCCAGATTTAATCAAACACTGTTAAAGACTGAATCAATTACAATGGGACTTGTGTATGTAAAAAAGTTACATGAGGGTAGGATGTGAAACTAGTTACACTGCAGATACACTGGTATAGTTGCACGTATGTAAACATTAATTCTACCCCTCTTTTTCAGATTATTTTTTGCCACTGGGGAAATATCTTAAACTAAGCCAATCGTATTCTGGAAGAAAAGGCCTGGATCAATGACTAACTAGTGCCTTTAAATTAGAAAGGCGGTTATCTCTATGGTCAAGAGAACACAAAAGTCAGTTCAACAGGATACATCTACTCACGTAAGACCAGTTCACCAGGCTACCTATGTAATGAGGTTCCTAACTTTGTCATGACAGTTAGGTGCCTGAAGTTGGATGGGATGAACACGGACCTAGAATATCCAAAGAGGGTGTTATAGTTATATAGGATTACAGTCCTATAAGCTCTTTATGCACAACTAAAAGGGACTTAATGTATAGTCAAAAAACTAATTTACTTCAGGTCCATGCAAAGGACCAGGTATCTAAGCCTACACTGTGCAACACCACATCACATGGAAATGTTCAAGCTAGCCTGAAATAATGTCTACAGAGCCAGAAGTAGTATATCTTTATATCAGTGTGATATTTCTAACACTGTACATAGCCATGATAAGACACAGATCCAAAGCATAATGTTAATGTGATTTTTCTTCTCCTGAAAGCCATATGCAGGGTATTTGCACCGAACTGTGAAGGTAACACCATCTCACTAGGAACTTCCTGCTCTAACAGCATGAGGATGTGGTCATGCCCTTAGCAAGGGCTTTCATTCCTCAACCAAGTAATATTTTAATATATCACACAATGAGAACTGCATGAAGAAAATGCTTACTATACTAAGACAGACTCAAAAGTTGGGATTGCAATCCACCTAGCATAACTGTGGGAACAGGGAGGAGGTGGTGTTTCTGTTTTAGAACAATATGTGTTATTCCTTCTGTAGAAATAAACAAAATGCCTATAGCTCTTCCAATGAGAAAAGATAGCCTGCATTTAGGAGTGGCTCAGCACCATCTTTCTTTCAGAATTATCTATTTCAGAAATACAAGATTCCGGTCAAGGATTCCTGTAATCAATAATCATTGTTAGGCACTTTGAAAGATCTCATCTTGAGTATTTCAATAAAATTGTAAAATTTAGTAATGAGTTACACCTCATATGACTGCAATAAAATGAAGTATCCTTTTCCCCAATTAAGAAAGACACAGAGAAATCATCTGGGGTTGAGATGCAGCCCGGGGGTGGGGGTAAAACATGCTGTGTTTCCATTGCATAGGTAAACATGGCTCCAAATGAGAGGCCTGTGGTCACGTGGGAAGTCTGTCCCAAAGTTGGAACTGACCTCAAATCTCTCAAGTTCCTGCCTGTATTCTTCCTACCCAACCTAACTTCTCATAGGCCCTAAGATACCTTAATGATTAAACAGAAGTTACTCCAAATGAACAAACTACTCGCACGGCCTTGAGGATTACAGTGGTTCTCAGGAATATATAAATTTCCTTCTCACCCACCCTCCCCGTCTTTTTAAAGCATTGTAAAGAATTTTTAAGAGAATGCTCTGCAAAAGACCAAGTGAATTGCCTTGTTTTTCTGAAGTACATCTGTAACCCATCTTGCTCATTCTGAACACAAACAATTCTGTGCACAAAGAAAAAGATACTGAAATTTCCTTTTTCTGTGACTGCACTGGTTTTATATGCCTCCACCATTATGTCTCAGTAGTTCTAGGACCAAACCTGTCACATTGCAAATACGGCACATCTTGACAGGCCATACAGATGTATTCCAAGTGTTCAGGATACAACTCAAAGTCATACACAGCTGGCTTTCTTGGCTAACTCTCACCCTGTTGGAGTTTTATTTTCTATGTTTGCAATGCTCTTCAGCACATGTAGGTAACGGACCATGTAAATATAAAGCATTTTTTTAAGAACAGATCTGGATGTCCTCAATTACAATGCTTTCATCCATGCATTCCCAATTATTTCCTTGAAACCAAATATATTGTTTTTCACAGGTATTTCCAAATCTGGTCCATAATGGGGAACGAAGAATAGAGCCAGTAAAATTTTTCAGCTGGAAAAATTTCCCATAAAAAGTCAAGGCTTCCCTGAAAATGAAATTTTTCATAGCACTCAGGAGTTACATTTATCAGAGTTGAAGGCCCAGAATTTTCTATTAACTTCACAAACACTCACTTCAGTGTGATTCTATCCAGGCTTTTAAAAATATTGCAAACACAGTGAGGACATTCATAGTAAGTATTAAATCTGACAGGAAAGGCTATATTTTCTATCACTTTAAAAACTTAAGAATTTTCTTTTTTTCCTGCCTTATTACTTTCAGTTTTTCTAACCCAATATGTATAAAGACAGCACTCAGAATGTTTAAAGGATATTAATTATTATCAAAGTCTTTTCAGTAAGGAAGCATATAGGGGTTCTGAATGGTTTTGAGATCTTTGTATCTGAAAGATTAACTTTCTGATCCATCACACTGCTGTGGAAAGGCCTTGAGTTGTACAGGATGGGCTGTGAAGGGTCTGTCTCATCTCTCTGACCTATAGAGGCTCCCAGACAACTAAGAGCTGGAGTATTTGATGGTAACTGTCTTACTGAGCTTTTCTCTTAAGTGCAGTATGATATTATTCTGTAATCACACAGCTTTCTCTCTGCCCAGATATAGTGGATTTTCATTTTTTTTTTCTCCCATGCCAGTGGAGGTCAAGGATGCTTAGGTATTTCAACACAGGTCTCAAAGATTTCTTCAGTTCTTCCTTCCCAATTTCCTAACATTCAGCTGTTGTCAGTTTGCAGGTGGATGGGTTGTCCAGTTGTCATTCTGTACAGTGGTTTTGTACAACAACTGGAGTTAGGTTTTTCTTGCCTTTTTTTCCTTGTTGAATTTTTGTGGATGATATTTGCCAAGGTTTGAGACATGGTAATTCATTGAATAAAGTCCTATTGCGTCTACCCGTCAGCATCTGTGCTGAAGGAGCCAAGCCTTCTCTGGGTGCATTCCCGTACTTCATCAGGCTAGATACAAATGTGCACCATTTTACTGCTTGGCTTATTAGTTCTAAAATCTCCAGATTCTTTACCTCATTCTGGCAGCGGAGAGCTGGGAGGAGGGCTTTTAGCTGAACATATATTACAAAAACACTACATTTAAGCCTCCTTTATATTGGAATGGAGAACTGACCCCAAATTCTTCTGAGCTGTAATGAATAAAAGGTTCGCTACATGACTCAATGTGCCACACTCTCTCTACATTTGGTTGTGTGCTTCACCCTTACTGTGTATGTTATAATCTTTTTAAATTCAGAGCGTACACTCCACACCAGGATCTAATCTATCTTGCTCTTTCTTTACTTACCTATTTAATACTGAGATGAATCTTATATGCGGGCTACTTTTTTTTTTTTTTTTAATTAACATTTTCCTTGCTACTAGAACAGCTGGGCCAACTGATCATTCTCATTTTTCTAAAAATTACTCTTTTAATAATATTTCCATTTAATAGTATGATCTCAGACTAGAGTTTATTGCTGCTCTTTTTTCTTTTCTTTACAAGATTTCTTTAAAACCTGTTATTTTAAGTACATGTAAATAGTTGTTCTTCATTTCAATTTGATATTTGTTAATCCTGAGCAAGTAAGAACCATATACTTCATTCATACTTATCAATACATGGAAGTATTAATAAATACACCTTTTCACATTCAGCATCTTATACTGGTTTCCAGTTTACTCTGAAAGGCTTAACACTAGGTAATTCAAAGCTTCTAAGGCCAAAAAGGCCAGCCATAATTATTAACAGGTACTCAGGAGACTACTAGGAATTATGAGTTAATGTCTTTCATGTGTCTGGAATTCTGGAGAGGATTCCCTGCTTTAAGATGAAGCTGGGCACTTATTAAAGAAGTCTCACAAATTGATGAGGTGTTTTAGGTTTCACAGTTGGATTCAAACCACGTGCTTCCTAAGCTTCATACTACTGACCTCTTGCCTCTTCCATCCTATCTGCCGTCCTTCAATTTGTAGGCAGGTTCCCACAGAGCATGTATTATTCATTATCCTAGCTGCCTGCTCAGCTGCAATCCACGTAGGCTCCTGGCTATATTTCATTTTTAGATGCCAGTTTTTAAGACATGAAACAAACAAAGTCAAAGGCTTGATGGCATGCCTGTTCTGAGCTTGCCACATCATTCTGGTCAGATCCCCTGCACAGACTCTGCAAATTTACTTTTGACACATCTCTCTCTAGATCTTGATGGAACAGTTGCTGGATCTGAGCTATTTCTAAGCTGTCTTCACAGGAAGAACCTAGCAGCATGCAATTATAAGATACCCAATGGCTGATGTAAGCTTCTTCCCAAATCTACTTACTGTTTCCTTTTTAAGATTGGAAACTGGGAAGTAGCTATTGTTGCTGTGTCAGAGGCCCTCCTCAGATTAAAGTTTTCATTGCACAAGGTGCCATACAGAACCACATAAAAATATGGTCCTTATTGAGTTTAAATTACTTTTGGGGGTGAGGATAACTTTAATTTAAGAAATAACAACATCACACAAAATATCTGGAAGCATGCTCATGGGTCTGGATTTGTTTCCACATGCTTTTTTGGCAAAATTGAGTTTGGAAGGAGAATCCAGCTGATCAGTCTATGCTGAGTAAACTCCCATCCTTCCTAGTCATAGGAAAAGTTATGCAGCTGTTTCAAGGGCAGCTGTATAAATTCAACAAAATCACAGGAAAAGCTTTTTATTCATTATAATATGGCCTGAGGCAAAATAAAGCTGAAGTTATTAAACTGTAACTGAAAGCTAGCCACAGTAAAATATATTGAAGTCAAGATTAAAAGCACATACAGAGTATGAACTCCTAGTGTGGAAGGTGGAGGTTAAGAGCAGGAAAAAACTAATTCTTCGGTGAAAAACTGAAATTCCCGAAATCTCTGTTCTTGTAGCCAAAGTGGATTCTGGGATCTGAAAACTGATATTGAATGTCTGCATCAGTCAAAAGAAAAGAGAATCAATCCAGTAATTTTCACTTATAAAAACAATAATAATAGCATGTTCTTTCAACCATGACCTTGATAACTTTTTTAAGAGCTTCAGACAGCACCCTATGTCAAGCTGCAGTTTTTTCATGGCAGGGTTGAACTGCTTTGAAAATGCAACAGTTGGCCAGGATAAACCTTTATCTTCATTTACCCATTGTTACTTGTATTTTTGTAGCCTTCTGGTAGCAAGAGGTCACATTTCCATGAAGATAAATTCCTTATTAGACCCAACTGTGGTCTGAGGTCATTACATATCTGTGCCAGGACAGACTTAGAAGTGATGGTGAATAGGAAGTTTTTGTGTTGTATTGTCCTGGCTTACTGCAGCTGGAGCCAGACAGTGTTAGGACCAATATCAGCATGGGCTAAAGCAGGCATATCTTTCTAGTTGCTCATCACACCACAATGAGTAAATAAACACTGTCCTCCATCCAGACTGAGCTGTCAGCCCAATTAGGCATGAGAATGTCCTAATGCACCATGTTTCCTATATCTTCACCTACAGTTTCTACCGCTCATATGCCTGGGGTGATTTCAGATAGACATGGCTGTATTTAAACACAGCTACACTGCTGGCAGGGGTCAGGTCTGCTTGGTCAACACTAATCCTTCCTGTCTACTATCAGCTAGATTGACATCTGATTTGTGTCAAGTTTCTGTGTCCACTGGAAGCCAAATATCACAGCTCTGAGAGAGCATTTTGCCCCACTTTCCTTTAATCACTGAATAATTTTGTATTTTCTCTCCTCAAACTCCAAATCAAGGGGATCACAAGCTACTAAGGCAAAATTGTATATATCTCAGAAATTATACTAGAACGGACACCATTTCACTTTACATCATTCAGTTGCAGTTACAAAAGAGCTAAACAGAATGTCCTTAAGTACAACAATTTTATGCCTGACATTTTGAACATCTCATTGAAATGTGCTCTTTGTTTTATCCAGTGCAATGAAGTAGGTCTAATATAAGACTGATTTTTATATACATCTTAAAATTTGACATAAAAAAAGCCAGCCACTCAAAGTACAGAATATCTCAATGTTCACATCAGACTTGTTCTAAATGAAGCCAAAGGCTTCTCTCACCCCCTCCAACTCCACTGAACAGTTTGTTATGACTCTGTGATAAAGATCAGCATCTACTGAAAGATAAGCCAGGACCACCACCAGTTTGGGCCTTCAAAGCATGCTGAACTACATTATACCACAGTGTGAAAGGATATGCCTGTCATGAAGGTGCCAGCTCTTGTCACAAGGCTGTTCCTCCTATTTTTGCACCAGAGGAGGACTTTCCCGTGGGCCTCAGTAGCTGTAGGCTGAGCCTCTGATTGTATGCTGTCCAATACCTGATGGATATGGTTCACAGTTCTGGTACTCACAGAAATCAGCTACATCATGTGCACGGGTTCAAACACAGACCAACACACCTGGATAATTCTGAACTGCAAAATCTCCACATACAGAGTTTTCAAATCAAGATAATTTTTCATGAGCGGGAACATTTTATTCTTCAGGTGCACAGAAACAAGTAAATATGGGCAAAACTTCCCTAACAAACAGCACCTACGTAAGTTGCTTGACTCAGTGGCATGTTTACGGTACAGATATAAGCCTGTGTGAGAAATAGGAGCATAACATCTCTGAAAATTAAGCCATTTCTTCACAAAAAAGAAGAAAAAGGTAGAATATACACATGTCTAGATAACTATTTATACCAGCCTAACCAGTCACGTAAGCTGACAGTATTGTACACAGTACAATAACCCTCTTCTATTTTGGCATTTTCACTGCTTGACACTTCCAAAACCAAAAATCAGAATTTTCCCCTCAAGGAAATGACTTGACAAAATTTCATATTTGTGTTAAAAAATAAAAATTCTCTCCTCTGTGTTATGAAAGCCATCAAGTTTGAAAGTGTTTTAGTTCCAGAATATGAGCAAAAATAACACTACAAAATATATGTGCATGTGTATGTGATATAGTCACTATGGATACAATTATATACTATATGCAATTCAAAGTTTAAATATGTTTCAACAGAGATTTAGTGTTTTCTTTGGTAAACAGTGTATTAGTGCCTACAGTAAACAGTAAGGCTCTCTGTTGAATGAGTCTGTCTTCACAACACATGTTAGTTTACCCCTTATTCTAAGTGGTTTAGCTCTTTTAAATTCAAGGGGTAGATCATAACATAACAGTTCCTCCCTTACACCCAAGTTACTAAATCACTCCAGCCTTTCACACTCATCAAACCACATAAGACTTGTGTGGCTGAGCCACCCCAGAAAATAAAAGTGCCCTCTCCATCTTCGATGTCAAAATCTGACCTTGATCTCATTTGAGTCTCTGTGAAGGATTAAGCTTGGGATAGACAAATCCAAAAGGCAAACATTTCTTTTAAACCCTCAACTGGTATCAAAATACAAATATGCACTCAGAAAAAAATAAAAAGGCTAGTTTCAAAAAAAAAAAAAAAACAATAACCAAAAAAAGAAAATGCAAAATCTTAAAGGAAAAAGACGATGTTTTAAGCTACAACAGAAGTTTAAAACCATATAAAAACAACCCTTATCAATCTTACCAGTGGGATGTAAATGCATTGCTATCTCACCAGTAGCATTAGCTAAGATTACACTATTTCCCAGATATATTGCCATTTCCCTGACTATGTTCTTGCACATACCATGCTCAAACTTTTAAAGTGCTTAGCCTTGTAAAGCCAGAGGGAGATTAGTCAGCTCACTTACAGTTTCTCCACCACCCAAAATTCACCTTGATTTCTGTGGGAATTCAATAGCTACAAAAAAAACCCCAAAACACACCAAACCAAAAAAAGGAAAAAAGTTAAGCTGGAAGAGCACTCCAGTGGTTAAAATCTAGGTCTCAGAAATAATCACATTATTTTTCCCTTCTGTGAAAGTGGAAACTATATTAGAACATAGGTGTGCCACATGCTGTATTATTTTGGTTATGTAGGTTAAACAGTCTTCAGGTGAGGACATTATTTACATACCCAGCTTCAAAAAGGAGGCTGGTCTAACTGATCTTCAAGGTCTTTTCCAACCTGAACCATTTTACAATCCTATACAGATGAAGACCCAGATCTTTATCTGGAGACTGGGACTGCATGTGACTGTAGAATTGCAACTTGTTGAAATGTAACTGGAACATTTTGTTATCAGTAGTTTTGAGTTCTTCATCTACTAGCTTGATGTCATTTCTGAGTCTTTCTTTTAATTCTTCTGGTCAGAGGTTGTTTCCCTTTTACTCACCAAACTTTTGAAACTCTTACTGTCAATAGTTTCTAGCTTAGCATAGCTTACCACCACTCACAAATGAGTTATTTGTAAGGAAAGCTCAAATATTGTTAACTTGCTGTAGCCTAGTCCTGTTTGAGTGGATCTACTGTTTCTCTTTGGTTTGAAGAGTGCTTTTCAAGGTCTCTGGCATTTTGCTTGGTGCTGGACCATTGCAATGACAGACCAGAAAGTCTGTGGAGGAGAGAATTTGTTGCAGACTGTGACGTGAAAGGGCAAGAAACTGGAATTGCTAATAAAGTATGCAACTGAGGGACTACAAGAATTAGAAGGGAACCTCTGACTGCCAGGAAATTCTATATACACTGACCTGTGCTGCGTCTGGGCTACACATAAAATACCAAACACAAATAGGACGAAACTCTAGTACATACTCATGGTACAATACTGGTGCTCAGATGATAACTTACACTTTACTCATCATGTCTTAATCACAGGTGAGCCATCTAAAAATCAATCTACTGGATTTTAGGCCTTCCAAACCAATACTTGATAATGCCTGTTTTTAGTCACTTCTCTATTACTAACCACCAAGATGTGCATAAGCAAAAGTGGTATGTTATTAAGCAGTGCAGGAAAGCAGAAAAGATCCACAGCAAAGCTTGAACCAAAGCAAAAAAAAAAAAAAAATTACAGGATCTTTTTTTCCTCCATGCCACCTACTGCAGCTTGGCTACGCCCTTTTCAAAATAGACACCTAAAATGGGAAACTTCCCTTGAACAATTAAGAATTATCAACCCTTCTCTTTCTAAATTTTCATTTCTCCCTTTTCCTTGTTGCGTGGAAAACTGTTACTCCTCATATCTGTTGGCAAAGAGAGGAATACAGACAATAAAAATGCCTCCACCTCTGGGATACTGCATTAAAGGCCTTAGCTGAGGGCAGGCAAGAGGCAAGATCTTCTAGGAGTGGCTTGGAGAAGAGGGAGGACCAGAGGGAACTTCAAGTCTGTCATACATCCTTAATGTAAAAGAGGAGATTTTCTGTGTCACATAATGGACAGGAACATGCTTCTCTGCTCCCCTTGAAAGCAAGAAGGGAAAGGAGCAGCTGAAGCAGGAGTTCACCTGTTTTCTGGATTGCTCCAGGGGCAGGATGGTTATGTACTACCTACTGCTTGCAGCCTTAGCACAAGATAGCTGTGACCAATGTTGTTTTCTTAAGAATTTATATCGTCCACTCAGATGGGCACGTCTTTCAAGAGCCATCCCAAAAGTATTGTGCTACTCCAAGGAAAGGGAACACAGAAGACAGTGAGCAAAGACTGTCAATAAAAATACTGTGAAACCTGACTCAACTCAACAGGGCCACAGCTGCTATGGTAGAAGGTGCAAGCTTCAACATTATCTAGATGAAGCACGTCCTACATACTTTGACAAGAGTGGTTGTTGGAATATTTCACACAAGTCACTGCTGTGCTAAGATTGAACATAAACTTCTGGGTGGACTATGAATCCAATCATTTTAAGGCATAAGCTTTCAAGAAAGTATTTTGTCCACTTGACCTTCAACTGCTGATGTCCTTCATTACAGCTGTTAATATATGACAGGGAGCACAATGATACGACCAGAATGGACTCGTCCCTACGCTGAGCAGTTTACAAACAATGTTCCTTGGCTCTTTCGTGAGCAATTCAGAATTTATTGGGGTTTTCCAGCTGCTTTTAGATCACTGGTTCGACTAAGTCACAACATGGCCTAACCAGCTTCTTTTCCCAGACAGGAACTGGAACACATGGCTTGTGGTTGTGGTAAATTAATAAGGGGGTGAAAAAAAAATAAACAGAAGGCACTTTTCCCATGTGTTTTACAACACTGCAAATCTGTCCACCATCCAGTTCATCTGTAGCATACCATCCTCTTGCAAGTCATTCCTGTGCTCACTTCCTATATGATACAACATTATTCTCCCCCCGCAAATACTGATACTGATGATGTAAGCTGGTGTCACTCCACCATAGATTTTTAAATCAGATCCAGATTTGCTTCTAAAATATGTATTTAAATGTATGAGGTATTCCCTACTTGTAATGTATATAGCCTTAAGCCATAATTATTGCCTCTATTTGCATAAGAACATTTACCTAGCTATGTAATAAAAAAGCTCAGGAGGAAGAAGGACCTTTACAGACTGAATTTCATTTTACATAAGCATATTGCAAATTAGGCCCCAAATTCATACTTTGGGAAAAGATAATGCAGCATTTTTCAGAGGTGAAAGAGTCCCACTAAAATGCAGGATTTCCTGAAACAAGTTTTACAACAAAAAAAGCCTGTTTTGTATTTTTAAACTACATCCTCATCACTATCATTCGTCGGTACAAGTACCATTAGAAGTTTTTTATGTGGTGTGACTGTGAGTTTCTTCATAATTATCAGCAGAATATCCCTGGAAATCACTTTCCATTCATTTCCCCAGGCCTAAGGAGTGTGAGCAGAACTGACAAATCTCAGAAACATGCTGTGAAGCAGCACAGCAACTCTTCTTAATTTTTTGGCAAAGCTTGGGTCAATCTGTGGTTCACACAGTCCGAGAAACCATTTAAAGCGTCATTCAAAATTACAGCAATCAAGAGTTGCATTTCAGCAGAGGAAACCTAAAAGGCTGTATAACTAGTTTTTCCCACAGTCCATGAATTCAAAACTTAAATCTTAGTGTAGTCTCACCTTCTGCTTTTATACAGCTGATCAACATTTGTAACCAGCAGATCTGTTGCCTATCAAAGGATTTGGCCCTACCTCTTCCTCAGTGGGATTTTAAGTAGGTGAAACAAACCACCAACTGCCTGAAGTTCACCAGAATACATTTGGGAAGCTGTTTAACTTGTAAATAAAGGGCCTTGCTGTGGCCCTTTACAATCACTCCAGCATTGCTAGCCCCTTGGATGCTCAGGCTTGCATGTTCTCAGAAATCTCCTCTAAGCAAAATATGAGATCAGGCACCGGGACTCAATCCAAAAGTCCACTGAAACCCATGGAAATAATCCCACGCATTCACTGCAGTTAGCATGGGAAACCAAATCTCTCTGAATGCACCTGAAATATATCCACAGTCAAGTACTTAATCTCCATGTATATAGCTTAAAACCATAGGTGTCCACTTATTCATATTCTGTGCATTTACCATAACATCACAAGATCCATTCTTCATCCAAGACATGACTTAAGCAGATGATAATTGTTGGCAGTGAAAACATGTATTATGGTCATGCCCAAAATTCATGTTTTTTGTGCCAAGCATTACATATAATTAATTTGTTTGTAATGTGTAATTTGTCCCATAGACATTATCATGCCTCCTTCTCAACTGTTCTTCAGTGCTAGCCACTACACCACGACTAAAAATAGTATTTGTTGACAGGTTTATAATGCACAAAGGCTGGTCCAAATCTAGGCCAGCCATTTACTATAGAGATTGTACCCAGACTTCACCAATTATTAGAAAATAATACTTAATAAATCACAAAATATAATTTGAAGGGAAACTAATGAAAGAACTTGCTACTGATAAGCTGTAATTTATGTAATTGCTGCATGCCTTCAAATGTGCTCCACCAGCTTCTCACATACAAGCTCTTCCTTGTGTTTTACCAGCTATGTGTTCTGTGCAGCCATTTAGCAGAGTCATTTCTGAGACCAAAGGCAATCTGTGCACACCAGTGTATACATACTATGGCCACCAAAGGGAAAAAAAAGGTACAACAATGGCTAAAAATAATGAAGGCAAAATTCTGATGATATAAATATGGAGACTTCTAAAAATTAAGCCATGATGTTTGATTTATTCCTGGGAGCCAAAGGTTGGAAAGCTGTCTGCAATGGTAGGTGACCATTTTAACAAGGCTCCAAAAGGAGTCACAGATCTCTCTTGGTGATGGGAGTATCTGAGTTTATCATAATCTGGAGTGCTAACATGAGTTTTGGGATGCCTATTAAACCTCATGTCTTGAAGCTTAAGCCAGACAGTAACTGAAGCAAATCTCTGAGGTGATCTAACAGTGAGGAACAGATTATCCCACATTTTGCTATTAAGAACCTTGAGACCTTCCACTGCAACATTTGGTTATTAGCAGAAACAGGTTACAGGACTAAGTGAACCTTCAGTGTGATGTAGTTCTTATATCCATAGATTTCTGGGGGGGAAAAAAAAAAAAAAAAAAAAAAAAAAAAAGGATGTCTGAGCACATCTGAAGCCTAAATTATGTATACAGCATCACAAATGATCAGATGAATTGGCCCTCCTTACCTGTAAATATGCTGCCCTTTGTGAAACATACATATGGTTAGCTTGCACAACTAGATGTGTAAAAACAGATGAAAAAAAGTATTAAAACAGACAAAAAATGGGGAAGTCTCCTTTAAGAAAAGATTATTTCTTTTGCCTCTCTCAGCATTGGATTTTATTCTGCAATTCACACATGCATTTTTAATATCCTTTTTTTGGCTTCATACTTTTCGCTGTAGCAGGAAATAAAAGGCTGATCAAGAAGAAATCCATGCAGTGAGTTAAAAAGTGATCTGAGAAAGTTATCCTAAATTTCAAATTGAGATATTTTAAAAACTCTTATTGAGAGGCTGTTCCTGACCTTCTTCTTTTGCCCTCCTGAATTTTAACTAAGGGCTGCAATTAAAAAAAAAAAGTGTTAAGGAATTATGAGATATGAGTCTTCCATACGGGCACAAAATAAGGTACTTACAGGTACAAGGATACCTTCAGTTGCTTCACGAAGGAGGTGGTTAAATTGCTACAGGCTCCAAATTCAGTGATTTATGGCAATGGGAAACTATACAATATGCTCTTGAAATGCAGTTTGAAATGATTGATAAAGCTTTAGTCTGACTGAACACATACAGTAGATAGATTAAGTGTCTGGCTTATCTGTCTGGTCCTGGGTGTTCATCAGTCAACCTAACTAACAGGCTAAAACTCAGGATTGTGGTCAGCAAGTTCATATTCAGCTAAAAATATGGGGTCTGCAGTGAGCTCTTTCACACAAAGAGAGCACATTGAATCCGTTTAATGCTTGCTTACCCCTACTAATGCTCTCCAGCTAGGAAAGGAAAGAACTGTGGACTTGAGAAGCAAGCTCACCCCTTGCATTTACTTCCCCCTTCATTACTTTTTAACATCACTTTAAGTAACAACTGCTGAAACCCATTAACAAAACCATTTTATGGTGCCAGAAATCTCAATAGCTCATAAAATTGTATTATGAACCACGTTAAATTTTGCACAAGTCAAATGTGATTTAATAGCTTTTAATCAAAACACTAGTGTTTTCTGCGTGGCTAGTTGCCTTCCATCTTGGTACACAAAACAGCTTCAAAGTAAAGACCCAGCTCATAAAGGTGAAGTGAGGTAAGTAACATGTGGTGTAGAAGATCTAGGTACAAACTCCTAGCTGGTGTAAAGCAGTATAATGCCACAGCTCTCATGAGATCCCAGCTGCCATAGCTAAGGAGGTGAAAGGAGTACATCTAGAATCAGTGGCTTCACCAATAACTCTAATTTCACTATTTTAAAGGATGTGACTGTCAATATTTTCATAGGTCAAACAAGTGATTTAAATTGGATTCCAAGCCAAAGAAAATGTAAAGAATGTACTATGGACCATAAGAAGAATTCAGCACAAGAGAAGTCTATTCTGAAAGATCAGGTTCTTCCCCCCCCCAGCTATTCACCACTTTGGGGGGGGGGGGGGGGGTGAAAAAAAAATTAAAAAAAAAATCAATGAACTCCAAACCCCTTTGCTGTTAATCCGTGCTGAGTTTCAAACAAGCCTGTGGAAGGACAAGACCTGAAAAAGTATTTGCAATAAAAGAGGCAATGGACACAAAAGTATATGCTGCTAATTAAAAACTTAAAATTATATCACAATGACTTTAAATGAGAATGATCTCAGTCTAATCACATAATACTTTCTTTTGTGCTCTAGGTCACGCCGTCACTCAGACGCAGCATTCAGGAAGCACATTTCATTAGACTAAATAAAGCTTCAATCATGTGTAAAATTTCCAACTTGAATAGGCAGCCATCATATCATTCATCAGTCTAGATGTATTTAATGGGTGTAATTTCTTCCTCATATTTCTGTGTTGATTGTTTCATTTCCATTGTAGAAATCTTTCAAGATTGCTCTTTCTGCTGTTCTTTTCGTCAGGATAAATAATGTTTTTTAGGATGTATCCCAAACACATTCCTTTTTGCTTGTCAAAAAAATTGGGTGATTGAGATAAATTTAAACCAAGACACAGAGAGGAACAACAAAAACAAAACAAAAACATACACATCCCCTCCCAGGAATCAGATGATATTACCCATGCTTGCATGTCTTGCAATAAATAATTATGCTTAATCAAAAACAAATTGAGCAGTCTTGTTCAAACACAACAGCCCCCTGTGGATTCTGACACTGTTTCTACAGTTGAAAGCAAAGGGATTATTTTTAACATATGACTTTAAAGCAAAACACAACATATAAGAGCGCTTCTCCATCCCTTGCTTCCTCCTTCTCTCCTTTTCACCCAAGTATCTATGGATACGTAAGTAGTACAATAAAACTTTCTACCTTTCCAATTTCAAATGAATAGGATGAATTAATTATTTGAGAAAGATTTGCAAACTCATCAGGAATAAACCATAGCACACAGTGTAGCCTTCCAGCACTAAACTGTAGTCTGCTAGCTTAATTGTGAAAAGAAAATATTTTCTTCTAGACACTTATCTTACAGTTGGATGCACAATTACCTTGCTCATCAGAGGCAAAATTATCACAACTTAAGTATAGTTCTGGGCTATGTACATGTTCAAAGTTTCCACGTCAGTAACATAACTTCTATCTAGCATACTTCCCTCTCCACACACACTTTCCTTTTTTTTTTTCCCCCTGTTTATTCCTTTGCCTGCCTCCATGGAGGACAGAAATGTAAAGCATCACATTGGGACTGGACTAGATAGGCAGACTAAGCCTTCCCTCCTCAGACCAGCCTAAACCTTTCCCAGTTCTGCTCCTTTTATCTTCCCTCCTCTCTATGTGCATTTCATCCATCTGTTGTTTTCTATTGTGACCTAGGCCCCAAACCTGTAATGAGATCTCTTCTGGTGCATCAGGCTCAGCAGAATCAAACAACTTCCATTTCAGAAACCCATGAGTCTAACTGGGTCCCAAAACATTGTGGACTCATTCTTATTAGCAGCACAGTCAAATTGGTGGATGAAAACAAAAAGAACCTTACATTTACCTTTTCTGATATGTGAACATGTTTCAGAATCCCAGATTAAGCAAACAGGATGGGATAGGGGATTTATCCATTAGGCTATTGCAGCTGCAACCATGGTAGTCTCCCAGCTAGTGATTTGAAGCCCATGGAGCAGAGTTCTGAAAAAAAATCAAGCAGTAAAAATATTGACTTACTAATATTTGGTTTTACTCACAACTTTCAACAGAGACTAGTTACTTTGGATGTCATGATTATTTTTGAGGGTTGGGACACCATGGGAGGAGAGTAACTGGCAGAGGCATAGAAGATACAGCCTGAAGATGCCTTGATTTTGTCCTCATGGTGAGATAGAAAGCTGACAGATTTAGGTGCAAAAGGATACTTACAACCTGAATGAAAATAAAAAGTCATATGTAAAGGTCCTCTAAAGGACCACCTTTCTGGCCGGGATAAGTAGGTACAGTTCAGGTAACTTTTGTGATAATACAGCTACTCATCCTTTTGATACATGACCTAATTTTGATTCAAGCCAGTGATAAGATTTGGGTGGCTTCAGTGGATGCTGAATTGGAGAACTTTGTTCAACACCCAGAAGAGAAAGTGAAAAGCCAGAATCCTTCTCCAGGGACTGTAGGGAGGCTGGAACCACTTTTCAGCTCTGCCAAAATGTTCCTGTGTGACCTCCTGCCAACTGTTAATTTTGTCTGGCCAAGAAGCTCAAATATATTTTAAACACCTAATGAACTTTATAGGCTAGTGCCTCTGTGCCATAATTCTCATTAAAAAACGCAATAGTACCTGGGAATCTTTTTAGTGCAAGAATTTTTAAATTGTCGTAGTAACCATTTTTTTCCCTCTTTTGTGGCAAAGTGAGAGTAGGTATAAATCTTTCCTCATCTGTAAGATGTGGCATCGATGTGGACAAGATTGATTTTAAATGAATCCACTTTATACTGTATTTCTCTAATAAGAGTTCTAATGTGAAAAGAAATTTCTAAGTTTCGTGGAAGAGATGCTTATACTGTTGCGTATAAAGAAAAACAGGTAAAAACCTGCCCTGTAAAGGGATGTCTGCATCTTCTATCTCCCTTTTAGGGTCACTCTTCAGATTCATATGCATGAGTGGAGCATTTAAAATGCAGATTAGCTCAGGTCAACTGCAGCCTGACAGGTACATAAGGTTTCTTGCACTAGGCATCTCAGCATCTTTAGTCTTGGAATCTTTAGATTCCAAATCACCACACACTTTGAAGCATGTACTTTGCCCCTGTGTTTCCATTGTCTTTAGTGTCCATAAAGGCATCTGAAAATTCTCACCCAGAGTCCCACTCTGTAATCAAGCCATGGCAGAGGGTTTAGGAGTCAAGACCAGGATGTGATCTCGGCATTAGAGTTGCTCAAAAAGAGCTGCTTTCTGTCTTAACTCAACATGTATTAATATTTTTATTCCTATTAGCATTTTTTCTTAGACAGCATCTACAGGCCCCAGTCATATCTGAGGTCTTGCTGCTTGCTGCCTTTAGACAACCAGAGAGATTTGGGAATTGAATTTAGAGCTACAGCTTTCCAGCTTGGACCTACCAGATAGATACTAATGTCTTTTCGGGACAATCTTAGCAGAGCAAAGGCTGACAAGAACGTTGTCATTTACTTCAGTGGGCACAAGATCAAATCCATCATTACCATGGATGCATTTCCCGAAATGTTTTACCCGATAAAAATATTTCTGCTCTCTAAGGGGAGTCAGGAATGAGAATGTTAGCAGAGGAGTTCATGAACACAGTCCCAATACAAAGGAGCTCTGCTTCAGACCCAGCCTCAAATTCTCAGCTCATCTGTTTCTCTCATTGTACCCAGCAGATACAAAACAGTTTTCCTTGTCGTGAGCAAAAAGGGTTAATACAAGCTGGAAGTTATTTACAGTTAATAGCAATGGAAAAACTGCAGAGCAGCTTGGTCCAGTATCTAATAATAAAAAATAGTTTCTTGTAAAGAGACTTGAGGGCAGAGACTCTGCAAGTTCTTCACGTTTTTTACATTTTTTTCTTCAAGAAATAGCACAAGCCAGCAATCCCAGCATTTGGGGATAAAGTTTTCCATGGCTTTCTGGTGACCTTGACAATAAGGAAATCAATGACTGGTAATTATAAGGGGAAAAAAAAAAAAAAAGTTGGCCCAACCTGTCACCAGTTCATCAACTGTTGTATTTCCAGGTTTTTGACTAGCATATTTAGTGAGAAATAATTTTGGTCTATTTTAAGTGTGCAAAGACACTGGAGAGAGTAGTGACATACAGTTAGATTATCTTTATTGCTTTGAAAACCTGATGGTCATCTCTAAAAATAAAGGTCAAGAAATTATACACAGGTACTCATAAGCTAAGTTTCTCGACTCTGATACAGGCAAAAAATCACTTAAAATTCAAGTCAACAGTTGCAAGAAAAGTTTCATTGAGTCCATTGATGCTACTTCTAACCATCTGAGAAACTCTTACATAGTTAAAAAAAAAGAAAGTAGCTTCAGCTTCATTGAATTCAGGAGAACTAAGACACCACTGAAAATCAGGTGACGTTGCTCAAGAACCCTGGTTTAGAATCACATTTCTGCAGTGCCTAAAGCTTCAGCTGCAACATTAGCACAAAAGGATCTGAGCCTATGCTCAGCAGAATCAATTCAGAGTGTGCTATTAACTTCAGTGCATATTAGCTGCCGTATTAAATCAAATCTTTAAAGCTATTTATGTATCTATTTCCCATTGAAATCAAGGGTTTGGGCCTTTATATTTTACAGCAGTGATGATTTACATCAGAGTAAGACATAAGAGGAAAAAAAGCCTAACTCAAAAGGCCTAGTTTCTAGAAGTACTGTTATCTAGCAGCTAACTGTACCACCATTTGAGATCCCTGATCTTTATTTCTGTCAGATTAAAATATTCAAAGCTTGACCCTGAGGGCAGCAAACTAAGGCTAAGGGCAGTCATCCCTTACCTCTGTTGCTGCAGCATTCCTGGACAGTAAGAGAAACAAAAAACTATTTGACCTGACAGCAGCAGATACAGCACTACCACTGAGAACATCATATGCAATTAATAACTCAAAACTTTTCTCCAGTTGAAATCGCTGTCTCTCAATGTATGTTTGCATGGTCCCTTTGTTTTGTCCAAGACTTTCGAATGCAATAATCATGATGACGAGGCAGCAAGTCATTGACAAAATACAGTTCAGGCCCAAACAGCAGTGTAGTTTTCACGTGCGTACAAACTTCATCCTGCTGTTAACGTTTCCCGACATAGAGACAACATGTCTGCAACCACTTATACCCAATGGTTGACAGAAATGATATGGAGCTGCCACATTTTGACATTTCCAAAACATCTGACTGTGTAATTAACAAATGGTAGGGCTTTGTCTCTCTCCCTCCCTCCCCCTGCTTCTTTTGATTGTTTTTGTTTCTCTTGTTATCAAATAGTTTGAAGGAAGTTAGTTTATGAAAAATATCTAGGGTAGGCCCTTCTCTGAAAAATTCCCACTGGTCGGACTTCAAGGCTAATAAAAATGCTTTATAGTTTCTTCTGTTGATCCTCCTAACTGGTCAGCAAACCCCTGGGGCACAGTTAGTGCAACAAATTCAACTGTGAGTGCCTGGTGTCTCATACACATCTCTAGTCAGGAATAAGTTTCCTGTTACAAAAGGACAGTCCTGCTAAATAGCTGTGCAAATTTTTATTATTTTTTTTTAATTCCTCACCTGTTCTTGTCCATGTTTATAGGGAGAGCTCACAATCACGATGCCTATTTTTCCACAATAAAATTTTTGCCAAGTGTCCAAAATAAGAATTCTACAGTATATTGGAAAAAATACAGAGCTGGTTCCCACCTCTGTTTTCTACATCTGCCTGCACTCAAAGCATCACTTCTCAAATTTCTTCCACACGGTTCAGTTGGAGATGTAAACTTGACTATAACCTACATATTCTATATGGAATTATTAGACAAAAAAAATGCTAAAAATGCAGCAAATGGAGATTGAAGCCCAAAACAGTAAAAAAAGAAAGAAATCTTGAATGTATTTGGGCTTTTATCACCTTCTGCTATTTTACAAGAAGCAGAAAAATGTGTATTTATTTGTCTGACATTACCACAAAAATTAAGATTGAGGGCTCATGCAGGACTGAAGCACAAGCAGGCAGCATACTTACATCCTTATAAAGCAGGCATCCTCTCAAATGAGATAGGAGACAGCACAGGATAAAGGCAGGCTTCTCTGTCTCTTGCAATGAACAGTGTCTTATGCCACAGGTAGCCTTTCTAATTTCCCTTTGACTTCAGGAGGAGTAGGGAAACACTGACATGTTTTTGATACAAGTTCACCAGGTTCAATGGGAGTGTTTCCACTAACTTCAGTGGGGTTTGGAACACACTCAGTGTAAATAAGGATGGCAGAATGGCAGAAAACACAAATGTACTATTTAAAACTAAGAAAAAAATCCATTGTGGTTCAATACATCTGAAAAAAAAAAAAAAATCTAACCCATCCTTCTGAAACAGGCTAAAAGAAATTTTGCTCTTACCTGTACTCTTATCTAGTATGTTTTTCATATTTCTTAAACTTCTATACAGCCTATTAAAACTCTAGAGATGTGGGAACAAGAAGTAATAATAATCTTTCTTCTTTCAGGACTATGAACAAAATCCTGGCCTGACTGAAGGTAACGGAAGCTTTTCATTGATTTCCATGAAGCCAGAACTTCAACCCCTGAGAAGAAACTGCAACCCCCATTTAAAAGCAAAAATCTGTCAAGAAAACTGGCACAAAAACATAACTAAACAAAGTACACAAGGGATTTCAAATGAGATTAGAAGCATTGTTTTGACCTTGTGGCTTTCAGAGGGGTGTGAGAAAAACACAGTAACAGCACAAGAAGCCTTTGCAAACCGGGCAGCCGAGACAAACAGTTTAAAGGAGCTGGAAAAGAAATTCTAAACGGAAATGGAGTGAAAGGAAAATACAGCTCCATCTAGGGTGAAAGGAATGAAGACCAATAATCACTGGGATTCAGCTTTGTTTCTGTGGTAGGTGCTCTAAAATCCATGTTGGAGGAGCAGACAGAAAGGTCATGGAAGTCAGAATTATTATATGAGAAAGGAAGTAAGGAACAATGGGCTCAGAGAAGTCATGACAACTGAAGGATTGGTGGTCTTCACTGTGAAAGAATGGGTGGCCTTTATTGATGGGCTCTTTCTATAGAGATAAATTACTGTGTGCAATATCTATACAGACCAGAAGTGCACTGGTGACAAACTTGCTGAATTATTTGCTGTGGATAAACTATCTAAGTATTCTTTCCTGATTTTGATTTTGAGCAAGTCTAATTACTGCTGTAATATGTATTACAAACCCCCGTCCAACAAAGCACATACATATGGTTCTTAACTGTGGCCACATGAGAAGTCTCTTTAGCCCCAGTGGGACTATATATGTACTTAAACTGAGCAGAAGGTTATGTTTCGCAAAGAACAAGATCAACTTGACTAAACACGTGAGCAAAGAAGTCACATGAAAAAAACACAGAGACAGCAGAGTTTCACAAACAAGACTTTGATGTCTACTGTCAATTCTTCTGTAGCACTAGTCACTACTCTGTGACTGTTTCCCTTACTGCACCATCCTTTTTCTACTTTGTTTACTAAGATTTCCAGCTCTTTAGAGCAATGTGGTCTTCCTCCTGCATCTGTATTTCACCTATGACAAAGGAGCCTTGATGAGCTATAATCATTAATTGATGGGTCCCAAATTACATATTATTCATTATTTGTAGTTTGTGACTGATCATTAAATACATGCCCCTTTTTAATCTGGAAAAGTAAACTAAAACAAGCAGTAAGGAGTGAGTAAAGAAGAGAGAATAGGTGTTATCGAATTTTTTGCTTGTGCTAATTGAGTTATTCATGTGAAGATACTCCTCCAGCAGCAATGTGAGCAAAACCTCCCGCACCCATTTTCACAAGAACAACTGAGGCAGACCGGCAAAAAGAGCTGAAACATTTGCCGTGAAATTCAGAGGTGCGGTTGCAGTAAATGTCGCACTGCAACTAAGAGTGAAGGGGGCAGGATCTAGTTAATACTTGTTTACTTCAGATTTATCACAAGAGACCTAGTCATAGGTGGGAAAAACATGCTACACTTAATCTTCTGTTCAGAAAAAAGCTGTTCATTGCAATAGTGAAAAAAGAAAGCACACAAGGACTGGGAGGTTTCTGTTAGAGGAGACATTTTGTAGGACAAAACTGTGGGAATCTGTGGGTGTGTAGTATGCTGAGGTTTCAACTTAGGAACTGTGAATGTAATCTCAACATCCAAGACTAGTAATGTGCAGAAGGAGCCAACACCACAGACCACCTAATCTCTGAAAAGTCCGAGTTGGAGCTGTCGGCCACAGCAATACAATCCATCTGCATGCCACGAGATCTCACAGTTCTCAGTCTGGTTTATGTGCACACTTATGATTGTCTGTCCCATTATCCATACAGACCTATTCAGTTTCTTTCTATACCTCCTGTGACTTTGAATACATGATTAGCAATATGATGTTAGACAAGGGCTTTTTTCCCTCCCAGCACCCCCCTCCTTTTTTTGGTCAGGAAATGCCAGCCCTTACAAGTCTCTCATAGAAAATGAATGGGAAATTTGCAAATTCCTGTAAACACCCACAAACTTTCTCATGATCTCTTGTTACTTTTCAATGGATGGTCCTTTGCAACTCCAAGAAGCCTGGGCTGCTGAATACAGCAATCATATTATGCCAGCCTCTGAAATGTGTGGCTGTTTCACAAGGCAAATGCCCACACTACCTGGAGCTGGGCAAGCACACAATTGCTTTAGTCTAACAGAGAAACTCTGACTTTTTTCTTTCCCTTTTTTTTTTTTTTTTAAAAAAAAAAAAAAAAAAAGCAACCAACAGTGCACAAATACAGATTTGTTGAGCATTAGCTTTTATAGGGTAATCCTTGTGTTAAGGCACATTAAAACACAGGCTGATCCAGGCTTGCACTGCTAGTCCTTGAGAGGGTCCTGCCGGAGGTTTTCT
The DNA here is from genome assembly GCF_900496995.4 of Aquila chrysaetos chrysaetos. Classification (NCBI taxonomy): domain Eukaryota; kingdom Metazoa; phylum Chordata; class Aves; order Accipitriformes; family Accipitridae; genus Aquila; species Aquila chrysaetos. The sequence continues at coordinate 31,584,628 of NC_044011.1, forward strand.
GGAGTGCTGAGCTTAGACTTCTTAGCGTCAAGTCTCCAGCAATTCCTAAAAATAACATCACCAAGCCCTCTCATACTTGGCACCAAAGGAACCTAAATCATATCACTGTGGAAGAGCACTGTGATATGGTTTCACCCAGTGACTCAAACATCAATCCTGCAGCTCCCAGCTCAGCCAAGTGTCCATTTGAGAAAGACACCACGTCTTGACTGGAATACAGAATGGATAAAACCACAGTGGGGAATCCAGCAGTGGATTTCATTTGCAAGTGTCCAAAAATCTCTAAGAGTTATTGGAAAATAGCATCTGACAGATTATCATGCCTGGAACTGTTTAAGGGAACCAGGTGAAACATAATGGAATCAGTCCTTCTGGGCTGCGTGAACAGTCCAAGCTCCCACAAACCCTCAGCCAGATGACCCCAAGATGCCCTTACAGACTCATCAGCAATTCAGCAGCAGCCAGAACAAGGAGGAAATGGGGGGCCTTATTAGAGACCAGTCAAAGCAAAACAAACCAAAGACTTGGTCACCACTGCCAAAAAGCTGCTTTCACAAGTCAGGAATCCTGATCATGCAGCTGCCTCACTTGCCCCTCATTTGCCCACATCCGCTGAGTTTACAAATGAACCTATTAGAAGGCATGATTTTCTGTTTTATTTGCCAGGGGGAAACATGGTAACAAAAGGAGGCTGTGAGTGAATGAATATGCCAATGCTCCTTTTGGTTTTACTGGCATGTCATTATATTTTAAAAATAGAACTTGATTTTTAAAATAAACAAAACATAATATGGAGGTTTCTGTGTAAACAAAGGATTGTACATGTGGTGGAATGATAGAAAATTTCATGATCAAGAAATTTCTCATTCAGTTTGTCTGATCAGCCAGAACAAACTTGCAGTCAGTAGACTTTAATTATAGTTGTATCTAATTGATTCTTTTTCCTTCTCTCTCTCTCTCTCTTTTTTTTTTTTTTTTTTTTAAATCTGTGGTATTGTGGTGCCGCATCAACAGTAGTTCTTGACACAAGAATGCACATTAGGGACTCTAGGGTAGGAAATGGAAAGAACCTTATGAGTAACCACCTCATACTCACTACATGGTTTACTTACTATTTATTTCCATTAGAAATGCTCAGAGGCACCAGCAAACTGATCTCTGAATCTGAACAGCCATCTCTCTCCTGCCTTTAAGGGGAGCCCCTGTCCATGTAGGGAACAAGCAGGGAAGCTGGGCCCCAGCGCCTGCAAAGGGAGCCGAGTCATGAGTTCTTAAGTTGGTAGTAACACTGAGAGTCAAGCAGTACTGGCCATGGCCAGATACGTAGTTAATCATCTTGGGAAAATCATGAGCAGAAATAGAGGCACCTCCAGGCTTACATGACAAATAAACAGGGATTTTCAAAAATCTAGTACTGAAAATGTGGGCACCAGTCGGAAGTTCACATCCTTTTCTCAAGCAATCTCTGCATGACTTATTCAAGGCAGTACAGAGGCCCTGTGACAGTTGAAAATTATATCCAGATTGCCTGACTCAACCTTAGAAGTACTATTCTTCCTTTAAGCACAGTGGCTAACGTGTCCAGCAACAGATAAATGAATTAGGATCCTAAGCCACCTTTGCAAAGGATTTTGGCATAACTTCACATTAAAATAATGGAATGTGGGTACTTAATTCACTTAGTCATTTTTGAAAACGAACAGAGGATTAACAAGGATCGTGCTACAAATACACTCATGCTCTTGGCATATATTTAAGGCTTGCTATCTGCATATGCTCTGTCAGTCTCTTGACCTCTGTGTGTATGAAGATGACACTCAGAACTCACACACCCTTCTGCTGTTTCTGTCTGGCCATGCTAACTGGCCCCTAATCAGTTAACACTGCCTTTTTTAGGAGTGTTTTCTAAAAGCCCATGAAAAACAATAGACACTGAGAATCAGATTTTGGCTTCATCAAATGGCACTATAAAAAAAACCAAAACAGGACTCTCAACAAAGATGTCAGTGACTCAACAGCTCTCAGTAACCACTGCAAAATAAACATTAGACAGTAATTGCTATGTAGGGGTTGAGCATCTGCTAAGAGGAACCATATTTGCATTGAACTATGATTCTAATAAAGTAATCACTCCCCAGCAGAAATATGGCTGAAGGGCAATACTTCAAATGTGGAGTGTGTTGATATACAGCAGTCTCCCCTCATACACCAAACACAGTGTGCTCGATTAAATAAATAACAGAAGATTCTTGTTTTGAAAGAGGATGTTTTACAATAAAAGATATTTTGTAAAGTCAATAGTTTTCCTGTTACTTGTGTAGTACGTACCCTAAAGCAATGTGCTAGCAAATGGCTCTGAGGGTACCTTTATATGTGGGTTTGACCTACACCATGCAGTGGAGATGCAGCCCAGCGCCAAATGAATACTGGAAGTCCACATGCTGAAAATCCCTCTCAGCAGGAATTATTAGCCAGGACGCAGCTGTAAATGTATGCAGCCAGCCTACTTCCCCGTACAAGTGAGCTCATGTGGTCTGGAGAGACCTCTCTGTGCCACACGCTGCACTGCCTCCCGCTCTGTGGTTATTTCGAGTAAAACCAACTTGAACGGCGTTGCACTGTTAGTGCAATCCTGTCCATCATCTTTGAAGCAACCGCTCCTTCCTGGGAAAATATGCTCCGTTTGGTAACTCAAACTCCTAAAAGAAAGCTTCTTTTGATGGTAAAGCTATGGTAAACCGGAGGAGTGTTTGCTCTCTGCCATAATCCTGGATAATAGAGCCAGTTTTCTAAACAGAGCTGAGCTTTGGGAATCGGCTATTCCTGTCAGACCCAGATTCCTCATAGCAAGAATGCTTGCAATCTGTGCGACTCTCTGTCCCAGGACAGTATGGCTGTGTAAACAGAAGACTACAGTGGGATTATACTGAAATTTCACATCATACTCTCACAGAGAGACCAGCTTCCACAGCCCTGGCTATCTGCTTTTACCTGTTGTGGGACATAACAGTGTTATCTGAGAAATACAGCTAGAAGAGAAAGAAATCGTTGTACTACTACCACTCTGCACAACAGGAGAAAGAATGCAAGTCTAAACCAGGTTATATTAACCAGTGTATTTTCTTGGTTTTGTAATGTGATGTGTACAAGCATATAGCACACTGGATCCATCTAGATGCTAAGCCAGGTCTGGAAAAGCACCCAAGTTTTTGCAGACCTATTTGACTACCTAGAGCAGTGCAGAATGGCTTTCAGAAACACTGAGAACTCTCGGTTCCTGGTGGAGTAAAAAGGCAGAACCCACTAATACCCCGGCTGTACAAGCAACTACTGAAAACCACGTATCTGTGCCAATTACACTCTTAAATGTCTTAGAAAAATCTGCTTCATGGTGCCAAAATTTAAGCACTTGTTTTTGCAAACTTAATGACAGAATTGTAGCATTTACACAATTGTATAAACAACATGAGCACTAAATTTAAAAATCAGTAGCTTACAGTCTTCTCTACATTTTTTAATATATAATTTAAAAGATTAAATTGTGCTTTCTAGCATAAACATCAATATTACTGCATTTAAGTTCTTTCCTACCACACCTCTGACTAAATAATGCTTTTATACCTCACTTCTAATTAGGAGTACCAAATTCTACTATGGAATTTCAATATGGAACAAAACCAGAATTTTGTGAACAAGGATTTTTTTAGGCTGGCTATAAAATATCGTTTGCAGCATATTCTAGAGAGAAAAGCAGTTGAACTTAACAATAGAGCTGACTGGGGAGAACTGCTGCAACTTTTAATACTACTTTATCAGTAGTGACACAAGTAATTTCTGTTGTGGAGTGATCCTCACAATTCCTCTCAGACACTGATAAATCCAAGTGACTGGAGAACTAAAAGTCCTGATTGAAAGTCCCTTAAAGAAACAGGCTTTAGAGAGTGACTTAATAAAAACTCCCACCCCAAGCTGTCTGGCAGCTGAAAGAACAGAGAAGAGAGACTTTGAAGGGCAGTTAAGCAGCCAACTCCACTGAAATTCCAAGGATTTTGATCCTTGCATCCCCTTTATAACACTGAAAAACCTCTTTGTATCTATTAAAATGTTCTGAAGGAAAAGAAGGCTTTTGGATGATATCTGGCTTGCATGGAATATGATACTGTATAAACATACAGGAAGGAGGCAGTCCCTTCCCTGCAAAGTTTACAACATAAATGAAAACAGCAGAGCTTGATATAGCACAAGAAAACAATAAGGCGAGATTGGCCATCGTGAAGAACCGAGTCACAGTAAATAAGCTGCCTCTCATCTCTTCTGTAGGCACTCCAGTAAAGAGCTCAGCAAATTGCCAGACCATGAAACCTCTGCATTTCACCTGAGAGAAGCAAATCACAGCTTGCCAAAAACAAACCAGCCTTTAACCTTTTCAGTCTTTTAACCTTTACATAAACTGTGCTTGTTTTCCCGTATGAACAATGGCCTTATTGTTTAAGTTAAAATACAGTACATGACCTGTGATGTTAGGAAATGAATGAATTGTTGTGTTGTCAACAGTTACTTTTTTCCATGCCTCTCTATATCTAGGAATTTCTTTCCACGTCTTTAGGTTTAAGAAAAACATGGCACTTTGGAGAAGGCCACTAATACCCTAAGTAACAAGTTATAGTAGTGAAAATTATGTGATACAGGTTTTCAGTAATTCAGGAACTCCTAATATAGGCCCACTTTTCAAAAGAATTCCCCTCCAATTCAGGCATGTAACGTTAACTTTCAAGAGTTTACATTGCCCAGAAACAATCATTTCAGACACACAGTGGGCACTTTACAAAACCTGGCTACTTATTAAAATGCCAAAATGGAAGCAGAGCTCTTCCCAACATCTGGCCAGACTGTGGCTCTGACTCAAGATGACTGCATGAGAAAATAGAGGATAGGTAAGAGAGTAACAAAAGATTAGGAAGAAAAATTCAGACAATCATTCAACATTAGACATGAAATCCATCTTCAAACACTCATTGTTTACTACAAGTTCATTTCAAATTGGAAAATGTCCAAAACAGTTATGGCAAAGATGGAGATAAAGCAGAATCTTTACATATAGCAGAGAAGGTATCCAAAGTATCCCTCTTCTCAAAGACAAGAGACAACAACATAACAATTAAGGAGGAAAAACTGTTGAAAAGGGATCCTTAGAGTCCGAAGAAGTTTTAAAAAGACATTTGTAAACAATATGAAATGTCCCTTAAGCAATTACACACAGTTTTCTAGATTAGAACACTTCCACCAACTCAGGAAGGAAAAGGTTCTCAATTTTGAGAGACCTACTGGACACCGCATGGACCTCTGAGCAAATGTTTATGTGAAGGACGTATTTTCCCAGGTTGTACCAGTACCTAAATGAAAGGACAGGTCTGGAAGGTATAAGTATAAATGGACTTGTCTGGGCCAAAGTACTCTGTGACAAAGTGGATTTCAGACCTCATTACCCATTTTAGCTAAGAGGACCATAGCCTAGAGGCAGCTTTTATTTTATTATATGTAGCCTTGAAAGAATTTAAATTTAGGAGAAGGATCTTTTTTGACTGGTTTTGATCAACAGTCTCCCTTCAGCCACTGCTTCCACAAGCCCCTGGGAAATGACCAAAATACTCATCTGATTGCTGTTTTGTGGGATATGCTTATGTATCACAAAAATGTGGAAGGGATACCACTTCAATGATATAATGCATATTTTAATCACAGGGTAAGGAATTATTGCCCTACAGCTCTGAGATTTTAACCTACAAAATTCTATGAGTCCATCAGGGCTAGGACAAGAAGCATAAGGCACCCCTAACATGCTACTTTTAGAAAACTAGTATGAATACATCACAAATTGGATAGAAACGGAAATAATCTAAGGAGAAAAGAAATATCATCAAAAGACAAGAGGTAGATCTCCCAAACAAAGACTTCTCTGAGCTAACAGGAATGACATTTCCATGTTTTTCATCAAAAAATGAAAGAAAAGGAAGGAGAAAAAAGAAATTGTTCCACATAATGCAACAGCTCCTCAGTTAATGTAAACTGGCGCCAGTTCATTGAAGTCAGTGGAGCTACAGTGATACGTACCAGCTGAGGATGGGGTTCTGAATTTGTAGGCATTTGGCATAATGCCAGCCTCTCTCTGCATACAGACTAGTATTGTGTATGTAAACACTGACTCCCTAAAAATCATATTTTTTAAAAAATGCTTTATAGTTCTGATGAATTTGTCATGTAAAACAAATTGTGGACTTCCTGTGTTCAGTGCCTCCATCTGAGCAGCAGATACTTGCAATCTTGTGTGTGCTCTGTTTTTGCTCACCGAATTCCACCAAGCTAAAGGATGGCTCACTCAAAAGGCAAGTCAGAACAGAGCCCAAAAGAACAGCTGCTTCCTCCATCCTAAATAAAGAAAATTTTAAATTTCATACTGACACTGCTGTGTGAAGGTTAGATTGTGCTGGCAGGAAGTAAAGGATGGTGTTTAAGCTGCACCCCACTAAGAACCACGAGGACTTTCAGATCCCCGCCTCCACCTCCAATCATTATTCTTGTCCTCACATCATAGGCTAATACTTTACCATTGTCCTAGACCAACCCAAAGTCCCTCTTTCGCCATAGTGAGTAAGAGAAGACTTTGTCCACATCTTGCCGGCTTCCTGCACTTGTTTTGTGAAGGGAAGAGACAGGCTCTAGATCTACTTAATCCCTATAAACCTGCATTGACAGTATGGGTTTCCACGTGTTTTCCTCTGGTATGTTACATTACGTATCTTACCTACCAATCTGCAGTTCAGGATAGACTTTTGTTCCTCACCAACGTAATACTAACCCTT